>NC_091433.1:81222916-81567292 GCF_964237555.1 Oryctolagus cuniculus | reverse complement strand
TCTATGTCTCTACCTCTCTCTGTAACTCTTTCATATAAATAAAATCTTAAAAAAAAAAAGTATGAACTCAAAGCCAGAATTCAGTGACCTCCCCTGTAGCTTTTCATGAGAAAAATGTTCACACACACACACACACACACACAGCAAATTTCTAGTTGTTATCTGTATTTGTTGAGCGTGTCATTTTTCCATAGCTGTCATCTCCCCAAGGCCCAAATTAGGACATGAAAGAGTTAAAGGATTTTCTATCATCTTCTCTTACAATGCATCAGAAGAGATTTGTTCCAGGGGTCAAGAGCAACTCCACAATGACCCATCAAAATGATTAGAAATAAAGATAGATATAGAATATATAGATGTAGCTATTTCCCAAGGCTTACCCTCTCAATGAAATTATGGCTGCTCTAAAAATAAGAATTTAAAAATCTACTAAGCTATCTATTTGATTGTGAAAGATATGTCTCTGGGTGATAAGGCCAAAGGAGATAGGATAATGGGTATTACCAAGAGCAAGATCTCCGAAATGAGACTAATGTGCAGTCTCATTGCAGGTCTGAAGATACAGTTCCCATTTATGGTCGACTGTGCAGTGGTGCTGGAACATGTGAGTCAGAAGCCTTGTCCAGCTTTCACAGGCCACAGTAAGCCTTTTCTCTTTAAACACAGTCATATTCTAAATTAGAATCCCTGTTAGGAGAAACACTTCAGGTTATGAGCAACATCGTAGCATTAGATATAACTCAACAACAGCCACATTTCCATCAAGTCCCTACCTCAGCCCTTTCTGCTGCATTGCTTTAGGCAAGTCACTTAACCTCTTCGTGCCTCAGTTTCATTGCCTATGATACAGTGCTAATAAGAGTAACTACTTTGGGCTGGTGCCGTGGCTCAAGAGGCTAATTCTCCTCCTGTGGCACCAGCACCCCGGGTTCTAGTCCCGGTCTGGGTGCCGAATTCTGTCCTGGTTGCTCCCCTTCCAGCCCAGCTCTCTGCTGTGGCCCGGGAGTGCAGTGGAGGATGGCCCAAGTCCTTGGGCCCTGCACCCACGTGGGAGACCAGGAGGAAGCACATGGCTCCTGGCTTCGGATCAGCGCAGAGTGCCAGCTGCAACATGCCGGCCGTAGCAGCCACTTGGGGGGTGAACCAACGGTAAAAGGAAGACTTTTCTCTCTGTCTCTCTCACTGTCTAACTCTGCCTGTCAAAAAATAAATAATAAATAAAGTAACTATTTTTAAGATTAAATTAATTAGGTTAGATTGATGTGCATGACACATGTAGAAAAGTACCAGGCACATAGTAGGTGGTGTATAAATTACTATGTTTCTATGCTTATCCTTGAGCTATGAACTCCTTAAAGTTCCTTTTGGTTTTGGGCAGGACAGAGGCCATTAATAAATGGCTGAATGGAAGGAAGACTAAAGAAAGATCATATTAAAGACTTTTTGAACACATATACACATAGCTATTTTATTATTGGTAATAAATTTTCCCCAGTACACTGTCCCCAAATGTTGACTCATCAGGGAAGGAACCAACTAACTCTTTATCCTCATATTCTGACCACCGTATCCCAAAAGATCCTATTTAATGTCAATAAACTAGACATATTCTATAATCTGTCCTGGCATCATCAGTTAACTGAACAGTCTGAACTTAGGGGGAATGGCTTTTAAATATGCTCTGTTGGGTCTCTGTCTGCTGGTGCTTCTTGCAGACCTCACAGCCTCTACTTTGTCAAGCTTGGGAAGAAACCCCTTTCATTAATGATGACTTCCATGCAGGGGTTAGAGGGTTCCTGTCCAATCTAAATCAAAACTGAAATCCATATCCAATTCAAAGCCTCTCCCCTCCTACACCAACTTTGGGCTGCAGTGGGAGAGAAGAGACCAGCCTTTCCTCTGTGCCTTCCTTCCCATGTTGCCCTGCTCTTCTGACTAGTCCAGGGCCAGGACTGAAAACAAAAGGAGATTAAAGCAAAGGTGCATGTCTTGTTTTCATTGACTCTGCATTTTAGTTCTCCCTTGGTTAATGCTAGCTGGCCATTAGTGACCTCTGATGGTCAGACATCCAATTACGAATCCTTTTGTGAGGTCTTTGGGAAGTTTCTTTAGGAGCTTTGCAAGCAGTCCACACTACTCAGTCTTCTGAGAAAGGTGAGCTAATCTTTGGCTTACCACTTGAAATTGTTTTTTACCTATCCCTAATATCTCTTCCCATCCCAACCTATTACTGCAGTGTTCTCTTGCCTCAGCAAACCACCTTTGGGGCTCCTTTTTTTTTTTTTTTAAGACTTTCCACCTTTCACAGCATCCTCTTAGGCCATGGGAAACTCAAACATGCTTTCCATGCCACATTATAGGAAGGCAGGTTGCTCCCTGAAGACCCTCATTTTGCTCTGTCATTAAGGCCACTCCAGATATCTGTCCTCTTGCCTTCAGATTCCTCAGAGCAGTATGTCCCAGTGTCTGTATTCATGCATACCTCAGATACCAGGAAACACTTGTGCATTCTCCCAAGGTCTTTCTCATCATTCCACACTCCTGTGGCAACCTCTAGAGAAAACAAAAGACTTAGGTACTTCAGCATGTCTCTAGTCAGAGACAGAAATGCCAATTTCCTCTTATCTATTCTTTTTTTTAAAGATTTATTTATTTAGTTGAAAATCAGAGTTACACACAGAGAGAAAGAGAGGCATAGAGAGAGAGAGGTCTTCCATTCTGTTGGTTCACTCCCCAATTGGCTGCAACGGCCAGAGCTGTGCTGATCCGAAGCCAGGAGCCAGGAGCTTCTTCCAGGTCTCCCATGAGGGTGCAGGGGCCCAAGGACTTGGACCAACTTCCACTGTTTTCCCAGACCATAGCAGAGAGCTGGATTGGAAGTGGAGCAGCTGGGACTTGAACCAGTGCCCATATGGGATGCTGGCACTGCAGGCAGTGGCTTAACCTGCCATAGCGCCAGCCCCTCCTCTTATCTATCTCTCTTGTTGTAGTTTCCTTGCAGCTCTTTTAGTTGACTTGGAGTAAATATTAGAGAAAGCATACCTTCCGTTACCTGAAATCGCTGGAAACCTCATGATTCTCCCTAGTAAGCCAATAGCCCATTACCTCTATGCACTCCTTGCTTCAACTCTTCCTCCATTTCCTCCCTCTGTGTAGACTGGCAGTGAGTCATGAGGTAATAGAGTAAAAGGGTGATGATCTCAATGCAAGCCTGGCCACATGTTAGTAAATCCACAGAGTGTCTGGCTGCTTATATAATCTTTCTTCCAGGCAGAAAGTGTAGGGCAACATCACCAAATCAGCAAGGAAACTATTTGAAATATTCTACAAAATAAAAGGAGGGGCGATCTATTCTTTATAGAGATCAGTAATACAACATGAAAGAAGAGCCAAAAACTTGTCCTGGTAAATAGGGTGGCTAATGTCTGCTTATGTACCCACTAACGGGATTGCTGGATAATACATACAGTAGTTCTATTTTTTTTTATCTTTTATTTAATGAATATAAATTTCCAAAGTACGACTCATGTGTTACAATGGCTTCCCCCCCCATACCGTCCCTCCCACCCACTACCCTCCCCTTTCCCACTCCCTCTCCCCTTCCATTCACATCAAGATTCATTTTCGATTATCTTAATATACAGAAGATCAGCTTAGTATACCTTAAGTAAGTATTTCAACAGTTTGCTCCCACACAGAAACATAAAGTGAAAAATAATAGATGATTTTTTTTAAATGATGATGAAATCAGATCAGACCTATTGTCATGTTTAATCCCAGTGAGAGTCAAGTTGGGAATTGATAATTTCTTTTCTTTTTTTTTTTTTTTTTTTTTTTACAGAAGATCAGTTTAGTGTACATTAAGTAAAGATTTCAATCGTTTGCACCCCCATAGAAACACAAAGTGAAATATACTGTTTGAGTACTCGTTATAGCATTAAGCCTCAGTGTACAGCACGTTAAGGACAGAGATCCTACATGAGGAGTAAGTGCACAGTGACTCCTGTTGTTGACTTTACCAATTGACACTCCTGTTTATGGCATCAGTAATCTCCCTATGCACCAGTTATGAGTTTCCAAGGCTATGGAAGCCCCTTGAGTTCTCCGACTCTTATCTTGTTTAGACACGGTCATAGTCAAAGTGGAGGTTCTCTCCTCCCTTCAGAGAAAGGCACCTCCCTCTTTGAAGACCTGTTCTTTCCACTGGGATCTCACTCACAGAGATCTTTTTGCCAGAGTGTCTTGGCTTTCCATGCCTGAAATACTCTCATGGGCTTTTCAGCCAGATCCGAGTGCCTTTAGGGCTGATTCTGAGGCCAGAGTGCTATTTAGGACATCCGCCATTCTATGAGTCTGCTGAGTATCTCACTTCCCATGTTGGATCACTCTCCCCTTTATTTATTCTATCGGTTGGTGTTAGCAGATACTAGACTTGTTTATGTGCTCCCTTTGACTCTTAGTCCTTTCATTATGATCAATTGTGAACTGAAATTGATCACTTGGGATAGTGAGATGGCATTGGCACATGCCACCTTGATGGGATTGAATTGGAATCCCCTGGTATGTTTCCAACTCTACCAATTGGGGCAAGTCAACCCGAGCATGCCCCAAATTATACATCTCTTCCCTCTCTTATTCCCACTCTTATGTTTAACAGGGATCACATTTCAGTTAATTTTCAACACTTAAGAATAACTGTGTGATAATTACAGAATTAAACCAGTCATATTAAGTAGAACAGACAAAAAAAAATACTATGAGGGATAATGTATTAAGTTGTCCATTAGCAGTCAGGGCTATGCTGATCAAGTCACCATTTCTCATAGTGTCCATTTCACTTCAGGAGGTTTCCTTTTTGGTGTTCAGTCAGTTGTCACCGATCAAGGAGAACATATGGTATTTGTCCCTTTGGGACTGGCTTACTTCACTCAGCATGATGTGTTCCAGATTCCTCCATTTTGTTGCAAATGACTGGATTTCGTTGTTTCTTACTGCGGTATAGTACTCTAAAGAATACATATCCCATAATTTCTTTATCCAGTCTACCATTGATGGGCATTTAGGTTGGTTCCAGGTCTTGGCTATTGTGAATTGTGCTGCAATAAACATTAGGGTGCAGACCGCTTTTTTCTTTATCAATTTAAACTCCTTTGGGTAAATTCCAAGGAGTGGGATGGCTTCGCAGATCTAGAAAAAATGATGCTGAAATTCATATGGAGGCACAAGAGACCTCGAATAGCTAAAGCAATCTTGTACAACAAAAACAAAGCCGGAGGCATCACAATACCAGACTTCAGGACATACTACAGGGCAGTTGTAATCAAAACAGCATGGTACTGGTACAGAAACAGATGGATAGACCAATGGAACAGAATAGAAACACCAGAAATCAACCCAAACATCTACAGCCAACTTATATTTGATCAAGGATCTAAAACTAATTCCTGGAGCAAGGACAGTCTATTCAATAAATGGTGCTGGGAAAACTGGATTTCCACGTGCAGAAGCATGAAGCAAGACCCCTACCTTACACCTTACACAAAAATCCACTCAACGTGGATTAAAGACCTAAATCTACGTCCTGACACCATTAAGTTATTAGAGAACATTGGTGAAACCCTTCAAGATATTGGCACAGGCAAAGAATTTCTGGAAAAGACCCGGGAGGCACAGACAGTCAAAGCCAAAATCAACTATTGGGATTGCATCAAATTGAGAAGTTTCTGTACTGCAAAAGAAACAGTCAGGAGAGTGAAGAGACAACCGACAGAATGGGAAAAAATATTTGCAAACTATGCAACAGATAAAGGGTTAATAACCAGAATCTACAAAGAGATCAAGAAACTCCACAAAAACAAAACCAACAACCCACTTAAGAGATGGGCCAAGGACTTCAATAGACATTTTTCAAAAGAGGAAATCCAAATGGCCAACAGGCACATGAAAAAATGTTCAAGGTCACTAGCAATCAGGGAAATGCAAATCAAAAGCACAATGAGGTTTCACCTCACCCCGGTTAGAATGGCTCACATACAGAAATCTACCAACAACAGATGCTGGTGAGGATGTGGGGAAAAAGGGACACTAACCCACTGTTGGTGGGAATGCAAACTGGTCAAGCCACTATGGAAATCAGTCTGGAGATTCCTCAGAAACCTGAATATAACCCTACCGTTCAACCCAGTAGTTCTATTTTTAATTTTACAAAAGATTTACTTATTTGAAAGGCAGAGAGAGAGAGAGAGAGAGAGAACGAACTTCCATCTGCCAGTGCACTCCTCAAATAGGTGCAATGGTCAGTGCTGGGCCAGGCTGAATCCAGGAAATAGGAAGTCTCCCACATGAGTGGCAAGGGAATAAGTACTTGAGTCGTCATCTGCTGCCTTCCTAGGTGCATTAGTGTGGTGTTGGATTAGAAGCAGAGTAGTCAAAACTGGAACTGGCACTCCAGTATGGGATGCCAGTATCATAAGCAGCAGTTTAACCTGTCCCACCACAACACTGGCACCTATTTTTATTTTTTTGAGGAAATGCCTTATGGCTATACTAATTTCCATTGCCACCCTCAGTATATAAGAGTTTCATTTTTCCACACTCTTGCCAACATGTTATTTCTTGTCTTTTTATAATTGACAAAGAAATATCTGCACTCCCATATTATTGTAGTGCTATTCAGAATAGCCAAGATACAGAATAACTATAAGATACATATACATAATAGAACACTAGTCACCAATTAAAAGGGATGAAATTCTATCATTTTCAACAACATGGATTAGCCTGGAGAATATTATGTTCAATGAGGTATGCCAAGCACAGAAGAACAAATACCACAAGATCTTACTCATGTATGGAATATACCAATATTGATCTCATAGAAGTTGAGAGCAGAATACTGGTTACAAGAGGTTTGGAAGAGCAGAGGAAAGGAATGAATAAAGAGATGTTGGTCAGCGGGTTACAGTTGCAGTGTTACAGTTGAATATGCGTTAAGTTATGTTATTCTTTTTTTTTTTTAATACAGGCAGAGTGGAAAGTGAGAGAGAGAGACAGAGAGAAAGGTCTTCCTTTTGCCTTTGGTTCACCCTCCAATGGCCACCGTGGCTGGTGCGCTGCGGCCGGCACACCACACTGATCCAAAGGCAGGAGCCAGGTACTTATCCTGGTCTCCCATGGGATGCAGGGCCCAAGCACTTGGGCCATCCTCCACTGCACTCCCGGGCCACAGCAGAGAGCTGGCCTGGAAGAGGGGCAACCGGGACAGAATCCGGCGCCCCGACCGGGACTAGAACCCGGTGTGCCAGCGCCGCAAGGCGGAGGATTAGCCTAGTGAGCCACAGCACCAGCCTTATGTTATTCTATTGCACAGTAGGGTGACTGCAGTTAGCAGTAATATATCATACATCTCAAAGTAGCTAGAAGAGATGATCCTGAATGTTGTCACCACCAAGAAGTGGTAATTGAGATGATGGATGTAGTAATCACTCTGATTTGATCATTACACAGTCTATATGTATATATTGAACATCACACTACTCCCTATAAATAGATATAATTATTATGTATCAATAAGAAATAAAACAGAAAAAGTCTGTACACTTCTTTTATGGAAAAAATTGGTCTAACAGAAAAAAATTTGGGAATATACCAAAGCATTGAGTTATTTTATCATGAGGTAGGCATTTGGCAAAGCAATTAAGACGCTGCTTGGGACACCCATGTTCCAGATTGGACAGCCTGGTTGGAGTCCTGGCCCTGCTTCTGATTCCAGCTTCCTATGAAAGTGTATCTAGGATGCAGCAGGAGATAGCCCAAATACTTGTGTCTTTGCTACCTTTTGGGAAACCTACACTAAGTTCCAGGCTCTTGCCTTTGGGCTTGTATAGTCCCAGCTGTTGCGGACTTACAAGAAGTGAATCAGCAGGTGGAAGATTCACTCTCTCTCTCTCTCTCTCTCTCTCTCTCTCTCTCATTGTCTCATTGTCTATCTGCCTTTCAAATACAGTAGAGTGAATAAATAATTTGAAAATAGGCATTATAAAAAGAGTTTTGTCAACATTAAAACTGAGTTTGATAGACTAAGCATCCTTTCTACTTTATTTTGATCGTCTAGTCATATGTATTATTAGTTCTGGAATTTTAGAAAATAGTCAAATTTTCAAATAGTTATTTTTCTCTTCATTAATTTAATATACTATTTCTGAGTTTCTTCCTCTGCCCTAAGGTAAAAGTTTTAAATCATTAAGCATTTTAATTTAGAGTTTATATTTTTCCCAACTATGTTATTCACTAATTAATTTTGAAATCTCAAGATGTTCATTAATAACAGCCTTTGTTAGGTTGACAAGGTATCAAAATGATTTATTTTTTATCTATAGTTTCTGATTTATGTGAGTTCAATATGTGTATGATACACACACACATACACATACTATTTTGTTGAACCAGAACATCATGTGACCAAAGAACTCTCCTTCCTTGCTTCCTTCTCAAGAATCCACTCTCCCTATCTGTTCAATGTGTTATTGCCAAGTGCTCCTAGCTGCATCTCTATTCTCTACTCATCTAGGAATTAGATTAAATAAGATTCATAATTGGTACTGGATACCATAGGGTTTTTTTTTTTCTGCCAAGAAGTATTAAAAGAAGAGAGGAAAATTTCTACTGCTATAATCATTCTTTTCCAGTAGTAACACTCTCCTGCCCTTGAAGAGCATATCTATTCCTGATCCCACCTCCTCATCACTCCTTTTAAATTTTTACTACAAATATATGGTTCCAAGTATTCCTGGCTGCTCAATATGAATACATATTTGAATTTTTCCATGAAAATGTTGGCCTAGTTCAGTGCTGTTGTAACAACCAGAGATTAAAGAATCATTAGAGTTGGCATTAAACATCCAACCACCTGCAATTGTTTTTATAAGAAACCATGTTCAGAGTTCCAAAGGATGTGAAGTCCAGAGTTAGAGATATCCTGATTTCTTTACAAGTAATAGAAAGGTCAAAGTGATCCCAGTTAAATATAAGAGTGGGAATAAGAGAGGGAGGAGATGTACAGTTCGGCACATGCTCAATCGGTCTTACCCCTAGTGGTAGAGCTAGAAACGTGCCAGTGGATTCCAATTCAATCCTATCAAGGTGGCATGTACCAATGCCATCTTGCTAGCCAAAGTGATCAGCTTAAGTTCATAATTGATCATAATGAAAGGATTAAGTGTCGAAGGGATCACATAAACAAGACTAGTGTCTGCTAATACTGATAGAATTAAAAAGAAGAGAACAGTCCAACATGGGAAGTGGGATACACAGCAGACTCATAGAATGGCAGATGTCCTAAACAGCACTCTGGCCTCAGAATCAGCCCTTAAGGCATTTGGATCTGGCTAAAAAGTTTCTCAGGCATGGAAAGCCAAGACACTGTGGCAAAAAGAATTGACCTAAATGAAAGATCTCTATGAGTGAGATCCCAGCGGAAAGAATGGGCCATCAAAGAAGGAGGTACCTTTCTCTGAAGGGAGGACGGGACTTCCACTTTGATTATGGCCTTGTCTAAATAAGATCGGAGTTTGTAAACTCAAAAGGCTTCCATAGCCTTGGCAGCTCATTACAAGAGCCTCAGGTGATTACCAACATCATAAATAAGAGTGTCAATTGTTAAATCAACAATGGAGTCACTGTGCATCTGCTCCCCATGTAGGACCTCTGTCCTTTATGTGTTGTACTATGCAAATTAATGGTAAAACTACTACTCAAACAGTACTTTATACTTCGTGTATCTGTGTGGGTGCAAACTGTTGAAATCTTTACTTAGTCTATACTAAGTTGATCTTCTATATATAAATATAATTGAAAATTAATCTTGATGAAGAATGGGATGGGAGAGGGAGTGGGAGATGGGCTGGTTGTGGGTGGGAAGGAGGTTATGGGGGAAAAGCCACTACAATCCAAAAGATGTACTTTCAAAATTTATATTTATTAAATAAAAGTTTAAAAAGGTCAAAGGTGAGAATGTTACTTATAAAGTTCAAGCTTCTCAAATTAACAATATTGCTATAGGGTCTCATGTATTAGTGTTTTAACAATTTCCCATTTTATAGAAATCAGCAAACTTCCTCTTGAAATTAATTCTAGATCCAATTGAAAAGAAATCTCATTTCTTTCTCTATAATCTGATCAATTAAACTGCTCTGAATTTGTCTTTAACAACTTTTTCCACTTAGTCTGAAGACACATATTGCTATGGTTTGAAAGATGGCATCCCATCCAAAGTTCATTTTGAAATTTAATTCCCTATGTAACGTTAAGAACTGTGGCCTTTAAGAGGCTGTTAGATCATGAGAGTTCTGCTGTTATGAATGAGATTAGCACCCTTCCAAAAGGGCTAGCATTGAAGGAAATAGTCTCTGTCCTCTGCTCTTCTACCAAGGAAAATACACACAGTCGTCTTCTCTGGAGGATGAAGCATCCAGGTGCTGTCTTGGAAACCTGACACCAAACCTGCTGGCACTCTTAATTTTGAACTTCCCAGCTTCCAGAACTGTGAGAAATAAAGTCCTATTGTTTATTAATTACCAGTCTCTGATATTTTATTATATCAGCACAACGATTCCTATTTTCAGAGCATATCACCTGCCTACTTAACATTCCATTTTTTTTTCTGTTACATTTCTGCATCAAACATAGAAATTCTGGTGACAAGCTAGGTGATATTGAAACCACCTTCTTTTCGTCTGCATCCACAACATGACAAGATTTCTTCGGTCTGCTAAGGGATGCTATTCTATGAATGTTCTCACTTGTCCACCATCCACCAGGAGGTTGGCTGAGCTAGATGTAAGCAAAGCTTAAAACTGCCCTACAAGCCCAGGAATATAAGAGCAAAAGCTTGGATTCAGTATCCATGCTTTCATCACATATTTGAGAGGGATATTAGAAATTCTTGAAGTTTTCACCCAAGTGATTAGAAGTTTACGGAGTTAGAAACTCTAGAAATGAAGGCAATTTTTTAAAGTTATTTTACCAAAGTGATACATGTATCTAGTTTGAGAATAAGCAATCCTGTAAGATTTCCTTAAGGAAAACGGGACTGTGAAGACATCCCACTGCCCATTTCTCCATCTATGAGATGATCAACTCTTAGTAACTCTTGCTATTTACCTAAAAACATGATGCTTTTGTTATCGATTCTGGATTTTTTTCAGTTTGAGGCATTGTCTATTAATTATGGGAGGATGATTTAGCTCATTTTTTTGTCTTCCCAGCTCCCAAATGAGGTGGTGCCCCAGACTTCAGAGTGTTTAAACCACAATTTTAATTAGATACTCAGTACTTACATGATCACACCCAAGTATGTAATTCAGAAATGAGCCATGTAACAAACTATTACTAAAATGCTTTCCCTGTGTAGTATTTACCATGGTACTAATAATTGTTAGGTTTTCCCATTTGCTTAACTTTTCTGTGATGTATCTCCCTAAGTCAGTCTCAGGTACTTCCCTACTTATCTAAATATCCTCTCGGCACATTTCTTTACCGTAGCTATACTGTCAGCTTCCTCTTCTTGAAGACATTGCTTCCTGAAATTCTGACCTGCTTCAGCCTCCACTGATTGCCCTTTGTGCCCAGGAGTTCTCCATCAAGCATTTCCTTCCACTGTCAAACAAGGGGAGCTTGGTTGCCTCCTGAGTTGGATCTCCGATTTTCTAAATATGTTTTACATTTCTGTGGTTCATAAACTTGTTTTAACTTGTGTATCTGTAGTAGCCTTCCAAGACAAGGCACATGTGAGTCAATGGTTTGAGACTGCCCTGGCTTTTCATTGACAATTTGACTGAGTATAGATTTCCATGTTAAAAATGATTTCCCTTTAGAAGGTAGAAGCTATTGCTACAGTGTCCCAGGACTGTGGTTTTCAAAATTGCTTTTATGAAACTGGAAGTTCATTTTTTGTTTTGAGCTTATTTAATTCTATTTACTTGAAAAGGGGGAGGGGAGAGATTGCCCATCTGCTGCTTCATTTCCAGATGGCTGTAACAGCCAGGAATGGGCCAGGCAGAAGCCAGGAGCCAATAACTCCATTCAGGTCTCCCCTGTGGTATGGATAGTAAGGACTCAAGTACTTGAGCTATCGTATGTTGCCTCCCAGGAAGGTCCAGAAAGCTGGACCTGAAGCAGAGGCAAGACTGGATTCAGGCACCCAGATTCGGAATGTGGGCATTGTAAGTGGTGGCTTCACCTGCAGCACCACAGTGGCCGTCCCTAATTCCTTTTTCTTTTTATGTAACTTCATTTTCTTCTCCTCTGGAAGCCTGTAGGGGCTTTTGCTTCAGTGTTCTGAAATCTGATGAGCCTTGGTGTATGTCAATTTCCAATGACATCGTAACATCATTTCATTTAACTCTTCTGTTTTAGGGAATGATCTTAAATTATTTTGTTGATAAATTCCTCACCCTCCACTTGTCTGGAATTCCTTCCTCAAGTTCTGTGACTTTGGTATGGTATTTTGATTAGTTTTTTCTCTTATTTTCCCTCTCTGTATTTTGGTTTTGGTTTGGTTTGGTTGGGTTTTGAGATAGATATATAAATAAATTTCTTTAACTTCCAAATATGTTTTGATATTTTTCTAAAAATTTTTAACATTTCTAAGTTCCTTTTATTTTGGATATTCATTTTGAAGCATCCTGTTCTTTATACACAGATTACATTTGTTTTCTTATCTTTTAGGAGTTGTTAGTTATAGTTTTTTAAAAATGTTCTTCCCACCAAATTGCATTTTTCTCTTTCAGTTGTTATCTTTCATTTAGAAATGTTCCTCAGCCATCTGGGAATTCCTGATTATTTTTTCATATTTAGAAGCTTAAAGGTAGAGTTCTTGTACCAAAGTTCATGACAGAGAAAAGTGGGTAGACTATTTATTTGTAATCTTCCATGTCAATCTCTTTTGGTCTTCTCCTCTTGAGTTGTCAGATTACATAGAAAATCTCCCTCCTTCTCCTGCCTGGCAGGTGAAGACCTGACTACCATTGTTGAGCTCATGCGGAAAGCAGTCTGGGGGCCCAGCATTCATTGCACATTTATGCCCTGAGCACCCCATTTGCAGTATGATGCATCTATTCTTAGTTTTGCCAGATGTCCTCAGTTCAGAAGATCGTCTCTTTTACTTTCTTCCAAGAATAAACCTCCAGTTTCATGTCTGGGTAGAGAAGGAGAATTCATATAGGAATATGGAATATTACTTGTACCCATTGGGTTCTCACTTCCAGAAATGCTTGGTGCTGATAATTCTTGCAGTTGAGTTGGTCCTTCACTTTACTCACAGCCAGTTTAAGATGTGGCATTCTGAGGTAAGCTACTAGTTGTCCATATGATTTCTAGTGTTCAAATGTTATTATTGTCATTTCCCCATGCGAGTGAGTTTATACCTAGATCCCTTTATCTAGTTTTGCTTGAGTATCAGGAGTGAATAAACTTAAATTTATGCCATCTTCATTTGGAATTTAATCTAGGATTTTCTCATGATTTTTTTGTATTTTGATTAAATCCAATTTGTCAGTTTTTCCCTTTTATTATTTTTTCCTATTTTTAATTTTTTGTGTGTTTTTATCTACAAAACTTGCAAAGATATTTTCCTATAAAAGATTTTCTTCTAGAAATTGTGCAGTCTTAGGTTTTTCATTGAAATTTACGATCTATTGTAACATACTTTTTGTATGTAGTACAAGGTAAGAATAGATGTTCATTTTGTTTCCACCTTTTCCCATTGTATTGTCCTAGCACCTTTGTCAAAAATCAGTTGACCAAGTACATGTAGATCTATTTCTGCTGGTCTAATTTACAGTACATGTTTTCACCAAAACCACCCTGTCTTGGTTACTGTACCTTTGTTATAAGTATTGAAATCAGTAAGATAATTACACGCTTATTTCTAAAAACATCTTTAGATATATAGTTGCATATAAATTTTAAGATCTACAAAAATATCTTCCCAAGTTTTTATTGAGACCACATTCCACCCAGCTCTATAGATCAACTTGGGAAAACTGACATGTTAATATTGAGTCTTCCAATCTGTGAACATCTGTTTAGTTTTCCTATAGGTTTCTATCAACAATTTTTAAAATCATTTGCAATGTATTGTTTTGGGTTTTCTTTTTTGTTAAATATATTTATGGATATTTTAGATTTTTGGTGTTCTCATGCGGGATTTCTTTTCCAACTTTTGTTGTCTGTATATCTGTAAACAATTGATTCTTTTATATTAACGTTGTTCCTTGTGCTCTTGTTATATTCATTTAAAAGTTATCAAAGTCAATTTGGAGATTCTTTTGTATTTTCTATGTATACAACCTGAGAAAAGGAATACTTTCTCTCTTCCCTTGCAATCTCTGTGATTTTTTTCCTTCCCTTATTGTAACGACTGGGAACTTCAGAGCAGCCATTCATGAATGAAACCACCATTCAACCTACTTTACCTCCTTCCTTCTTATCTCTTTGAAAAGCTGCCTTGTTTGGGAGAAAGCGCTTGGCTTTGAAACTGAAGGGTTTGGATTCTAATTCAAGATCTGCCTCCTACTGTGTCTGTATGATTCTGGCTGTTTGACCTTTGTTCATTTACTGAAGACCATGAGGCTTTCCCTCATCTTTAAAATAGAAATATCTCGGCCGGCACCACGGCTCACATGGCTAATCCTCTGCCTGTGGCGCCGGCACACCAGGTTCTAGTCCTGATCGGGGTGCCGGATTCTGTCCTGGTTGCTCCTCTTCCAGTCCAGCTCTCTGTTGTGGCCCGGGAGTGCAGTGGCAGATGGCCCAAGTGCTTGGGCCCTGCACCTGCATGGGAGACCAGGAGAAGCACCTGGCTCCTGGCTTTGGATCAGCGCAGTGCACCAGCCGCAGCGGCCATTGGGGGGTGAACCAACAGTAAAGGAAGACCTTTCTCTCTGTCTCTCTCTCTCACTGTCCACTCTGCCTGTCAAAAAATAATAATAATAGCCGGTGCCGCGGCTCACTAGGCTAATCCTCCGCCTAGCGGCGCCGGCACACCGGGTTCTAGTCCCGGTCGGGGCGCCGGATTCTGTCCCGGTTGCCCCTCTTCCAGGCCAGCCCTCTGCTGTGGCCAGGGAGTGCAGTGGAGGATGGCCCAGGTGCTTGGGCCCTGCACCCCATGGGAGACCAGGAAAAGCACCTGGCTCCTGGCTCCTGCCATCGGATCAGCGCGGTGCGCCGGCCGCAGCGCGCCGGCCGCGGCGGCCATTGGAGGGTGAACCAACGGCAAAGGAAGACCTTTCTCTCTGTCTCTCTCTCTCACTGTCCACTCTGCCTGTCAAAAAAAAAATAATAATAATAATAATAAAATATAAATATCTGTTTCATAGATAGGGTGAGCATTAAATGAAATAAATCACATAACATGTAATGGACAGGAATAACTGCCCATTCCCTGTCTACCTTTATAAATAAGACCTCTTAAAGGTCAAATTATGGGTTGAGTTTTATATACTGGATTTCATTAAAAAAATCTCTGAAACGGGTTGGTGTTGTGGTGTAATGGGTTAAGATACTGCCTGCGACGCCAGAATGTCATATGAGCATCAATTCCAGCAGAGGCTGTTCCACTTCTAATCCAGCTCCTTGCTAATGCACCTGGGAAAGCAGCAGAGGATGGCCCAAGTCTTAGGGCCCCTGCACCACTTGGGAAATCCAGATGAAGCTCCTGGCTCTTGGCTTTGGCGTGGCTCAGCCCTAGCTATTGTGGCCATTTGAGGAGTGAACCAAAGGATTGAAGATCTCTTTCTCCATCTCTCCTCTCTCTCTCTTTGTCTTTCAAATAAATAAATGAATGAATGAATCTTTTTTAAAAAATCACTGAAAACAAAAGTTCAGTTTTCAAGCATAGTCATAACTCTGCATATTTTGCTCTCAGTGAGTTTCTGTTTTCAGTTTCCTTGGATATGGGACTGATTTTTTTTCTCCTTTTTAAAGATTTATTTACCTGCTATGCCACAACACCAGCCTCTGGTTCTGATCTTTTTTTTTTTTTTTAAATTTTTTTTTTATTTGACAGGTAGAGTTATAGACAGTGAGATAGACAGAGAAAAGGTCTTCCTTCTGTTGGTTCATCCCCCAAATGGCCGATACAGCTGGCGCTGTGCTGATCTGAAGCCAGCAGCCGGGTGCTTCCTCCCAGTCTTCCATGCGGGTGCAGGGACCCAAGTACTTGGGCCATCCTCCACTGCCCTCCCGGGCCACAGCAGAGAGCTGGACTGGAAGAGGAGCAACCGGGACAGAATCTGGCGCCCCAACTGGAACTAGAACCCGGGGTGCCAGCGCCACAGGCGGAGGATTAGCCAAGTAAGCCATGGCGCCAGCTGGTTCTGATCTTAACAGAGGTAACAATCACATGGCTACATAGTCAAGATATGCATTTTAAAATGCATTTTTCTCAAATCAAACTAATACATAGGGAAATGTATTCTGTACCAATCTATGAACCTCATAAAAGTGTCAGTTTCTAGATATATCTCATTTTTTTAATTCAAAATATGAGTAATATTAGCTAACTTGGTCACCAACTTTACTTATACACACTTATTTCTGGCTTATTTTTGGTTATTTTCAAAACTAGAGTTTATTCTCAAACATTTATGTTTGCTACTTTAGCAAACATTGAAAACCAGCACATAGTTGGGTGGAAAAAAGAATAAAAAGTAAACCAAAAACCATCATCAAAATCATTATTACCAACTATGTGACCTTAGGAAAATCATGTATCCTTGCTGAACCTATTTTATCTTTTACCAAATGATGTGGCACATATTTGCCTTGTTAACTTGTACAGCTATTGTGAATATATGCCTAATGTAATAAAATGGAAAAAATCATGACATGTTCTAGAAATATAAAGTAGAATCAGAATATAGGCCCTCACCTTCCCTAATGAACAAAATCAAAATAATGTCTATAAAAGCATTGAAAAATTTAGAAAGTGATGGATGGAACAACTCTTTCATGCTTCCAATAGTGATGACTACCCTCTTGGTGTGATGCAGAACCTTTAAAAGATTACTATTCAGGGGCCAGGGCTGTGGCATAGTGGGTAAAGCCGCCACCTGCAGTGCCAGCATCCCATATGGGTGCTGGTTTGAGTCGCGGTTGCTCCACTTTTGATCCAGCTCTCTGCTATGGCCTGGGAAAGCAGTAAGATGGCCCAAGTCCTTGGGCCCCTGCACCTGCATGGGAGACCCAGAGGACACTCCTGGCTCCTGGTTTCAGATCAGCACAGCTCCAACCATTGCGGCCAATTGGGGAGTGAACCATCAGATGGAAGTCTTGTCTCGCTCTCGCTCTCGCTCTCTCGCTCTCACTCCTTCTCTCTCTCCTCTCTCTGTGTAATTCTGAATTTCAAATAAATAAATAGATCTTTTAATAAAAAGATTACTGTTCACTGGAGTCGGCAATTCCACAGTCCTAGCCCAACCTAGTGGAGATAGTTTTAAAGAAATCCTTAAGGGGGAGACTTACCAATTCCTGACAATAGTGTCGCTCCCCCTCTTCATGGAGGAACGACACTAAACCCTGCCTAGGCTTCATATCCGAGTCACGGCACCATTATGTCGCTCCCCCTCTTCGTGGAGGAACGACACAGGACCCTGCGCTGTTCTTTCGTCTGCTCGGCCCTTCCCGGGTTTGCTGCTGGTTCTTCCTGGGTTGGCTGCCGTCCCTTCCACCTCCGTGGAAGGGCGGTTCCCCCTGCCACATTCCCCACTTCTGCGGGGGAGCGGCACACCGCCGGCCGGCTCTCTCGGGGGCTGCACAGGTGTTCCTTCGGATGTTCCCCTTAGATGTTCCTGGTGCATGCCGTCTCTCTCCTCCTTTATAGTCCTCTTCCACCAATCCCAACTCTGCTACCCATACGCTGAGTACGCTGCTCTCCTCCAATCAGGAGCAGGTCCTACAGTTTATTGGTTGAACTGGAGGCAGCTGTGCGGAAGCTGTTTCCCTTCTCAGCGCCATATTGTGGGAGAGCAGATGCATAGAATAAGTCTTAATTCCAGTAACTTAGTCTAGTCCGAACTGCTCCCCACAAATAGCTTTCAAAATTCCTTTCCAGTTCAACAATCTACTCTCTCACCCTGATCCTCTTGAAACTCCTTGAAAATGCTAGAGGTTTATGAGGGGATAACTGGAGGATTAGTCTGAAAATGCTGCTCTCCTCCAGTTGTCTGGTGGTCTGGTGAGTCCCTGCAGCATGCGGTGAGGCCAAGGAACATGTGAAACTCTCCTCTGGGTCCGACTTCAGGCTTGTTTATTGCCCATTACCAGTGTGTCCTATATCATCCCACATTAAAGCTAAAGAGGAGATTTTAAATCTCAAAACGCAATTACAGGAAGGTAAAGAATCCAACCATAACTTTTCTTTAGCCCAAAGCCAAACTCTAAAGCATGCTAAGAAATGCAGGATACTAAATGTTACAGGTGGAATAAACTCAGATAAGATAGTACTCTAGAGTACTGACATGAGAGAATGCTTGCCAAACAACAAGGTGACTCTGAGATATTCCCTGTCAGCCTCACCGGTATTTATGTGATTTTAAGATCTCTTCAATCTCATGAACTCATAAAGCACAGTCCATCTGCGTTATGACTAATGTAGCAAAACTACGTTTCCCAGCCTGCCTTGTAGCCAGGGGCTGCCCTGTGACTGAGTTTCCAGCCAACAAAATGTATTTAGAACTTATGTGCATCAGTTTCAAGTGTGACCCACAGGTTTCCTTCTGGCTGTTTGGAAGAAAGATGAGGCCTGGATGCCTGGTGCTGAAGAAGGTGGAATCTCCAATAGCCTAAGTCACTCATTTGAAGAGAACCACTCTACTAATGTATTTACCTATCCAATACCATCACAGTAACAGGAAAAGAACTTTCTATGACATTTGAGACTTCATTCATTTGGGAAGTTGAATCTTTCTAAACTATAGACTCTAAACCAATTCCTAGAAAAAGAAAGTTAAGCATGTTTTGAAAATATTTTGTGCCATGTTGGAATCGCTGAAGTTCTTAGGAGGCAACAGAGTGGTAGTTATGAGTGTGACCTTCGCAATCAGACAGACTTGAGTTAGAGTCCATGTTCACGACTATCTAGATATGTGGCATTGATCAACTTCCTTTAAGCCTCAAGGTTTTTTTTTTTTTTAATGTATAATATTGGGAGAGCAGTTTGATCTATTTCATGGTATTGCTCTTTATCACATTGTCTGGCACAAAAGGAAAGCTCAAGAAAAGTTAACTTTCACAATCAAATATCCTTGTAGGTCATTTTAAAAATGGAACTACATTAGTCATTAGTGCTCTTCATGAAACATTTCTGGGTTTGCTTCCAGGCAAAGGGTGGGATTGCATATCCCTTCTCACTCTTAGGAAGAGTGTACCCCTGTGACTTATCTTGACAAACAAAATGTGAGTGGAAATGCCGCATGCCATTTCCTAGTGGAAGTTTTAACAGCATGCATTTCAAATTCTATCACAACCAAAGCAATAATAGAGCTAGTGGCCACTCTGTCAACTTGATTCCTTAACTTAGGAAAATTCCATCATATGCATAGATAGCCAAGATATAATTCCTTGTTACTTTAAGCAACTAGAGATTTGGGAGTTGTTACTAGAGTCCTCTTGAGCTGTGCAGGAACAAGCAAGCATAGGGGTAAGTGAGTTTAAATTGCGGTTTCACTATTTTCTAGCAACCTTTACTAATAATGAGTAGTGACAGTTGTTGAGCACTCACGTTTTCTAGGAATAGCCAGATGCTTCACGTGTGCTAACTCATCCATTGTCACAATATTTCAGGGAAATGCCTGTGGTGTTCTTATTCCCACTTCATAGGGATGGAAATGTTACGTAACTCACCCAAAGTTGTGGAGCTTTAGAAACAAGTTTCAAACCAGCCCATCTGAGGCTTGAAGCAGTGCCGTTAGCTTCTTTATGTCACCTCCTGTGGTCAGTGCTGTTGTCCGCCTCCCAGATCCCTGCTGCAGGACCCAGTCTCATTTCATCGGTTGCTAGAAGCATTCCCTGCCAATGTCCAGAACCTGGGGCCTCCCTGGAATCACCCCAGGGCAAAGAGAGCCGGCCGCCAGGGGTCAGACTCCCTCCCTGAGGGAGTGGCGTGGATTCTGTCACATCCAGCTTCTCCCTTTGCCCTTGCCTGCTTTCCTCACTCACTTTGCTCCCAGAAACTTTCCCCAATAAGCCCTGACATAAATCTCAGTGTCTCAGACAGTGTTTCCTAAGGACCCGATCAGTCCCTCCCTGTATATTTCTACCAGTGCACAGAAAACTACAGACTACGTATTAACTCAGTGTGCAGTTAATTGCCACATGACTATCATACAGCAAGTGAATTCCCAGCAGGTAAAGATCACCGGGTTATCTGAAGAACATTTACAATGATAAACCTCTTACAAGTTAATGTAGATACAGAATCTTCTGCTTTCTCTGCTGAATTGAGTATACTTCACTTCTCCTAAATGTCATCTGTGGTCGTGTAGATCCACAAAATAGTCAAGGAACCACATGTTTTGTAAATAACAAATGATAGCTGGTCTTTATTGTGGCATCATTCATACTTGTGAGTATAAATGGGAACTCTTCTATCCTTCATTAAGACAAATATCTCAAGAGACTAGAAGCCAGGTATTTTTCTTATACTAAATATCATGTATCACTGCATTTTAGTTATACTTAAAAATGCTATTGAAAACTGATGTCTTAAATTGATGTATATGAAATGATGAGTAAAACCTAACACTTAAATCGTAATTCATCAGTTCTCTCTTGGACATCCTAGCTTACTTGACAGGTAATTCTAATAAAATTTAAAGTCAGCTAAGTATTCTAATGTCTTTTACTATAATTCTGTATTTCTCACAATTTAAGCTCTATTTCTGTGTCCATTATCTGATATAGGGATATAGTCCTCAAAGGAGAAATATATATTATAAAACATTGAACAAACAAGTTAGAATCATAGAGGCAGTAACAAAATTGACCAGGTTGTTACATCAAAATTATAAATGGATCCACAGAATCTAAAATAAACATTACCACTTACTTTATCTTGATAAACGTGTATCTTGTGTACTGCATATTCTGCTAACATATCCTTCCATATTTTGATGTAGATGAACAGCCAACATTAAACAGTTTAAGAGAAATTGTTATTAATAATTACTTCTTTAAGGTTTTTTTTTATTCTTGACCTCACCAAAGCTTGAACTCAGCAATGAGAGCTTAAAATTGAGTAGTTTATATAGCCTATAGAATTTTAAAAGGCCTTAAATCAGTATGGAGCTTGCTTTTAGACAGGTAACAGGTTACAGAAGTCCTTTGTTATCAACATTTCAAAATGTAACATAAGAATTACATTCCTTATTGGCTGAATGGTCATTAAGTTATGCTAATGTATCAATGGGGACATATTTTAACATTCATATTGCTATCCACTAAGCAACGACTTTGGCTTTGTTTTTACATATTACCGATAGAAATAGGAAATATACATCCTGTGAATTATAATAGCAAGAGAACCCCCTTGAAGTAACCAAAGAAAGAACAGCCAAAAGGATGGAAGTTAGTTATAGGATATTTCCAGAGAAGTACAATAGTAAGTACAATTGTAAGTGCCTGAGATAATTCCAACTCATCAAAGTATCATAGTAGTAACTCTTATGAGGTTTGTTTAATGCCTAAAAAGAATTATCTGAAATTAGCATATCGATTCTTTGCAGGTAACCAGTTACTTTTACTCCAGTCTAAGGATGACTGACAATTTATTTACTGAAAAAATTTCTGAACCTCTCTCACCAGTAATCTTACATGTTAGACATATTAAAACAAAGTTTAGCACTTAGCCTTATTTGGAGGTTTATAAATTTGTATTCCAGAAATGACTTATTCCCCTCCCAGGTGCTATGCCTTCCAATCACTGTGGTACTTCTAAGGTATCAGTTGCAAGACTTTCATATTATCTTGGTATCTGGAAGATATATATTAATGCTTTTTTTATTCAGTTAGTGCTTCTTCCATCAAAATAAATCTTGTCTTTAAAATGACTAAGCATCAATACAAAAGACATAATTTAAAATGGGCTTTATAAAACGATTTGTCTAAATAAGATTTATTTCCTATTGTATCGTATATCTTATGAATAATTATTTAATCCAATTCTGGCATTGCCCGGGACAGGGAAGTTCAAATGTACTATGAACTCCTAGGTCAGAGAGAGAACATCCCAAAACTCATCACTCTCAGGCAGGCACATTCACAAGCAAAAAGCCCTGAGCCAGAACTAGCTAAAGAAAAAATAATCATTATGACTATCAATTTTATTTGGTTAAAAAGATATACCAAACTAAAAAATGCTTTCTGTTTTTGAAAACTGAGTTACAAAATGATTTCTTTTCAACATTTTACCAGTATTCAATGTCATTAAGTATTTTTAATGATTTCAAATTTTCAATGAGAAAAGGGCAAATTTTAAAGATTTTATTCAATATATATTTCCAATAGCAAGGCTACAATTAAGTATATCTTACTTCCTACCAATAAGTACTATGCATATCTATTAAAGAGGATAACAAGATTTGAAATATTGGTTGAGAACATAGGATGTGGAGCTAGACTGAGTTCCTACTTGACCTCACCACTTTATAGCTGTGTGACCTTCGGTTCCTCTGCAAGTCAATGGAAATAATCATAATTATACTTATACTATAGGGTTGTCATAAAGATTAAATGTAGTAATATGTCTAAAGCAATTAGAACAATGACTAGCATGTGATAATCACTCAAATAGCAATAGCTAATTTTCCAGTTAATTTTTCCACAATGAGGTTGACTTACAAATTCCTCAAATTTTATGTCCTAGTTTAGACACTTATGTAATATTTTATGTGTACATGCAATTTTTTTTAAAAGTTCCCTGCCATTTAAAAAATGTGTATATAACATCTGGACACCAAACAAAATAAATGAGGTGACTTTTTCTAAAGCTTGGTATTGTAAAGAATTGTGACCTCCTTTTGATCTGTTGAATAGCCCAGCCTTTCATACTCAAAGCTTAGGGCATAAGCAGTGCCATACAGAGTCACACCACAGCCTCTGTAGCTCATCTTTGTCTCTTTGACAATGGTAGCTAGAATAAGGCTCCAAGGACAATCGGCTGCCCTCTATATAACCAAAGGAAAGCCTTTGGGAATGTATTATATACCATCTATCATCCATTACTGTATGCCAATCCTTCTTAAGTTATGTTATTATTTTTCTTTTGCAAAATTATTTGAGAGGCAAAGACAGTCAGAGACGGAGAGGATGAGAAGGAGAGGAAGGAAAGAGACCACTCCCATCTGCTTGTTCACTACCTAAATGCCCCTATTGACCAGGACTAGGCCAGGCTGAAGCCAGCAGCTGGGAATTTAATTCAGGTCTCCCAGGTATGTGGCAAAAATGTAATTGAGCCATTACTGCTTCCTCCCAGGATCTGCATTATCAGGAAGCTGGAGTCAGGAGCTAGAGTTGGGTATGAAACTCAAGTGAGCCAGTGCTGTGGCTCACTGGGTTAATCCTCCACCTGCAGCACCGGCATCCCATGTGGGTGCCGGGTTCTAGTCCCAGCTGCTCCTCTTCCAGTCCGGCTCTCTGCTGTGGCCCTGGAAGGCAGTGGAGGATGGCCTAAGTGCTTGGGCCCCTGCACCCGCATGGGAGACTGGGAAGAAGCACTTGGCTCCTGGCTTTAGATCGGCATAGCTCTGGCCGTGGCGGCCATTTGGGGAGTGAGCCAACGGAAGAAAGACCTTTCTATCTATCTGTCTCTCTCTCTCACTGTCTAACTCTGTCCAAAAAAAAAAAAAAAACCTCAATTATTCTGATACAGAACACCAAGAAGATGTATTTCTTTCTTTATATATACATATGAACCTAAACACAGTTAAACATATATGTATGTTCAATAGCCTCCAAACTATACTGTTGTCCTTTGCTAAATGCCTTTTATTCTAGATCCCCATAAGAAAAGAAGATTGACATTAAAGTAAGTGCAAAGTAGAGTCACATGCATGACATAGGAGATAGAAAACATTCTAGATGTATTTACCTTAATTTATAGACACCTTTATTAATCTGATCAACTAAGAATGCTTCTGAAAAGCCAGCTAACTCAGATCTCCATATTCATATCACTGAACTTTTCATCTGGCCAGTGAACATGCTAAAAAAATTGTAAGAGGAACAATGGAATCTTAGTGAGCACAGCTTCTCATTTTTACTAGTAATAAGTTCTCTATTTGTGTATCAGTGTACACTAATTAGTTTCATGTTTGTGCACTTGAAAACTGTTCCATAAATAAATATATAAAATGCTTCTTATTTTTGTTTCCTTACCATATATAATAATTATATCCATACATTTAGATTTTTAAAAATCAGTTTTATTTAACATAAGTTCAAATATTTCTATAAGAAGTTAAGTTGGGTGATATTAAGGTTTCTAAAGCAATGCCCACAGTTGCACTTTATCTCAGTAGTGCAGTAGAGTTGGTACCACATATCCCTTCAACTCAAAAGTGTGTTTTTTATATTTTAAGTAGTCCTTGTTAAATAAAATAATCTGCTCTCTTACAAGATAGGATTATAATGTCATGGTACATAGTCGCTTCATGCCATTATATCCATCCATCACTACTGCCATCAGTTAGAAGAAAGTCAAGTGTCCCCTCCACACTGAAGAAGTGACTACATAAAGGGATCAACACCAGGAGTTGAGGGTCTTGAGGACATCTGTAGTCTTTCACACTTCAACCTATGGCCCCCAGATAGGCACATTCTTCTCATGTGTGCCATACATTCATCTCCTCCTGAAGATTCCGGGACATTACAGAAACTATACAAAACTGAGAATCTCATTACCTAAATCAGATCCCAGACATGGATCTTTTAACTTACCAACCAGGGGGCCGGCATCATGGCGTAGGTGGTAAAGCTGCTGCCTGCAATGCCAGCATCCCATAAGGGTGCTAGTTTGAGACTGGTTGCTCCACTGCCAATCCAGCTCCCTACTAATGAACCTGGGAAAGCAGTAGAAAATGGTCCAAGTCCTTGAACCCCCGCACCCATGTGGGAGACCCGAAGAACTCCTGGCTCCTGGCTTCGGCTTGGCCCAGTCCTAGCTGTTGCGGTCATTTGGGGAGTGGACAGGCCAATGGAAGATTCCTCTCTCTGTCTTTACATTTTCCTCTCTCTCTAATTCTGCCCTTCAAATAAATAAATCCTCAAAAAAATTGTCAACTGGCAAAATAAAACGAACAAGTTACCTGTCCTCCACACACCCAACATACAGTGTTTGAATCAGTATTAGAAAACCAATTGCTGGCCGGCACCGCGGCTCATTAGGCTAATCCTCCGCCTAGCGCCGCCGGCACACCGGGTTCTAGTCCCGGTTGGGGCGCCGGATTCTGTCCCGGTTGCCCCTCTTCCAGACCAGCTCTCTGCTGTGGCCAGGGAGTGCAGTGGAGGATGGCCCAAGTACTTGGGCCCTGCACCCCATGGGAGACCAGGATCAGTGCGGTGCGCCGGCCGCAGCGCGCCGGCCGTGGCGGCCATTGGAGGGTGAACCAACGGCAAAGGAAAACCTTTCTCTCTGTCTCTCTCTCTCACTGTCCACTCTGCCTGTCAAAAAATAAAAAAAATCAAAAAAAAAAAAAAAAACGAAAACCAATTGCTAAATGTAAAGAAGTCTACTCATCTGTGCACAGAATATTCCAAACCCCCCCCCCCAAAAAAAGAAAGAATTACTATAAAGGAAGAAAGAGTAAACAATGCAGGATTTCATATCTCTTAAAAAGAAATTGTAAACTTTACTATTTCCTATTAAATAATAAGCTGTCACTTCAGAGATATTGAGAGCAATTCAGAAATATTTTCTTGGAGCCTCTTATACCTACCAAAAATGTCCAAATCCTGCTGCAGATTCTCAGGAAAGAGCAGAATGGGACTCTGGAAAGGGAGTGTAAATCGCCACTTTCTCTCTCTCTCAACGGCTTCCTCTATTCTTCTCTCGTCACTGTACCCTGTTCTTACTATTTTGCTCCACCACAGCCATTGTCCTCTCTCTCGTTATCCAAGTAAAAATCAACACACAAGGATATTATCCATAATCAATTCAACTGGAAATTTAATACTAAAAGAAGATAATTATCACATCGAGCAAGAAACAACTTCAAATTAATGCGAGAATTGCTATTCTAAATAATTCACTTCCAGTCCTGACCACAGCAAATCTTTTATTAACCAATCAAGTCTTAGACTTTGCTTCCGTTATTCTATTCTATTCTGTTCCATTCCATTCCATATTCTCATGACTACTTTGTCCAGTTCCAGTGAAAAGCAAAGAAAGAGCACCACAAAATGCAGTTTTCTTTAAATTGTCAAACATCAAATTCTAAGTTCTCTATCCCTCATCATCAAGAATATTCAAAAAGTTGATGGAAAATCTTATGAAAAACTGTAGATTTCAAAAAAATTTTGCATCAAAAGAAATTTATCCTTTAATTTCACTTTTTCACAAAGTTTTTGAAGTAGAATATAGTAAAGGTTACAAAAGAAAGGCTGACAAGTATCTTAAAATTTATTTTCTATCCTGTTCAAAACAAATGCAAGTTTTATGATTTTTTTATAAATGAAGATACAGAAATGTTTGAAAATTCTGAGCAGTTTTCCATATGCATCGTGTGCATTTACATTCATGTACACAGAAATATCTCATAGTGGAAAAAGATTTTTCCTTCTGGAAAAGCAGAGGATTTGGGCAGACAGATCTGGATTCATCCCCTGACATTGTCACATGCTGGCTTTGTGACCTTGTTCAAACTTTTAATGTCACTGAATCTCAGGGTTAATAAATCCTCCCCCACTATACTGTTCTGAGGATTATAAGTGGCCACACACACTGTGACTTTCCCAAGGGTTTAAACAATAAATACTCTTCTTTTTCTCCTCAAGGAAAATAGGGAGCTCGTATATGCCTGTGACTTCAATCACTCATTTTTCTTCCGTGGCTAGAGTAACATTTAATCTGAAAATAACCAAGGAAGCACACTGGGATTTAAGGAGGGAAAAGCGGCAAATATGGCACATTTGTATTATTTTAAAGTGATCTTCCTTGCTGCTTTTTTTTTTTTTTACCAAAACTTCCCTTGATCAAGCTCATTATAAATAGTATCAGATATTTCTTGGTAATTATAATCCTTCCTTGCTTTTGAAGACATTATGCCTGACTTCACAGGTTGATATCAACTTCAAACTTGAAATTCACAAATATACATATGTATGAATCCAAACATTTTATAATGTGTGGTCACCAAACTAGAACATAATATTTCTAGTGTTCATTTATGCAGAACTACTAAATCCCACCAGCCAACTGTGAATTGAGGCATTCTTCTAAAACATCTACAGAAAGGATGCTGACACTTTATGGCCTGAAAGGCAATGCAGTGAGGCTGAACAGACCTATTGGCTTGGTTCTGGGCTCTGCTTTGCCAAGAGAAGCTATTGTAGAGGCTGCTTTTGTAGACTTCAAAGCCTTCACACTGTCTTAGCCAGAATTTGTTACCCAAATGCACCCATTGGAACAGTCCAAAACTTCCAAAAAATTCAGTAAATAACATCTAACTACTAAAGAGTTCACAGATTTAATAACATATAAAATCAATGTAGCTGATAACCAATATTTTTTATTGGACAAAGAATCCTTTTTAAAACTTTAATGGGGGACTCATTATATAAATTATAATATACACACAGGGTATTTTCTACTGCAATTTTTTGTTTAAAGAAAAAAAGACTTGGAACTGTAATAGCTAATAGAGAAAATGCTAATGAATATATTGATTAAAAAATTAATGAAAAAAGATACTTGAAAAACAATCCGTGTAATGCTCTCACAAGCATATTCAAAAAGTTTGGTAGATATGAAGTGAAAAAGAATTTTATATTTGAAATTTTATCATGTGCCAGAATTTTAAAATAAAATTTTTTCAAAACAGATCTCTTATAGTTACAGATATTGTTACAGGATAAATGGGATTGCTCATACTATAAAAGTAATAGAGGGGCCGTTGCTGTGGTGTAGTGGGTAAAGCCACCACATGTAGTGCCAGCATCCCATATGGGCGCTGGTTCAAGCCCCAGCTGATCCACTTCCAATCCAGCTCTCTGCTATGGCCTGGAAAAGCACTGGAAGACAGCCCAAGTCCTTGGGCCCCTGCATCTGTGTGGGAGACCCAGAAGAAGCTCCTGGCTCCTGGCTTCAGATCAGCGCAGCTGCAGCTGTTGCGGCCAATTGGGGAGTGATCCAGCATATGGAAGACCTCTCTCTCTCTCTCTCTCTACCTCTCCTTCTCTCTCCATGTAACTCTTTCAAATAAATAAATAAATCTTTAATCAAAAGTAATAGAAGTTAAACATGTTGTGAAATTTACTGATCCAGTAATCCTCAAGAAGAATTTGTATAATTAACATAAGGTAGAGCCTTTTTAGAACTGAAAACAATAAAAAGATCTCTCATAGTAAAAAGCTCTAATGATTAATGTGAAACAATTATAAGTCAAGATAACTTGATAACTGATTATAGAAAGCTTCACAATTTTCATGATCATTTTTACCATCTGGTTCAGTTCATAACTTTTCTTTCACTTACTCATGCATTAATATTCAACAGAAGTGAACAAAACAGATTACCTGACCTGTGATAAGAAAAAATAAACCTATAACTAAGCAAGTAAGGGAGATGGCTCTATCTCTTGTTACCCCCAGATATATCTGAAAACTTTGTAGTTCATGGGACATTGGATAGAGTTCACAGAAGGAATTTGCCTCATTGTGGAGAAAAAAATATAGCCTTAGACTAAATGCTATGCTGGTGCTGCAAGACAATCTCTAAAAGCAAGCTACAAAAAGATCAGACTGTTTCTAAGTAACTTATCTGCAATCCACCACACAGCTCAAGAAAAGGAATATGAAATACACAGTACTCAACAATATAAAATCACAGCTAGCTCCAATCAACATCAGCGCTCATGCAAAGAAGTCAGAAAATATGAACCATGAAGATAAGAAAAATTATTCAAAGTCAACCCTAAACCGACCCAGATGTTAGAATTATCAGACAAGAGCGCACACACACAGGTGTTCTCATTGTGTTTCACATGTTCAAAAAGTTAAGGAGACACACAATGTAAGAATAACCCCAATAAAGTCACTAGATGAAAAGGAAATACCTAGATAAAAACACTTAAAGTCACAACAAATTAGACACTGCAGAAGAACAGAGGGCTGAACTTAAATATAATACAGTAGTCAAACAAATGGAAGAGCAGTGAGTTTGGGGGACACGTCAAGTGGGCCAATATGCATATGGAGGCTTCTGAAGATTTGTGGAAAATGCACATTCTCTTTTAATTCCATTTTCTGTGAACCTGTTGAAGTCCATTCCCTCCCACATACATATAGCTGAATTCTCAAGGAGTGAAGAAAGAGGACAGGCCACACACAAAAAATAATGGCTGAAATGTTTTTTGAGGTCACTTGACAGTATAATTCCACAAATTCCAGAAACAATAAAGATGAAAAGAATTGTACAAATTCATACAAGATCATAATCAAATTCCACAAAACCTCTGATAAAGAGAAAATCTTACAGCAGCAAGAAGAAAATAGCACATTCTATAAACAGCAAAAAAGACAGATAATGAAGTCAGCAAGGTTCTGCTGGTTAAACAATGTCAGAACGCATCAGAGTAAGAGGAAAAAGTCAAACTGTCAACTTAGAATTCTATACCCAGGAAAAATAAATTTCAAAAATGAAGACAAAAACATTTTCAGGCATACAAAAGCAGAATTTATCGCCAGCTGCCACGCAGAACAAGATACGTTAAAGGAAATCCTTCACGCAGAAGGGAAATAATGCCAGATGAAAACGTGGATCTGTACTAAGAAGTGAAGGCGATTGGAAATGGTAAATGTGTGAATAATTGCATGAGACATTTTTCTTGTTTAAATGTCTTTAAAAGACTATTGACTGTTTAAACAAAAATAATAGCAATGGGATATGGCATTTATAAGAAATGTACAAGAAAATATGTTACATCAGTAAAGAATAGAAGGGAAGAAATGGAAGTAATGCTCTTGTAAGGTTTTTGTATTTTCTTTAAGTGGTAAATAACACTTGGAGATAGACTGTGATGACTTGAAGGTATACAAAATGAATGCTAAAGCAATTGCTAAAATGAAACAAAAATCTATGGCTAGTAAAAACTAACAAAGAAGGTAAAATGAAATCACATGCAATTGTGAAATTAATCCAAAAGAAGGCAGAAAATGTGCAATGGGGAGAACAAGGAACAGAACACCAGAGAACAAGTGGCAAGTAGAAAGGCTGAATCCCAGTGATATCAATAATCACATTAAATGTAGGTGATCAAAATAAACTCTACTAAAAGGCAATGGTTCAGGAGCCACGATGGCTAACTAGGGAGGTCCTTCATTTGTCTTTGCCATAGAGAATAACCAGAACAAACTAAGAGAAAATTTAAATAAAAAAGTGACAGGAACTGTCAACAACATAGAGACTCAAAAAGCCACTGCAGACAGAGAAACAAAGCACCCCACAGATCTTACCCAGGCTCCCCAGCAGAGCCAAGCAAAGAGAAACATAAAGCTGTGCAAACCCCACCCTCGCCACAGCCTGGCATCCCTAACTACTGTAGAATCCCACAGTTGTCACTGGTCTTAAGACCGGTCTAGAAAACTGACTGGGGTCCCAGCTACTTCTTTGCTCCAAAAAAATGAACTTAACATTGCCTCCTCCCATACACAAAGCCCCAGACGTGAACTGCTGCATCACAGTCACTACACTAAGCTTCGTTCTGTATTGGATGACAGCAGATAGCCCCCATCACCACCAGGAGCCTCCGCACACACACACCCAGAGCCAAGGCCCTTCAAAGGGTCTGTTGCTGAAGGATTGCTGGGCACAAACCCTAGAACTATGCTTACTTGCACTGTGTGATCTAGGGAAGCTCCGCTCTTCTTCTTGGGGCTCAGCGCCAGCAGTAGTGAATACAAAAGCCCAGAAGACCAAACTTGACGAAGCCTCCTTTTGCATTTCTTAGCACAGGGTGCTGGGCGGCCAGGGCACAAGCACCAGAATCACCCTTGCATGATCTTTGGAAACTGAGGCAGTCCTTTCTGTCTCCTGCAGCTATTGGTGCTACAATCCCTGAAGTAATTCACATTCACCAGTGGAACCTGGACGGCCCTATTTGCATTCCTCTGCTCCAGGCTGTCAGTTGTCAGTCCACAGTTCCCATCAAAACCTGTGATCAAACTATGGGATGTGATAAGGTACCCTATGACTCCCACAAATCTAGTCCTGTGAATGTAGGCACTAAATTACAGAGAGACCTGAGTTCATCCCAATGGACCTAGGTAGGATCCCATTGCATCCTGCAGCACTGGGTCTGTGATTGTTCTGTAAGTCCCAAGGACACCTGTGCTTGCCTGTGGGGCTTTGGGGAGGTGATATCTGTATTACACTAATCCAGGCTTGCACCTGCTAGCGCACAATCCCAACATAAATTTTAATCAACCTATGGGTCATGAGAAAGGTGCGCTCTGAGGCATACAGCTCTGAGAATGATATTGTTAGAAATATCTTCCAGAAAATCAACTAAGTTCAACCCCGTAAGACCTGCAGGGATGTGCTCTACACCTAAGCCTGCCTGTGCACAATCCATAGCATAACCTGCACATGAAACTTGCGACCTGGTAAGGTCTCCTTGCATCGTGCAACTCTGGGACTGCAACTGATGATGCTGTAATCATAGGGACACCTGCAATTGCTGCACTTGTCCTGGGGAACCTGGCAAAGCCTCTACCTCCATTCCACTACTACAAGCACATGATTGTCAGTATATAATCCCCAGCATAAACTATGCTTTTCGTGTAGGACCTGGGCAAGGCACCCTTCCTGCTGTGTAACTCCAGGACTGTGACTGTTGGAACTGTTTTCCTCAGCATCACCTGAATCCATCCTGCCAGACCTGGACAAAGACCCTACCTGCACTCCTCTGTTCCAGGTCCACATCTACCAATGTAAAATCCCCAGAATAACCTGTATCCACTCATTAGAATGGGACAGGTCTCCTTTATATTCCAAAATGTTGGTTTTGGGGTTTTTGATGCTATAAGACCCATCATCAACTATGCCTACCCAGAAGGAACTGGGGAAGGCCCCATATACATGACACAGTTCTAGAACCATAGCTACTGGTGTGACAAGCTCCAGCATCATTCAAGCTTGCCTGGTGGGACATGGGACATGCCACTCTGTGTCACAGAGCATTAGCAACATGGTCACTGCCACTGCGAACCCTGGTGTGATTGACACCCAATTCTCTAGGGGCCTGAAGACATACACCCTTGGAAGCACACATCAAAGTCATACTACTTCCTCCATGAACTGCTGCGGACAAGACAACTGTGGCACACAGACATGGCTAACATTGATTATAGCTAAGAAATGACTTAGAAGTTTTGCCTCTGGGCTCACTTAAAACCAAAGTAAAAGCAACTCTCCTACTGCAACATCCTGCATTCCATCTAAACAATAACGTCTTTTCCAATGAAAGATACTCTGTAAAGGAGAAAAACTGTTACACCAGGTGCAGACATAAATGTAGGAACACAGGAAACATCAAGAAACAAGGAAGCAGGACACCTCCAAAAGAACACGAGTTCTCCAGAAACAGACTTATATTTGGTTTGCCTCAAAAATAATTCAAAATAATCATCTTAAAGGAACTCAGTATGTTACAGTAGAACACAGATAGACAAAAAGAAATGAGAAAAACCGTGCATGGGGGCCAGTGCTGTGGCATAGCAGGTAAAGCCACTTTCTGTGGTGCTGGCATCCCATATGGGCACCAGCTGAAGTCCCAGCTGCTCCACTTCTCATCCATCTCCCTGCTAATTCACCTGAGAAAGCAGTGGCAGATGGCCCAAGTGCTTGGGTCCCTGCACCCATGTGGGAGACCCAGAGGAAGCTCCAGCTCCTGGCTTCAAATTGGCCCAGCTCTGGCTGTCGTGGCCATTTGGGTAATGAACCAAAGAATGGAAGACCTCTTTCTCTCTCTCTCTCTCTGTCTCCCTCTCTCTCTCTCTTTTTCTCAGCTTCTCTATAACTCTGCCTTTCAAATAAATAAATCAGTCTTTAAAAATGCATGATATGAGTGAGAAATTCAACAGAGAAATGAATCATTAAAAAGAATCAACCAGATATTCTGGAACTTAAAAATTTTAATCAATGGAATAAAAAATACAAAAGAGAGCTTCAACAACAGAATAAACTAAGTGGAAGAAAGAATTTCTGCTCTTGAAGACAAGACTTTTGAAATAACCCAGTCAGACAAAATAGAGAAAAAAATTTAAAAGAATATAGAAAGCCTATGAGATACCATTAAATGAACAAATATCTATATTATAGGGATACCTTATGGAGAAAAGAAAAAAGTGTAATGACAACCAATTTAATGAAGTAATATCCAATATGAGTGCCAGTTTGAGTCCTAGCTGCTCCACTTTCCCAAAGCTCCCTGCTAATGCACCTGGGAAAGAGCAGTGGAAAATGGCCCAAGTGTTTGGGTCCTTGCTAACTCCCCTGGGAGACCCAAATGGAATTCCTGGCTCCTGGCTCCTGGCTCCTGGTTCCTGGCTTTAGCCTAGCCCAGCCCCAGTCTTTGTAGCCATTTGGAGAGTGAGCCACCAGATGGAAATTCTTTCTCTCTCTTTAACTCCGCCTTTCAAGAAAAACAAATAAACCTTAAAAATAATCACATTGTCAAAAATTAAGAACAAGAGAATTCTAAAGAGACAGAAAAACATCAAATTACATATGAAATAAAACCTACTACACTAATAGAAAACTTCTCATAAAAAAAAAACCTATGGACCAGACAAGGATTGAATGATATATTCAATGCCTTATAAGAAAAAAAAAAGAAAGAAAACAATCTTACAAATCAGAATACTAATTCCAAGGAGTGGGTTGGCTGGGTTGAATGGTAGGGTTATATTCAGGTTTCTGAGGAATCTCCAGACTGACTTCCATAGTGGCTTTACCAGTTTGCATTCCTACCAACAGTGGGTTAGTGTCCCTTTTTCCCCACATCCTCGCTAGCATCTGTTGTTGGTAGATTTCTGAATGTGAGCTATTCTCACCGGGGTGAGGTGAAACCTCATTGTGGTTTTGATTTGCATTTCCCTGATTGCTAGTGATCTTGAACATTTTTTTCATGTGAATGTTGGCCATTTGGATTTCCTCTTTTCAAAAATGTCTATTGAGGTCCTTGGCATATCTCTTAAGTGGGTTGTTTGTTTTGATGTTGTGGAGTTTCTTGATCTCTTTGTAGATTCTGGTTATTAACCCTTTATCTGTTGCATAGTTTGCAAATATTTTTTCCCATTCTGTCCATAACCTCTTCACTTTGCTGACTGTTTCTTTTGCAGTACAGAAACTTCTCAACTTGATGCAATCCCAAATGTTAATTTTGGCTTTGATTGCCTGTGCCTCCGGGGTATTTTCCAAGAAGTCTTTGCCAGTACCTATATCTTGCAGGGTTTCTCCAATGTTCTCTAATAATTTGATGGTGTCGGGTTGTAGATTTAAGTCTTTAATCCGTGTTGAGTGGATTTTTGAGTAATGTGAAAGGTAGGGGTCTTTCTTCATCCTTCTGCATGTGGGAATCCAATTTTCCCAGCACCATTTACTGAATAGACTGTCCTTACTCCAGGGATTGGTTTTGGATCCTTGATCAAATATAAGTTGGCTGTAGATGTTTGGATTGATTTCTGGTGTTTCTATTCTGTTCCATTGGTCTATCCATCTGTTTCTGTACCAGTACCATGCTGTTTTGATAACAACTGCCCTGTAGTATGTCCTGAAATCTGGTATTGTGATGCCTCCAGCTTTGTTTTTGTTGTACAACATTGCTTTAGCTATTCAAGGTCTCCTGTCTCTCCATATGAATTTCTGCATAATTTTTTCCAGATCTGAGAAGAATGTCTTTGGTATTTTGATTGGTATCACATTGAATCTATAAATTGCTTTTGGGAGAATGGACATTGTGATGATGTTGATTCTTCCAATCCATGAGCATGGAAAATTTTTCCATTTTTTGGTATCCTTTTCTATTTCTTTCTTTAAAATTTTGTAATTTTCATCGTAGAGATCTTTAACATCCTTGGTTAAGTTTATTCCAAGGTATTTGATTGTTTTTGTAGCTATTGCGAATGGGATTGATCTTAGAAGATCTTTTTCAGCTGTAGTGTTGTCTATGTATACAAAGGCTGTTGATTTTTGTGCATTGATTTTATAGCCTGCTACTTTGCCAAACTCTTCTATAAGAGTTCCAATAGTCTCTTAGTAGAGTTCTTTGGATCCCCTAAATAAAGAATCATATCATCTGCAAAGAGGGATAGTTTGACTTCTTCCTTCCCAATTTGTATCCCTTTAATTTCTTTTTCTTGCCTAATAGCTCTGGCTAAAACTTCCAGAACTATATTGAATAGCAGTGGTGAGAGTGGGCATCCCTGTCTGGTACCAGATCTCAGTGGAAATGCTTCCAACTTTTCCCCATTCAATAGGATGCTGGCCATGGGGTTTTCATAAATTGCTTTATTCTATTGAGAAATGTTCCTTCTATACCCAGTTTGCTTAGGGTTTTCATCATGAAAGGGTGTTGTACTTTATCAAATGCTTTTTCTGCATCTATTGAGATAATCATATGGTTTTTCTTCTGGAGTTTGTTAATGTGGTGTATCACATTGATTGATACGCGAACATTGAACCATCCCTGAATACCAGGGATAAATCCCACTTGGTCTTGGTGGATGATCTTTCTGATGTGTTGTTCCATTCTATTGGCCAGAATTTTATTGAGGATTTTTGTGTCTATGTTCATCAGGGAAATTGGTCTGTAATTCTCTTTCAGTGCTGCATCTTTTTCAGGCTTAGGGATTAAGGTCATGCTGGCTTCATAGAAAGAATTTGGGAGGATTCCCTCTTTTTCGATTGTTCTGAATAGTTTGAGAAGAATTGGAGTTAGTTCTGATGATTCTTTTTATTTCTGTGGTGTCTGTTGTTACATTCCCTTTTTCATCTTTGATTTTGATTTGGATCTTTTCTTTTTTTATTTCGTTGGGCCAATGGTGTGTCAATTTTATTTTTTCAAAAAACAGCTCTTCGTTTGGCTGATCTTTTGTAATGTTTTTTTCAGATTAAATACTGTTGATTTCTTCTCTAATTTTAATTATTTCTCTTCTCCTACTAGTTTTGGGTGTGGATTGCTGCAGTTTTCCTAGATCCTTGAGATGCATTCATAGCTCCTTTGTTTGGTGCCTTTCCAATCTCTTGATGTACGCCTATTGCTACAAACTTTTCTCTTAACACTGCTCTTGCTGTATCCCATAAGTTTTGATATGTTGTGTTGTTATCTTCATTTACTTCCAGAAAGCTTTTGATTTCTCTTTTAATTTATTCTATGACCCACTGTTCATTCAAGAGAGTGTTGTTCAGTCTCCCTGTGTTTGCATATGCTCCAGGGATTCCTGAGTTGCTAATTTCCAGCTTCATTCCACTGTGGTCTGAGAAGCAGCACAGTATGATTCTAATTCTTTTGAATTTGTTGAGACTTGCTTTATGACCTATTATGTGGTCAATCCTAGAGTAGGTTCCATGTACTGCTTGGAAGAATGTAAATTCTTTAAGTGTAGGATGAAAAGTTCTGTAGATATCTGTTAGATCTATTTGGGCTATAGTGTCGATTAAATCTGCTGTTTCCTTGTTGATCTTCTGTGTGGTTGATCTATTTCTGAGAGTGGAGTACTAAAGTCCCCCAGTACTATTGTATTGGGGTCTAAATTTCCCTTTAAGCCCTGTAATTAGGTGCATATACATTTATAATAGTTACATCTTTCTGTAGAATTGATCCCTTAATCATTATGTAGTGCCCCCTTTGTCTCTCTTAACAGTTTTTGTGGTAAAGTTTATTTTGTCTGATATTAAGATGGCTACGCCCGCTCTTTTTTCATTTCTGTTGGCATGGTATATCTTTTTCCAGCCTTTCACTTTCAGTCTGTATGCATCTTTGTTGGAAAGATGTGTTTCTTGTAAGCAGCAAATAGATGGGTTTTGTTCCTTAACCCAATCAGCCAATCTGTGTCTTTTAACTGGACAGTTGAGGCCATTAATGTTCAATGTAACTATTGATAAGTAGTAACTTTTCCCTGCCATTTGCCAAAGATATTTTCTAATATAAGCTTTGAACTTCCTGTGATCTTTTGCTGTGAGGTTTCCTTCCTTTACCTTCTTTCATATTGATGACCATGTTTATGTGTTTCTGTGTGTAACACATCTTTAAGCATCTTTTTCAGGGCTGGACTAGTGGCGACAAATTCTTTCAATTTCTGTTTGCTGTGAAAGGTCTTTATTTCATCTTCATCCACAAATGATAGCTTTGCAGGATATAATATTCTTGGCTGGCAGTTTTTCTCTCTTAGTACCTGGGCTCTATTTTACCATTCCCTCCTAGCCTGTAGGGTTTCTGATGAGAAGTCAGCTCAATTCACAATAGCTAAGACCTGGAATCGACCTAAATGCCCATCAACAGTAGACTGGATAAAGAAATTATGGAATATGTACTTTATGGAATACTATACAACAGTAAAAATCAATGAAACCCAGTCATTTGCAACAAAATGGAGGAATCTGGAAAACATCATGCTGAGTGAAATAAGCCAGTCCCAAAGGGACAAATATCATATGTTCTCCCTTATCAGTGACAACTAACCGAGCACCAAAAAGGAAACCTGTTGTAGTGAAATAGACAATATGAGGAACATTGACTTGATCACCCCTTGTCCTGACTGTCAATGAACAACTTAATACTTTATCCCTTTTAGTATTTTTATTTTTGTTCTACTTAATACTAGTGGTTGAACTCTTTAATTCACACAATTATTCTTAGGTTTTTAAATTTAACTGAAAAGTGATCCCCGTTAAATATGAGTGGAATAAGAGAGGGAGGAGATGTACAGTTTGGCACATGCTCAATCGGACTTGCCCCAAACGGTAGAGTTAGAAATGTGCCAGGGGATTCCAGTTCAATTCCATCAAGGTGGCATGTACTATTGTCATCTCACTAGTCAAAGTGATCAGTTTCAGTTCACAGTTGATCATAATGAAAGGATTAAGAGTCAAAGAGATCACATAAACAAGACTAATGTCTGCTAATACTAACTGAAAGAATTAAAAAGGAGAGAACAATCCAACATGGGAAGCGGGATACACAGCAGACTCATAGAATGACAGATGTCCTAAACAGCACTCTTGCCTCAGAATCAGTCCTTAAGGCATTTGGATCTGGCTGAAGAGCCCATGAGAGTATTTTAGGCATGGAAAGCCAAAACACTCTGGCAAAAAAAAAAAAAAAAAAAAGAAAGAAAAAAGAAAAAAAGAAAAAAAGAAAAGAAAACCTAAATGAAAGATCTCTGTGAGTGTGATCCCAGTGGAAAGAACGGGCCATCAAAGGAGGAGGTACCTTTCTCTGAAGGGAGGAGAGAACCTCCACTTTGACTATGACCTTGTCTGAAGAAGATCAGAGTTGGCAAACTCAAAAGGCTTCCATAGCCTTGGCAACCCATGTCAAGAGCCTAGGATGATTACTGACACCATAAACAAGAGTGTCAATTATTAATCAACAACAGGAGTCACTGTGCACTTACTCCCCATGTAGGATCTCTGTCTTTAATGCGTTGTACAATTTAAATTAATGCTATAACTAGTACTCAAACAGTACTTTATACTTTGTGTTTCTGTGTGGGTGCAAACTGTTGAAATCTTTACTTAATATATACTAAATTGATCTTCTGTACATAAAGATAATTGAAAATGAATCTTGATGTGAATGGAATGGGAGTGGAAGCAGGAGAAGGGATGTTACAGGTGGGAGGGAAGCTATGGAGGGGGGAGGAGCCACTGTAATCCAAAAGCTGTACTTTGGAAATTCATATTTATTAAATAAAAGTTAAAAAATAAATAAATAAATAAAAGAATGCACTGTTTATTCTTTAAAAAAGGAAAAAGAATACTATATCCAGAAAACCAGAAAAGAGAAGGGCCAGTGCTATGGCATAGTGGATAAAGCTGCCACCTGTGAAGCTGGTATCCAATGTGGTCACTGGTTTGAGTCTCAGCTGCTCCACTTCTGATCCAGCTGTCTGCTATGGCATGAGAAAGCAGTGGAACATGGTCCAAGTCTTTGGGCCTGGGCACCCACATGGGAGACCTCGAAGAGTGTCGTGGCTCCTGGCTTCAGGTCAGCATAGCTCCAGCTGTTGAGGCCATTTGGGGAGTGAGCCAGTGGATGGAAGACTCTCTCTCTCTCTGTTTCTGCCTCTCTGTAACTCTACCTTTCTTATAAATAAATAAATAATTTTTTAAAAAACAAAGAAGTAAAGGAGAAATAAAGTCTTTCCCAGAAATCAAAACATGGAATTCATCACCAGCATACCAACCCTACAAGAAATCCTGAAAGGAGTTCTAAATTAGCAGTCACCATCATGAAAACACACAACAGTACAAAATTCACTAACAAAGCAGACACACTAAAGAAAAAGAGAGAAGCCGGCACCGTGGCTCACTTGGTTAATTCTCCTCCTGCAGCACCAGCATCCCATATGGGCATCGGTTTCTAGTCCCAGTTGCTCCTCTTCCAGTCCAGTTCTCTGCTGTGGCCCAGGAAGGCAGTAGAAGATGACCCAAGTGCTTGGGCCCCTGCACCCGCACGAAGACCAGGAGGAAGCACCTAGATCCTGGCTTTGGATCGGTGCAGCACCGGCCGTAGTGGCCATTTGGGGAGTGAACCAACGGAAGGAAGACCTCTCTCTCTGTCTCTCTCTCTCTCACTGTCTATAACTACCTGTCAAATATAAAAAAGAAAAGAAAAGAAAAAGAGAAAGAAAACCCAACCTACAAGGCTAACAAAACAAAGCTAAATAAGAAGAGAGAAAGGAGTAGGGCATAGATAAAGCAATCAGTAAGCTGTAAACAAAATGACAGGAGTTAGTTATGTATCAGTATTGACCTTGAATGTGAATGGAATAAATTCCCCAGTCAAAATGGATTAAAAGAAAAGACCCAACTACAAGCTGCCTACTACAAATTTATTTCACATGTGAAATGAAGAGTTGAAAAAAGATATACTACACAAATGGAAACCAAAAATGAGCAGGGATAGCTATACTCAGCAGATAAAAACATTTTAAATAAAAAGAGAACTTATTACTAATAAAAATGAGAAGCTGTGCTCACCAAGATTCCATTGTTTGGGTTCTAGTCCCAGTCGGGGCGCCGGATTCTGTCCCAGTTGCCCCTCTTCCAGGCCAGCCCTCTGCTGTGGCCAGGGAGTGCAGTGGAGGATGGCCCAAGTGCTTGGGCCCTGCACCCCATGGGAGACCAGGAAAAGCACCTGGCTCCTGGCTCCTGCCATCGGATCAGCGCGGTGCACCGGCCGCAGCGGCCATTGGAGGGTGAACCAACGGCAAAGGAAGACCTTCCTCTCTGTCTCTCTCTCTCACTGTCCACTCTGCCTGTCAAAAAAAAAAAAAAGCTGCAAAAAAGATACAAATACATTATACATTGACAAGTATCAATTCAGCAAAAAGATATAACAATTCCCAACATAAGACTTTTAAAATATATAAAGCAAATATTATTAGACCTAAAGGGAGAGAAGGCTTCAATACAATAATAGTTGTGGACTTCAACACCACAGTGTCATCTATAGACAGATCATACAGACAGAAAGTCAATAAAATATATCACAGTTGAATCACACTATAGAGCAAATGGACCTAACAGACATTACAGAACATTTCACTCAACAGCCACAGAATACACATTCTTCTCATCAGCAGATGGAACATTTTCTAGGACAGACCATATGTTAGGCCACAAATCAAGTCTTAGTACATTTTTAAAAAATGAAAATAGTACCAAGTTTCTCCTCAAACCACAGAGGAATAAAACAATCAACAAGAACAACAATAGAAAATTTATAAATACATGGACATTGAACAATGTGCTTCTGCATAACCAGTGCATCATTGAAGAAATTAAAAAGGAAACAAGAAAGAATTCTTAAATGAAGATGAAAAAAAAATACCAAAATCCGTGGGATGCATGAAGGACCCATATGAAGTTCCAGGCTCCTGGCTTCTGCCTCATCCAGCCCCAGCTGTTGCGGCCATTTGGAAAATAAATCATTGGATGGAATATTTCTCTCTCTTCTTCTCGTCTCCTCGTCTCCTCTTCTCCTCTTCTCCTCTTGTCTTCTCTCTTCTCTCTTATCTCTCTCCTCTCTCCTCTCCTCTCCTCTCCTCTCCTCTCCTCTCCTCTCCTCTCCTCTCCTCTCCTCTCCTCTCACCCCAAATTATGTGCAGTTATTGTGAATAATCTTTTAAAAGGCTACAATAGCTATCAAATTAAAAAAAATTCATAAACTATCTGCCACCCACAAGAAACACATTTTAAATAAACACACACACACATTTAAAGTAAAAGATTGGAGGGGCCTGTGCTGTGGCTCAGCAGATTAATGCCCTGGCCTGAAGCACTGGCATCCCATATGGACGCTGGTTAAAGACCCGACTGCTCCACGTCTGATCCAGCTCTGTGCTATGGGCTGGGAAAGCAGTAGAAGATGGCCCAAGTCCTTGGGCCCCTGCACCTGCGTGGGAGACCCAGAAGAAGCTCCTGGCTCCTGGCTTAAGATCGCTGCAGCTCCAACCATTGCAGTCAACTGGGGAGTGAACCATCAGATGGAAGACCTCTCTCTCTCTCTCTGCCTCTCCTCTCTCTGTGTAACTCTGACTCTCAAATGAATAAATACATTTAAAAAAATAAAAGTAAAAAATTGGAAAAAGATATACTATTCTAACAATAACCAAAGAAAATTTGGAGAGTCTATATTAATATAATACAGGGTATTTTAGAGAAAATAATATAGACAATTCATTAATTAGAAAGTACAACCCAGGTACAAGGTTGTGAAGTATTTGAAAGAAAATTTCTCCAAAGAAGACTTACGGAAAATCAATACTTGAGGGGTCGGTGCTGCGGCACAGCAGGTTAAAGCTCTGGCCTGAAGTGCCAGCATCCCATATGGGCGCAGGTTCGAGTCCTGGCTGCTCCACTTCTGATCCAGCTCTCTGCTATGGCCTGAGAAAGCAGTGGAGGATGGCCCAGGCCCTTGGGCCCCCGCACCCACATGGGAGACCCAGAAGAAGCTCCTGGCTCCTAACAGTCAATTGGGGAGTGAACCATCATATCGAAGACCTCCCTCTCTCTGCCTCTCCTCTCTCTGTGTAAATCTGACTTTCAAATAAATAAATAAATCTTAAAAAAAAAAGAAAGAAAATCAATACTTGAAAAGATGCTAAGTATATCATTAGTTATAATGAAAATGCAAATTAAAGTTGCTATGAATGAATAAAGTAAAAAAGACCATATCAATTGTTGAAGTATAAGGGATTTGAAACTTTCTTATCCTATTAGTGTACATTAGTAAGATGGTTCAATCACTTTGTAAGATATAAAAGTATTTTATTCAATACTTAAATATATACCCACTATATGATCTAGCTATTCTGTTCCAGGGTATTTAACGAAGAGAAAACGAAAATCATCTGAGGCCAGCACTTTGGCGCAGTAGGTTAATCCTCCACCTGCAGCACTGGCATCCCATAAGGGCACCGGTTCTAGTCTGGTCTGCTCCAGTTCCAATCCAGCTCTCTGCTGAGGCTTGGGAAAGCAGTAGAAAATGGCCCAAGTGCTTGGGCCCCTGCACCCATGTGGGAGATCTGGAAGAAGCTCCTAGCTCCCGGCTTTGGATCAGCACAGATCTGGTCAGCCATTTGGGGAGTGAACCCCACCGAAGGAAGACCTTTCTCTCTCTCTCTCGCACTGTCTGTAACTCTACCTCTCAAATAAATAAATAAAATCTTTTAAAAATGTTTATTAAAAAAATAAAATAATCTGAGGTTACCTCAAAGAATTAATGGAAAATTGAAATTAAGGAAGTTTATTCTTATGCAAAAAAAAATTGAAATCCATGCATAGTTTTTTCATAATACACTTTGCCATGAGCTTTTTTTTTTTTTTTAATTTGACAGATAGTTAGACAGAGAGAGAGAGACAGAGAGAAAGGTCTTCCTTCCATTGGTTCACCCCACAAATGGCTCCACGGCTGGAGCTACACCAATCTGAAGCCAGGAGCCAGGTGCTTCTTCCTGGTCTCCCATGCGGGTGCAGGGGCCCAAGCACTCAGGCCACAGCAGTGAGCTGGAGTGGAAGAGGAGCAACTGGGACGAGAATCTGGCACCCATATGGGATGCCGGCTCCGCAGGCGGAGGATTAACCAAGTGAGCCATGGCACTGACCCTGCCATGAGCTTTTTTTTTTTTTCCATAAATATACGAAATTTATTTTTTTCTTTCTTTTTTTTATTTAGTAAATATAAATTTCCAAAATACAGTTTATGGATTACAATGGCTCCCCCCCCCATTAATTTCCCTCCCACTCGCACCCCTCCTATCTCCCGCTCCCTCTCCCATTCCATTCACATCAAGATTCATTTTCAATTTTCTTTATATACAGAAGATCGATTTAGTATATATTAAGTAAAGATTTCATCAGTTTGCATCCACAAAGAAACACAAAGTGTAAAATACTGTTTGAATACTAGTTATAGCATTACTTCACATTGGACAACACATTAAGGACAGATCCCACATGAGAAGTAAGTACACAGTGACTCCTGTTGTTGACTTAACAATTTGACACTCTTGTTTATGGCATCAGTAATCTCCCTAGGCTCTAGTCATGAGTTTCCAAGGCTATGGAAGCCTTTTGAGTTTGCCGACTTCGATCTTATTCTGACAGGGTCATAGTCAAAGTGGAAGTTCTCTCCTCCCTTCAGAGAAAGGTACCTCCTTCTTTGATGGCCCCGTTCCTTTCATTGGGATCTCACTTGCAGAGATCTTTCATTTAGGTCTTCTTTTTTTTTTTTCCCTACCATGAGCTTTTTGAAAAGCTTGCAATACACCAATTTCATATTTTTCTTTTGGTAACAAAAAAAAAAAACTCGTCTCTTTTTTTAAAAAAATATTTTTTATTTATTTTATTTGAAAGGCAGAAATAGAAACAGAGAAACCTTCCAATGGTGGTTCAATCCCCAGATGCCCACAACAGCTGAGGCTGGATCAGGCTGAAGCTGGGAACCCGAAACTCATCCTGAGTCTGAAAGATGTGTGACAGGGACGCAGGTACTTGGGCCATCACTGCTGCCTCCAGGGGTATGCCTTACCAGGAAGCTGTGAGCAGAAGCGGAGACAAGGCTGAATCACAGACACTCTGATATAGGCAGCTATTTGGTAGAGCAGTTAAGCTTATCTTTTAATTCCATTTTCCACAAACTCTTCTAAGTACTCTTGCATGTCCATACAAAGCCTTGCATATGATCTTCATGGCTGTTTAATTCATAATACCCCCAAAACTAGAAAGAACTCAAGTGTGCGTCAAATTATCAGCCAAATTATGATACATCTGTCTAATAGATTCCACCTTGTATTAAAGAGGAGTAAACTTCTAATGTCTCATGGATAAAGTTCAAAAACAGTATGATAAATTTTAAAAGTTGGCCACAAAAGGCTGATATGAAATTCTAGAAAAGACAAAATTATACTCAAAGATAACAGCTTTGTGGTTGCAGCATCCAGAGTGTGGATCTACAGCTCTAGGTGAAAGGGGTCATGAATAAAATTTTTGGATGACAGCAATGAGTTTGGAGGTGACTGAAGGAATATATACATTTGTGCATGGCATTTCAGATTGACTAATTTAATAACTAACTTGTATAAATTGTGTAAAAATCAATTAAGCTAATTTTAAAAAAATAGTTATTACAATGCTTCCTCCAGGAGAAAATGGTATTGATTCACTAGAAAAAAAAATACAAATAAAGTTCTCTTTGGAAGAGCAAATACTCGCCCACATACAATGTAATACAAACCAGCAGAATTTCATTGTGCAGTCTCACCTGGCTTTCTTATTTCATTGTCAAGTGTGTTACACACACACAAAAACAGTATCAACGTTCTTTAATTACTATCTTCCCCTGAATAGCTCTGCTTGTAGTCATTAGGAAGTGTCTACAAATCTTCATTAATGTCCCTGAAATCTTGGCAAGGCTGTTGACCCACCTTGAAAGAGTCCTTTGGATTCGGAAACTGGTCTGCTACCCTGCAGACCCTAGCATCTGAACACCTAGGGCTTCTCAGAGCGAACAGTTTGGTCAGGAAATTTAGTAACTAGAATCTGTAAACCTGGGGGAGAAGTGTCCATAATGTTATCTTACAGCACCTCCTGGTGTTGATATACTGAAGGTTTATATCTGGGATGCCCAAGTTTCTATCAGAGGGATTAGAATGATTCTTTTTGGTGAATGTAGAAAGAATTTACAAAATTTATAAATTATTTACAAAAGCAAACAGGAATTCTTAATTTGAATCTGCCACTTGCTTTTCAAAAGAAATAAAAATAATACTTATATATAGGATACTCTTAAAAAACAATGAATAGATTGGTTTTTATCAGGTGGTATAAGAGAATTATTTTTGAACAGAGTCCATTTTTAACAACCAGCTACTGCTACCCCCATATAGAGTGCTTTTCGTCATTAGAACTGGTCATTGCATAGAGATTAACAAATATCATTTTGCCACAAGAAAACACCGAAGAAAGATGAGGGTCTGTCTATTGACAACAATTGTGTGGCTGGATGGCAGATTTTCAGTGTTTGGTCATGTTTTCATTCTGTTTGGCTGATACAGTGATACAAGAAAGCTTCTGCCACCCTCAGCTGTACCCCAGAATGGGGTGAAAAAAAACCTCTTGGGTCCAAAAATGGTTAGAACTTTAGATGGACAAGACAGCTGTCCCCACACTTGGTTAATCAACCATTGACAAGAGGTGCCAACCCTCTTATTCTGTGCAAACTGGCTTCTGCAGCAGCCAGACCCTTTATTTTGACAGGTTCTGAGCACTTATTAGGCGTGGAGAAGGGGTCAAAGCCAGTTTTACCAGAAAGTAGGTTAAGACTTGTTGGGACAAAAAAAAAAAAAAATGGTTGCAAGAAAAAGAACATGGCCAGTACAGTGATGTATATTGAAGATGATGAGCTAACTTCAATGCCGGCTTCCTTGTACCTACACACTGACCATTCCATTTTTCCTAGACTTCTGCTAAGGTGATCACTCAAAATAGGAAATGGAAAAAAAAAAAACCACACTCAGTACTTTGCTGCATCTCAGTGACTCTGAAATAATTTGGAGGCAGGGGAGACAGGGGAGACAGGGGAGATGAAAGCTTAAATGTCCTGAGATTATCTGTGGATTGCATTTATCTCTGCTAGCCCTCACCCAGTTCCACAGGTAATGCAGAGTCAACTGGAGTTCATGGCTCCCATATGGATATGGAATGCCCAGATCAAGAGGGGAAGGGTAGCATTTATCATCAAGTTACATTAAAAATGTGACAGAATAGTCATCTACCTGTAACTAATGGGTAGCATGTTTTGATATAAACATAATGACAAGCTTGAAATTTGAAAATTCATAAATTTACTTAGCCACAATGATCTTTCTATGTAACTATTTTCCTTTTCAGTTTCTGCAATTTGTGTACAATGGAAATATTTTTCTACTCTACTAGAGAAAATCAGCAGGTGTTTTTTCATTATTCAACTTTTCCAGAAATCAAATTACTTAATGCAATTACATCTTGGATTAAAAAATTAAAAAAAAAAAACTTGTAAAAGCCATCTACAGTTCTTAAGGAATCTGACAGATGTTTCTGCCATTTCGTAAAGAGACAGAATGGATTTTTCATTTTGTTTTTCTGATACTGTTTTTCATAACAGTAGAGCAACAATCATAGTAATGTTTATCTTGGAGGAAAAAATGTGATATTTTCAACTATGCAAATTCTACCCATGAAAATCCATTTTGTCTTGCTGTGGATTCACCCAACTGCGCATACAGTGAGGGTTCCCATGTCACGTCTAATACAGTAAGTAAAAGAAGAGTTTGTTCTTACTGGGGTAAAAGAACCTTTTAAAACTGCAGTTTTAAAAAGATGGAGATACCAAACATAAACAGCCAGACAGGGCGTGAAAAAATGCACATCTGCTCCTATAAGAAAATAAAAAAGAATAGTCAACAATTAATAATATGATTTGCATTTAGACACCTTCATTTTCTTATAGAAAACTAGAACCTTATGAAGCTGCTTTTCCAGTTATCCCCCTGATTTTGAATAAATTGGGAGGTGCTTTGGATGGGAAGTTTGGTGCAGCTGTTCTGATATGAAAACCTTCATAATTTCATACTTGAGCCAACCAATAAAGTACCCGTCAACCTTTTACAACTCCAGAAAAAGCTTCGAGCTAGCGTTTATGCCCGCCTCAGTCTGCAAGGCTGCGTTTGGCTGAGATTTGACTCTGGGGAAATTATTCTGAAAGAAGCAAGCTAAGAAGGTATAAGCACACAGACTTGTAACACAGAAAAACATTTGCTCCTGGTACAAAGAGAGAGCAGCTGCACATTTCTCATGGCCCCCAATTATGATCTGTGGGTACCAAGAAAGCACACAAATTCTGCTTTCATATCGGTGTTCCTGCACCTGACAACGACATCTTGTTTCAAGAAGCTAAAATGGGCATATTGTAGAGCTCCCATGATCCAAACAGCGCATACGGAGCAAACCATCAAGGTGAACGGTGCTTGCAAACACAAGCTTTAGAAATAGATCATAATTAGTATAAAGCTTTGGGGGCTTATCACAAGTTGAATCATTTATTTTTAAAACTTAGTCCCTTTTCTTGGAAGTGATAAGTGTTGCTTCTAATTAAGCAATTGAATTGATTTGTTTTCCTTTTAAAAGTCTCATTTCAGCTTAAAATTTGCTCACCTCCGATGCTGCTTTCACAGAACCCTAGTACTTTACTTTTCTCCTCAAAAACGCATTCATTCCCTCTGTTGTTCTGATGTTCGCTGACTAGAAAGGCTGTTTCCGGGTCTTTGCAGCTTGCTTATCTTTAAGAAATCACCTATGACTCTCACCACGGGTCACCAAAGCTACTGTGAGAAAGCCCTGCTGTGCCACCTGAAGTCCGAGTCATAGACAACAGCCCCAGACTCTGGTCCTCAGGCCAACACCAGCTCATGACAAAGACAGTGTTCATTTGCAAAATGTGAGAAAAAAAAAAAGAAGAAGAAAACAGGGGTTGTCATCATGCTGAATTTCACCAATTTAGGAAATTACTCTTCATTCTGAGAACATGTCTTTCATTTCTTTAAGTTTAAATTTGTTTCTCTTTCTCTCTCTCTCCCTCTCCCTATCCCCCCTTCCTCTTTTTTGCCCCAAAGATGATTATACATGAAAATTGCCTTTAAAGGTCCCTACTAGGCACTATAGAAATGCTATATGAAATTCTGAGTTCTGTAAACTTTTGTTAGTGTATACAATTTGAAAATATGTACTATTCAAAAACAAGCAGCCACCTCCCCCTGCCACCAACTTCCAGGATGTTCAGTTACAAAGCAATAGCACATAAGAGGTGTTGGGGATCTGCCATGATTAAAAGTAAAGAAGTTTAGCTTTCAGACATGGATCAAATTGAGTGAACACTCAACTCAGTATTTGTATGCAAATTAATACTTCCTAAAAATTATTTAAGTAGCTCAAAACAATCACCCACCATTTTGTTTCCAAAATCTTGTGTTTGCTCAGAAACGTTGATGAAAATTAAAGGATATTTGCAACAAGCACACTTTCATCTAAGGTACTCCCAGGCCCATCAGTGAAGTTACAAGAAATGGGTTTGATGGGAGGGAGGCCCAGAGAGAATTCAACTTTCTCCGAGGATCACTAGGCCCTTCTGAAGCCCCTCCTCTTCCTGCTGGGTGATGCTGGGCACCTCATCCTCTCTCTTGCTCCTCAGATCCCTCTTCCTCTATGTTGAGGCTGCACAAGGAATTCTGATCCTCTAAGAGGATGTGAACTGGTTTGCCTTATAAAATCACAGTGATTGCTTTGTTAGTGTTTTAATCCCAAGTTTTTGCATAAAATGTGTCATTTAAATGCTAAAACGGAAAATAACTACTTTCAGGGATGACCTTCCACAGGCAGAAGCCAGCTAGTATTTTGATGATTATAGGTAGCAGGGTCACGTGGGAATATGGAAAATATTAAACAGTGATAATTAACATAGGTTCCTCCAAATTCTACACTTGAAGTCGAAATAGTTGATATACTGAAATATAAACCATCACCGTATCTGTGAAGCCAAAAACACAACAGGAAAAACTTACATCATCAGTATTTTATTACATCTGTGAATATTTCTCTTTGTGTGCTTTCCTCCTGAGATAGCATTTTAGCTTTTGGATCCAAGTGTTGCACATTCACGAGCTGGATTTCCTATGTTCTGCAATTCTCTGAGTAACCTCCATTAATCTAGGGTCTCAAGGGGCTCTAAAGCTATTAGATCCTTTAAATTGAAGAGTTGTTCTTTTATGTGCTTCACAGAGAATACACATTGAATTTCTATCTTATCCACAGATTGGAGAGAGATGTTAATTTAAAACAGGTGTACATGGAAGTTGTTTGGGATTCTTCAATACCTTGGTGTTATTATCAGCTTCTCCCCAAGGAGCAGAATCTCGATATTTTTCTTCCCTAAAACTGCCTACTTAAGAGCCGTATTCTCATTCTGCACTACCAGGATGAGGTACATAAAACAGTGTTGCAAAACATATAACTGTGGAGATAATAAGGTAAATATACCTAACATTATCTCTGATGTTCTGTCTTTAAAGTACTTGATGCAAACTGGCTAAAAACAGAATTTTTAAAAAATCTCTACATATAGTCTGTACGATCACTCTGAGATGTTAAAAAAGGATGCCAGCATGTTCTAAAATGGGTTGCAAGGGTGGCTAATTATCTTAATGAGTGGGGCAGTCGAGAGGATTTGGCAGAGATCTTTCACTACTCCCCATCTCTGCAAATCTAAGGAAAATTCTTATCTTGCTGTGCAAATGCAAAACAAGGACCTCAGCCATTTCCTTGGTGTTTTGCCCAGCCATTCCCTCTCCTAAGCCTCCCCTAAGGGAAGTTTTGGAGGCTGAGCTGTTTTTAGTAGGACCCCATGTTAAATGAAAATCATCAAGTTCCAACTAACCTTGTCTCTCAAGGGAAATGACAGCCAGCTGAGAGGACTGACAATACCATGAAAAAGCTTCTTTCCAGGTCTAATTGGACCCCTAGAAAGTTTTGGCAAGTCATTTCACCTTTTTCAGGAGATAGTAGTTTTCCTGATTTCAAGGAAGGGTATTTGGAATGGGCTGGCAGGGTTTAAGAGTCCGTATGTGTTTCTGGTTAAGCTCAGGCAAGAGTAACTTGTGAAAATAGCAGCAGAACCATCTGACTTAGTATGTGAGGCCGTCCCTAAGAAGACTAACAGTTTCACTGGACACCACTGCTTGATCAACATTCAAGCCCATACTAACAAAGTATAAAGTATCTGGAAGGGAAATGAAGGGCAGGGATCATTCACATACAATATTTGTCCCAGAGAGGAATTTTAAAGAATGCAGGCTTTCTGATTCTGTGAAGTAACTTCTCATATTATCAGTAAGACGCATTTAAGAGGTTCACTAGACAGACTTGCGAACACCACTGGTAATAGTAACTGCAAAGTGTACACTGTGCTTAGAAAATACAGTACGCAGGTTCTCGTAGAACCTACTGCTTACCATAAGGACTTTTCTGGTGCGAGCCAAGTGTTTACAAATAAAAGGTCACTGAAGACATCATGAGAGGCTGAAAGAAAGAGGAGGGACAATAAAGTGCAAATTTATCAATAGACTGCAAAAGTGGGCCTTAGCAACTCACCTGGTCAGTACATAGAGGAAGCACTTACATTGGAGACATTACAGAATTACTATGCCCAAACAGCATTTTCTAATAAAAACTCGTCACTTAATGGGATATCTTTTGACTATTTCAGAAGTATTTTTTTTAAGTCCAAGGGAAGTGATACCATATCTTCCCGATTGAACACCTTAGTACCTTTTGTGTGCAACTCTCCATAGCTCACTATTTCTGTGTTCTTGTTTTTGAAAATATCACTTCCCACTTTTCTCATTTATTGGGTGCTGCTGTCTAGTGGCTAGTCCTAGCTCTTTTGCTAAATAGCTATGCATTCCTCTTCATGTCTCTAAGCTATCTACTTCTCTTGTCATAAAGTTAAGGTTTTGAATTACGTAATTTTTTTAAAGAGCTTCATTTATTTATTTGAAAGGCAGTTACAGAAAGGCAGAGAGAGAGAGAGAGAGAGAGAAAGGCCTTCAATCTGCTGGCTCACTCCCCAGATGGCCACAATGGCTAGAGATGCGCCAATCCAAAGCCAGGAGCCTGGAGCTTACGCTGGGTCTCCCACGTGGGTACAGGGGCCCAAGAACTTGGGCCACCTTCTACGGCTTTCCCAGGCCATAGCAGAGAGCTGGATTGGAAGTGGAGCAGCCAGGACTTGAACCTGCGCCCATGTGGAACGCTAGCACTGCAATTCGCAGCCTTACCTGCTACGCCATAGCACCAGCCCCTGAATTACGTAATTTTAAAAATCACCTTAACGTTTTTCATTGTAAAATGAAAATAGTATAGAAGGTCCACATTGAAAAACTTTATAAGGGAAGCCACTTGGTCTAGCAGTTTTAGCTTAGTTAGAATACCTGAATTCCATATCCAGCTTCCTGGGTTTCATATCAGTCTCTGACTCCTGATTTCAGTTTCTTGCTAACAGAGGCCCTGGGGAGCAATAGTGATGGTTCAAGCAGTTTGTCCTGTCATCCACATAGGAGACCTGGATTGAATTCCAGCTTTCAGCTTTGACTTGGCCCAGCCCCAGCCATTGCAGCCATTTGAAGAGTGAAATAGTACATGGAAATACACATTCTCTCTCTCTCTCTCTCTCTCTCTCTCTGTGTGTATGTGTGTGTGGTTCTGTCTCTCCACAATTAATTACCCATTTATGAATTATTAACCATTTGTAAGTGTGTAGCTTCTTAAAGTGAACTTTCTCAAAAATAAATCAAAGAAACAATGGCATTTAATATTAGCTACAAAAAGATTTATTTATCCCTATACTTAGGAATAAATTTAACCAAGGAAGTGAAAGTTCTGTATACTGAAATGTTAATACAAGAAATTGAAGAAGATATAAATAAAGATAATCCATGTTCATACATTGGAAGAATTAATATTGTTAAGTATCTGTTTATATAGAAATATAAAGAAACCCCAGAAATTTGTGTGGAAACATAAAAGTCTGGAATAGTCAAGGCCATCAGAAGCTTTATACATATATAAATATGAGGGGAGAGAGAGAGAGAGGAGATGTACCTCACATCCTGACTTTATACTACAAAGTGATAGTAAATAAAACAGCATGATGCTGTCATAAGAGTAGATACATCAATCAATGCAACAGACTACAGATCTCAGAAATGAATCAACACATGTATTTCCAGTTGATTTATTACAAAGGCACCAGTGAGGCAAAGTCTCTTTGATAGTGGTGTTGGGAAAAGTAGAAATCCCTGTGTAGATGAGTGAAATTGAAACCTCTTCTCATACTATAAACAAAAAGTGACTCAAAATGTGTGGAAGACTCAAGCATAAAACCTGAAAATATAAAACACTAGAAGAAAACACATAGTGGGGGGGGCAATATGGCATTGGTTTTGGCCATGGTTTTTATAGATTTGACTTCAAAAACAAAGGCAACAAAGGCAAAAATAGAAAACTGGGATTATATCAGAAAAAAAACCTTTTGCACAACAAAGAAAACAATTAAGAATAAAAACACAACTGATTGATTGGAAAAAATACTTGCAAGCAAGCCATACCTCGGATGATGGGTTAATATACAAAAATAAAAGGAACACAGATCATTCTACAATGAAATAAAATCCAATTTAAAAACAGTTAAGGAGGGGCTGGCGCCATGGTACAGTAGGTTAATCCCCCGCCTGCAGCACCGGCATCCCATATGGGCGCCGGTTTGTATCCCGGCTGCTCCTCTTCCAATTCAGCTCCCTGCTAATGTGCCTGGGATAGCAGCAGAAGATGGCCCAAGTCCTTGGGCCCCTGCACCCACATGGGAGACCTGGATGAAGCACCTGGCTCCTGGCTTCAAATCGGCACAGCTCCGGCTGTTGCAGCCATTTGGGGAGTGAACCAATGGATGGAAGACCTGTCTCTCTGTCTCTCCCTCTCACTGTCTGTAACTATAGCTGTCAAATAAATAAATAAATCTTTTTTTTTCTTTAAAAGTTTTTTTTTAACTTTTATTTAATGAATATAAATTTCCAAAGTACAGCTTATGGACTACAATGGCTTCCCCCCCATAACGTCCCTCCCACCCGCAACCCTCCCCTTTCCCACTCCCTCTCCCCTTCCATTCACATCAAGATTCATTTTCGATTCTCTTTATATACAGAAGATCAGTTTAGCATACATTAAGTAAAGATTTCAACAGTTTGCTCCCACACAGAAACAAAGTGAAAAATACTGTTTGAGTACTAGTTATAGCATTAAATCTCAATGTACAACACACTAAGGACAGAGATCCTACATGAGTGACTCCTGTTGTTAACTTAACAAATTGACACTCTTGTTTATGGCCTCAGTAATCACCCCAGGCTCTTGTCATGAGCTGCCAAGGCTATGGAAGCCCACTGAGTTCACCGACTCTGATCATATTCAGACAAGGCCATGGTCAAAGTGGAAGTTCTCTCCTCCCTTCAGAGAAAGGTACCTCCTTCTTTGATGACCTGTTCTTTCCACTGGGATCTCACTCGTGGAGATCTTTCATTTAGCTTTTGGGTTTTTTTTTTTTTTCCCCAGAGTGTCTTGGCTTTCCATGCCTGAAATACTCTCATGGGCTTTTCAGCCAGATCTGCATGCCTTAAGGGCTGATTCTGAGGCCAGAGTGCTGTTTAGGACATCTGCCATTCTATGGGTCTGCTGTGTATCTCACTTCCCATGTTGGATCGTTCTCTCCCTTTTTCATTCTATCAGCTAGTATTAGCAGACACTATTCTTGTTTATGTGATCCCTTTGGTTCTTAGTCCTATCATTATGATCAATTGTGAACAGAAATTGATCACTGGGACTAGTGAGATGGCATTGGTACATGCCACCTTGATGGGATTGAATTGGAATCCCCTGGTATGTTTCTAACTCTACCGTTTGAGGTTAAGTTATGCTGAGTGAAATAAGCCAATCCCAAAGGGACAAATATCACATGTTCTCCCTGATCGGTGACAACTAACTGAGCACCAAAAAGGAAACCTGTTAAAGTGAAATGAACACTATGAAAAATGGTGACTTGATCAGCCCTCGCCCTGACTGTTGATGAACAACTTAATATGTTATCCCTCTTAGTATTTTTTTTGTTTATTCTACTTAATACTTTTGGTTGAATACTGTAATCAATACACAATTATTCTTAAGTGCTGAAACTTAACTGAAAAGTGATCGCTGTTAAATATAAGAGTGGGAATAAGAGAGGGAAGAGATGTGCAATTCGGGACATGCTCAAGCTAAATAAATAAATCTTAAAAAAAAAGCAGAGAAGGAAACAGAAATATTCATTCCCAAAGGATGACACATAAATGGACAAAAAATACAGGTTGAATATCCCTAATTCAGATATTCAAAATGCAAAATGTTGCAGAATTCAAAATATTCTGAACATTGACACCAACAATGCTCAGAATGTTTTTTATTTTGGAGCATTTTAGACTTTGAATTTTCAGGTTAGGAATGATCAACTAGTAAAGTCTTGGTAAACATTCCAAAATCTGAAATCTCTAAAATTTGAAATAGTCCTGGTCCTATTAAATTTGAAGAGTGGATATTGAACCTGAGTATGAAAAAATGTTCAACATTACTAATGTTTAGAGAAATGCAAATTAAAACTACAATGAGATACTACCTGTTACCCTTTAGAATGACTATTATCAGTAGTAAGTTTTATTTTAAAGACAAATGATAAGCATTGAAGAGAATGTGGAGATAAGGGGAACCGTGTACACTGTTGGTGGCAATGCAAATTATTACCAAGAATGGTATGAAAGTTGCTCAATAAGCTAAAAATAGAATTATCTCATGATGAGAAATTCCACTTCTGGGTAGTTACTCAAAATATTTTAAATTAGTTTGTCAAAGAAATGTATACACTCTCATATTCTGTTGCAGTACTATTCATAATAACCCAGTTATGGAATCAGCAAGTTTCTATCAAACAAATGGATTTTAAAAATGCAGTGTATATATGCCCAAATGGAATACTAGTAAGCCTTAAAAAAAAGAAAAAATTGGCATTTGCAACAATGGATAGACTTGTACAACATGCAAAGCAAAATACACAAATCACTGAAAGACAAATACCATATTTTCTCACTTACCATGGAAACTCTAAAAAAAAAAAACTCATAGAAACAGAGTAAAATGGTGGGTACAGAAATTAGAGTCGAGAGAATGGAAAGATCACAAGGCACAAAGCAGGGTTAGGCATTTAGCTTAGGGTTAAGATGTTGTTTGGGGTATTGGCATCCCATATCAGAGTGCTTGGATTCAAGTCCCAGCTCCACTCCGGATTCCAGCTTCCTACCAATGTATACCTTGGGAGGCAGCAGGTGATATCACAGTATTTGGGTCCTTGCCACCCATGTGAGAGACCTAGATGGGGTTCCTAGCTCTTGGCTTAAGCTTGGCTCAGCTCTGGCCACTGCAGGCCTTTGGACAGGGAAAACAGTAAATAGAAAATCAATCAATCTCTCTCTGTCTCTCCTCCCCATCTCAAATAAACAGAATTTTTTTTTTAATTCAAAGGTACAAAACTTCATTTAGACAAGTATAGCAAACATCATATAGTACATTTCAAAATTAAGAGTACATTTCAAATCTGATCACTATGAAAAGTGGTATTTGAGGTGATGGATATATATTATCTTGATTTCATTATTTCCCATTATATTCATAAAGTGTAATGTCACTTAGTATCATATAAACATATAAAACTATTATGTGCAACTTATAATACAAAATATGTGGCTTAATGAATTAGAAGTAACAATCAGATCAAGAAATAGAAATTTTTCAGCCACTTGAGCAGCTCCCCATACGTCCTCTTCCAAACACAACCCTCTTTTCCTCAGATTTTGTCAGTATTCTATTTTTAAGAACTCACCTGAATACCTTTATGATCCATGAGTGCATATACATACATCATAGTTTTGTCTCCTTTTCTATCAGTTGTCTATTGCTATAATGATGCTGCGTAACAACCAACCATTAAACCCACTACAGTGGATAAAATAAAAAATACATGGGTCTGGAGGGGTCAGCTGGTGCATCTGCTGATTTTGACAGATCTTGCTCAGTTGTCTCCATCCGCTGGCTTCCATCTAATTTTTGCTGGTTTCAGCTTGAATGATTTGATGACTTCACTTAGGTGTGCTCCACATGTTTCTCAGTTCCTAGAAGTCTAAAGTACAGACACAAAAGGAAATATGCAAGACATTCTGAGGCTTTAACTCATATCAGCACACTGTCACTTCTGTTTCCTCTTAGGATAAAGCAAGTCACATGATCAAGTGGAGTACCAAAATGGAAGACCACTGCAATGTAACCTGCCAAAGGGCATGAAGACCAGGATCGGTGAAGAACTGGGGCCATCTTGACAATCCACCATAGCCTACATTCATGGTCAGGATTATTTATAACCCCAGAGGCATGCTGAAATACAATCCCCTGTCACAAGTCCTCCCCCAAAATCTCATCCATCATAGCATCAACCTTGAAATCCAAGGTCTTGTGTATTTCTCAGGACATGATGCAGACCGGGTTCCCTGGAAATCATATTCTGAGAATAAAATTAGCATACAGCATGATTATTAAGTATCCTTGGGATCAAAACCTGTAGGAGAGAATGAAAGAAAGAGAATCAAATAGACAGAGAGGCTAAGCTCCATCTATTTCACCCTTATACAAAAGCCCCTCCTTCCGAGACCACACCTGAGCATATCATATTCAAACTGCAGAAAACCAAAGACAAAGAAAAATTTGAATGAAACTGGAGGTGTGGGGTAGGGAATTACCTATAGCAGAATAAAGATAAGAATTATAGTAGGCTTACTAAGAACTATGCAAGCAAGACCAAAATATTTAAAGTGCTGAAAGAAAAAAAAACATTGACCCAGAATTCTCTTGCAGCAAATTATACTTCAAAACTGACAGGTAATCAAAATTTGAAGCAATTCATCACCAGCAGACATATCCTGTAAGAAATGCTAAAAGAAGTTCTTTGGGCAAAAAGAAAATTATATGTGTCATAAAGATGGGTCCATCAACAGAAAGAGGGGATTAAGGTAAAACAAAGTATTTAATTTTCTTATTTGAACTTGAACTAATATTGGACTTTAAATTGATAATGGGAGCAATATATTGAGTAATCATGGCAAATAGGTGAAACGAATGACATCAGTGTCACAAGAGACAGGAGGGGAGAATGGGGCAACAATAGTGCACATGAAGTGGCATAGTGTAATAGGGTGATCTTAGATTAAAAATGTATCTTGTGGGGCCTGCATTGTGGTTTAATGGACTAAGTCACCATTTGCAATGCCAGCATTCCATATGGGCACCAGTTCAAGTTCCCCCTGCTCTGATCCAGCTCCCTGCTAATGCACCTGGGAAAGCAGAGGAAGACAACCCAGGTCCTTGGGTCCCTGCACCCATGTGGGAGACCAGGAAGAAGCTCCTAGCTTCTTCTTAAAAAAAATCTTAAAATATTCTTTAGTAAATCTTTAAAAAAGGCAGAGTTACAGAGAGGTAAAAGATGTATTTTATTTATTTGAAAGGCAGAGTTAGAGAGAGGCAGAGGCAGAGGCAGAGGCAGAGAGAGAGAGAGAGAGAGAGAATCTTCCACTCCTCAAATTCTTCCATGTCTTCCATGCAGGTGCAGGAGCCCAAGCACTTGGGCCATCTTCTGCTGCTTTACCCAGCAGTAATGAACTTGGTTTCTACCATCTGCCATCCATTAACTTAGCTGTTCAGTTCCTGGCTGGAATCTTGGAACAGAAAAAGGATAGCAGGTAAAAACTAAGGAAATCTGAGTTAGTTATGGACTTCCGTTAATTATAATGTATAAAGTGGGTTAACGAATCAATTAAAAATATACCATACTGATGTAAGATGTTAGCAGAGATAAATAGGTGTGCTTGAGGCCAGTGTCAATATGTGGAGCAGGTAACCACTCCCAAGATAGAAGGACACAGTAAAGTTATTCAGGCAAAACCATGATGACCAAGAAGATGAGGAGTTAATAATCTCTTTTCAATATGCCACGTGCTTAAGTCTCTTTTGACTTGTAGGTTTCCCTTCATCTTGCTTTATGTTTTCCTTACCCGATGAAGGCTATTTCTTCTAGAAAGATTCTTACAGTCTGGCTTAATTCAATGTATCTTCTCATTGCTGTATTACTTGGAAATTAGTTGCTGGATCTAGATGCTTCATCAGATGCAAGTCTCTCTCTCTAGTTAGTTGTACATTCTTTCATCAGAAGGCATAAAGTATCTAATTATCTCATTTTTTTGTGATATTAGTACCATTTATGTTTGATACATACACCTTAAGGATTTGTAAAATGGTTACCTTTTGGTATGTATTAACCTTTAACACTTTCTAAATGCAACTTTTTTTTTTTTTCTTTGACAGATAGAGTTAGACAGTGAGAGAGAGAGAGAAAGGTCTTCCTTCTGTTGGTTCACTCCCCAAATGGCCGCTATGGCTGGAACTATGCCAATCCGAAGCCAGGAGCCAGGTGCTTCTTCCTGGTCCCCCATGTGAGTGCTTCTTCCTGGTCCCCCATGTGAGTGTGGGCCCAAGGACTTGAGCCATCCTCCACTGCTTTCCCAGGCCACAGCAGAGAGCTGGACTGGAAGAGGAGCAAATGGGACTAGAATCCGGTGCTCATATGGGATGCCGGCGCTGCAGGCAGAGGATTAACCAAGTGAGCCATGGCGCCGGCCCCTAAACTCAATTTTATTGAGGTATAATTTTTATACAGTAAAATTCACCAAATTCAACTGCAAGAAAAAATGTCGGCTGAAGTAAAAATACATGATTGTAATAGTTGCTTAAATTTTTGCTATTCTGTATGCAAATGAAAGCCTTGTCCACATTCTCATTCTTTCCTTTTTATTTACAGGGAACAAAGCAAAGAACATAGTTTTTCAAAGACTGAATAAAACAGAAAAATGTGTCTCTTCTGCTCACCAGCATCACTGGTCATTCTCTTGAAGGTAAGAGTGGCCTTAACCTTCTGACTGAAATACAGACAGTCCCCAACTTACAATGATTAGAATTCTTCAACTTTTCAATGGTGTAAAGGATACCCGTTTGCTAGCAAGTGTACTTCACACTTTGAATGTCAGACTAGCAATATCTGATACCCTCTTCTGAAATTTGGCAGTGGCAGTGGGTGCAGCTCCTAATCAACAACAACAGCATGAGGGAAAACAGCCAATGCACTACAGTGCATTGTTTGCTGAGCTGGGATGCTTGGTAGGTTAGATGGATTCAATGCATTTCTACTTATGGCATTTTCCAGCTTATAATGGGTTTATGGGACTGTAACCCCATCATAGGCTGCCTGGCATCCATGTAGATTTCTAGAGCTCTCTCACTTGGATAGCTCATCATACCTCAAAAAGCCTTTATATATTTGTTTTCTAATTTGATACTAAATTTACAAAATAAGAATAAAGAGTAGATATTACTAATACCATAAGCTATGCTGAATCAGGACAATGAAGGAGTTAGGGATGGAAGGATAGGAAAATGCCATGGAAACAAAGAGCTAAACAATGAAATAAATATGTATGTATATGACAGGGAGAAGATGAAGACAACATTCTGGAAAAGCTGATAACTGCAGATAGAACTATCCAATATCAGTTTGAAAAGGCACTCAGTTATTTTTAAAGATTTGATTTATTTATTTGAAAGGCAAAGTTATAGAGAGGAAGAGACAGAGAGAGAGAGAGGTCTTCCATCCACTGGTTCGCTCCCCAGATGGCTGCAACAGCCGAAGCTGTGGCAATCTGAAGCCAGGAGCCAGGCGCTTCCTCTGGGTCTCCCGCGCAGGTGCAGGGACTTGGGCCATCCTCCACTGCTTTCCCAGGTCATAACAGAGCTGGATCAGAAGTGGAGCAGCTGGGATTTAAACCGGTGCCCATGTGGGATTCTGGCACTCCAGGCGGTGGCTTTACCCACTAAGGCACAGCACTGGCCTTGTGGCATACAGTGTTTTAACCCTCAAACAGAGATGTAATCCCAGCCAATAAAAATATGCACAATACCGGCCGGCGCCGCGGCTCACTAGGCTAATCCTCCGCCTTGCTGCGCCGGCACACCGGGTTCTAGTCGGCACACCGGATTCTAGTCCAGGTCGGGGCACCGGATTCTGTCCCAGTTGCCCCTCTTCCAGGCCAGCCCTCTGCTGTGGCCAGGGAGTGCAGTGGATGGCCCAGGTGCTTGGGCCCTGCACCCCATGGGAGACCAGGAAAGGCACCTGGCTCCTGGCTCCTGCCATCGGATCAGCGCGGTGCGCCGGCCGCAGCGGCCATTGGAGGGTGAACCAACGGCAAAGGAAGACCTTTCTCTCTGTCTCTCTCTCTCACTGTCCACTCTGCCTGTCAAAAAAAAAAAAATGCACAATACCCACAAACAACAACAGTTAGAATAAAAAAAACAGCTCTCTTTGTGAAAATAAGATGGGAAAAGAAAGTAAGCTAGATATTTTTTTTTTCTAAAGCTGGACTTTTACAGTTTTTTGGAAGACAGAACTGCATTGGCAGGGAGTGAAAAAACACAGCCTCTTGAGGAAGAAAGACCTGGCCTTAAATTTTAAGTCTCTCATGTACCTATGTGACCTTGGGTGATTCAGAAACCTCTGTGCTCTGGTTACCTCATTTGAATAAGGAGGAAATAATGTTATTTCTGAAAGACTGTAGAAGCGATGAAAGGAAATGATACATAGACTATTCTGGGACAATTATTATGTTATGAAAGCCCAGTTCCTACAACATTACATGGGGTCACTGGAACCTGGGCATTAAGATCCTTGGGAGCATTTTCTCTCAGTAATTCAGAAACTTTTTCCAAGGAGAGAAAAAACTTAAAGATTTATTCATTCCTAATAACTCCTTAAGCTAAGGCAAAATGGCAAGTGGTTATGCAACTGGTATATTTTTATGAAAATTGACATTGGATACAGTCCAAAAAATTATCTGAATTAAGACAGAAACATAAATTATTCATAAAAAAGAGGCTCCTCTTTCTACCAGTGATTTTCTCAGTTTGTGCTCTAAACAGAATCCAATTATCATTGCGAAATAAAGTTTATAAGTGTCTTTGATTAGGAAATGTTATTCATACAAGCTACACAGCAGGGATATTTATGAAGTACTATATTTATACTATTATATAATTATATATATTCTCTACATAGAAATAACAATATCAACAAATCATAATTTTTACTTCAGCAACTCAAAACAGCTCCTCTCAAATACATAACATTGAGCAGTAAAAGCACATTGCAGAATACTTCAAAAAGTTCATGGAAAATGGAACTAAAAGTAAGTTTATTTTGGTGTAATTTTTTAAAATCTATGCATACTATTAGATTATTGATTCAAGCACTGATCAGTTATAAACTTTTAACATTCTTTATGTCTTTATGAGTCAACATTGGCAGGTTATTTGTTTCCAAGAATTTGTCCATTTCATATAGGTTATTTTACTCTCTTGCAATTTTATTTTTGTAAAACTGTTGCCATGTTCCTCCTTTCAGTTCTGATTTAAGTTATTTATGTTCTCTTATTTTTTTCCTAAGATTTATTTTATTTATTTAAAAGACAGAGTTACAGAGAGAGGTAGAGACAGAGAGAGGTCTTCCATCTGCTGGTTCACTTCTCAGATGGCTGCAATGGCCGGAGCTGTGCCAAGCCAAAGCCAGGAACCAGGAGCTTCTTCTGGTGTCCCACGTGGGTGCAGGAGCCCAAGAACTTGGGCCATCCACTATTGCTATCCCAGGCCATAGCAGAGAGCTGGATCGGAAGAAGAGCAGCTGGGACTAGAACCAGCGCCCATATGAGATGCCAGCTCTTAAGGCCAGGGCTTTAATCTGCTGTGCCACAGTGCTACCCCCACCCATTTTGTTAGTCAATCTAGATAAAGGATTGCCAATTTTTTGATCATTTATAAAAAAATTTTTGATTTATTTTCTCTATTGTTTTCCTCTTTAGTAATTTGTATTTAGATTGTTCTTTTTATATTTTCTTAAGAGTAACTTAGACAATTGATAATCTTCATTTTAAAATGTATATATTTATAGTTAATACATTTTCCTCTGAACATGGTTTTTATTGCATCTCAAATTTTGGTGTATTATATTTTCATTTTTAAAATTTATTTTATTTATTTGAAAGTGTTACAGATGTAGAGAGAGAGAGAGGTCTTTCATCTGATGTTTCACTCCCCAAATGGCGCAATGGCCAGAGCTGAGCAGATTAGAAGCCAGGAGCCAAGAGCTTCTTCCATCTCTCCCATGTGGGTGCAGGGCCCAATCACTTGGGCCATCCTCCACTGCTTTTCCAGGTGTGTTAGCCGGGAGCTGGATCAGAAGTGGAACAGCCAGGACTGGAACTTGCACCCATAAAAAGGATGCTGGCACTGTAGGCCGGGGTTTTAACCTGCTGTGCCACAGCGCCAGCCCTGGTAATATTGTGTTTTCATTGTCATTTGTCTGAAAGTATTTTCTATTTTCCCTCTGCTTTCATATTGGGCCCATTGGTTGTTTAAACAGTGCTTTGTTTAATTTTTCATACACATGGATTTTCCATTTTTCTTTGGCTTATGATTTTTACTGTAATTCCATTATAATCAGAAAGATTCTATTATTTTAATATTTAAAAATATATTCGGGCTTGCTTTGTGGCTTAACATATGGCTGATCCTAGAGAATGTTCCAATTGTAAAGGAGAAATAGAATATCTTGATGCTGTTGGGCTGAGTGTGTATGTCTGTTAGGTCCAATTTGTTTATAGTTATATTCAAGTTCTCTTTTTCCTTATTGATTTTCTGTTCACTCTTTCCATCCACTGTTGACAGTGGGGTATTAAAGTCCACTACTATTGTTATAGGGTTTTTGATTTCTGATAATTTTTAATTTCATAGTTAGGAGCTCTAATGTTTAGTGTATATATATTTATGGTTATTATATCTTCTTCGTGAATTCACCCTTTTATCATTCACATATTATCCTTTTTTTCTTACTTGAACAGTTTTTTATTTCAACACAACTTGATTTGATACTAGTATAGCTGCCTCTGCTCTAGTTTGGCTATTCTTTTCTTGGAACATCTTTTACCATCCTTTGAACTATCAACCAATGTATGCTCTTAGATATAAAATGATTCTCTTGTAGATAACATATACCTGGAACCTATTTTTTATTAACCCATCTGTCAGTCTAATAGTCTGTATCTTTTGATTGGAGAGTTTAATCCATTTAGATTTCAAGTAGTTAATGATAGGGAAGCACTCACTATTGTCATTTGTTATTTATTTTCTGAATGCCTTATAGCCTTCATACCCTTCTTTCATCCCTTACTGCTTTCCTTTATGATTTGTGAGTTTTTATAGTGACATGTTTTGATTCCCTTTTGTGTGTATTCTATAGATAATTTCTTTGTGACTAGCATGGGACTTACACATAACATCTTAAAGTTAGTAATCTATTTTAAATTGAAAACTTCAAATGAGTACCAAAAATGCTACTTCTTTACTATATCCATTAAATATATAGAATTATGATTATTTTTATGTTTCTGCCTTTTAAATATTATAAAGCAATAAAAAGAGTTATGAACCAAATTTAAACAATATAGCTTTTATATTTGTCTAAGTAGTCAGCTTTTCTAGAGAAATTTATTTTTGTATGGTTTTGAGTTATTATCTTGCACCCTGGATAAATACTGAAGAACTCCTTTTAGTGTGTCTTGTATAAAGGTCTAATGGCAATTGGCTCCATCAGCTTCTGTATATCTGAAAGTATCTTGTCTCTCATTCAATTTTGCCAGACATGGAATTTTTAAAAATATTTATTAGAAAGGCAGAATGGAAGACAGAGAGAAAGAGACCTTCCATCTGCAGCTTCACTCCCCAGATGCCCACAACTAGACCAGGATAAAGCCAGGAGTGTAGAACTCCACCCAGGTCTCCCACTTGGGTGGCAGGTTCCCAAGATGGCACTTAGGCCATCATCTGTTGCCGCTCATCACATCAGGAGAAAACTGTACCAGAAACGTAAAGTAGCCAGGACTAGAACCAGCTCTCATAATCTTTATTAAATAGACTTGAAACCAGTTTCTGGATATTTGTTTTGTTCTTCTGCGTGCACAGTTTTCCTCTTTGCATGATTCATGATCTCCTATTGAATATTGGGCCTTTGAAAGAATCAGCCACATCACCCATTCTTTGGATACTGGCTCTGTGCTGGGGAAGACCTTTACTATCCGTACCACTTTGAATGCTGAAGATCTTTTTCAGCCTTTCTTGGGTATTCTTCTTCTCTGGATTCCCTTCTATGCTTGCCTGCTCTCAAATGTCCTCATTTCCCTTGAGTTCTACACCTGCTCTTTCTCAGGGCCTTCAATGTTCTATTGTATTCCTCCACTGGGCACTCATAGGTCTTTTTTTAATCAATAGTATTTTTTTATTTAATGAATGTATTTTTACATAGATACAATTTTAGGAATACAGTGGTTCTTTCCCTCATGCTCCCCACCTCACTTCCTTCCCACCTCCCATTCCCTCTCCCATCTCCTTCTTCATTATGGATCATTTTTAGTATGACTTTATATATAGAGGACCATCTCTATGCTAATCATAAAGTTCAACAATTTGCCCTCACACCCACACCCAATATATAGAGTACAGTTTGGGGAAAGAATTTGCAGTCGATTCTCATATTGCAATTCAATAGGGACAGAGGTCCTACCTGGGGAGCAAGTGCACAGTGACTACTGTTGTTCCTTTAACAATTAACACTCTTTTTCATGACATCAGTGATAATCCAAGGCTCTTGTCGTGAGCTGCCAGGGCTATAGAGGCCTTTTGTGACCATAGACTCCATCGTTATTTGGACACAGCTATAAGCAAAGAAGATGTTCTCTCCCTTCAGAAAAGAGTGTCTCCTTCTTTGATTTGGGCAACCTTCAACCTGCTATCTAAACTATGCCATTATTCCCATCAATGGTCTCCAAGTCAGGTGAGACAAGCCAGTCCTTCAGAATCCATACAAGCCAGAAAGTTCCAAGCAAATTCTACCATTTTCCCCATCCTGAAGGGGTGACCAGGAAATAGTCTGCTTCCTCACTTGGCACACCAGGGGACGAGTGAACAGAAAAGTCACAGCATTTCCTACCTTTTGACAATGCCTTTTTCCATAGTTGGGCATTCACTACGTTGTGCAGATCCTTCAGTGATTTCTAGCATTACTACAAAGCTACTTTGATTGCTGTGTTGTTATTTGCCTGTTTCTGTGGAAGTGTGGCTTCCTGATTTGCTGTCTTCCACAATGATTTAAAAAAAAAATAAATTGAGTGCTATCCCTCTTATGAATTGGTTAAATTATTCAATGTCTTACTGTTAAAATAAAATCCAAACTCCTCAGTATTCAGGCACTGAATAATTTGTTTCATGCTTTTGCTTTCTCCTATGATTTTATTGAGGACATTTGCCCCTTTCTCACTAATATACAACTACTACAATCTTTTAGTTCCAGGAATGCTCCAACTCTTCCGGCTTTGGAGCCTTTTTATAAGCTCTCACTTCTATCTAAACCTCCTTTTCTTTCCTTTCTGCATTGCTAATGCACCCCCCCCCCTTTTAACTCAAATGTTGTCTTAGGAGATCTCAGGACAGTTATCCCTGGCCTTCCTTTCAGACTGTTGGTCTCATTGTTCTCTGCACATTACACCTGGAATTTCTGCCTTCATATCACTTTTCTAACCATAAATATGTAGGGTTTTTGTGAGTTTACTCAATATTGCTCACCTGTACAGGCTGTTAAACATTTTAGCATTGGGAAACTATTCACCATTTATTGTTTTTTTTTTAACTTTATTTAGTAAATATAAATTTCCAAAGTACAGTTTATGGATTACAATGGCTTCCCCCCCCATAACTTCCCTCCCACCTGCACCCCTCCCAACTCCCACTCCCTCTCCTATTCCATTCACATCAAGATTCATTTTCAATTATCTTTATATACAGAAGATCAATTCAGTATATATTAAGTAAAGATTTCATCAGTTTGCACCCACACAGAACATAAAGTGTAAAATACTGTTTCAGTACTAGTTATAGCATTAATTCACATTGAACAACACATTAAGGACAGAGATCCTACATGAGGAGTAAGTGCACAGTGACTCCTGTTGTTTACTTAACAAATTGACACTCTTGTTTATGGGGTCAGTAATCTCCCTAGGCTCTAGTCATGAGTTGCCAAGGCTATGGAAGCTTTTTGAGTTTGCCGACTTCGATCTTATTTAGACAAGATCATAGTCAAAGTGGAAGTTCTCTCCTCCCTTCGGAGAAAGGTGCCTCCTTCTTTGATGGCCCATTCTTTCCACTGGGATCTCACTTGCAGAGATCTTTCATTTAGTTTTTTTTTGTTGTTGTTGTTTGATTGTTTGTTTTTTGCCAGTGTCTTGGCTTTCCATGCCTAAAATACTCCCATGGGCTCTTCAGCCAGATCCGAATGCCTTAAGGGCTGATTCTGAGGCCAGAGTGCTGTTTAGGACATCTGCCATTCTATGAGTCTGCTGTGTATCCTGCTTCCTGTGTTGGATCGTTCTCTCCCTTTTTTATTCTATCAGTTAGTATTATCAGACACTAGTCTTGTTTATGTGATCCCTTTGACTCTTAGACCTATCAGTATGATCAATTGTGAACTGAAATTGATCACTTGGAGTAGTGAGATGGCATTTCACCATTTATTGTTATAACCATAGTACATACCACATTCCTAAGATACATTTGGAAGTTTGGTTCATTTCTTTGATGAGTAATGAAGCCTCTCATTCATACAGTTGTCTTATTTTACTTGTTTTCCCTTTAGTTCTACAGAGATCCTGTTGCACATAGATTTCCCTTCTGGTTTTAGTACTCATACACCAGGCTGCATTACCATGTAACTGGGGTTTGATCTCAAGCAACATCACACAAGTCCCAAAGTTCTCCTCCTTCCGTGTCCTTTGCCCACTGTAATCATTTCCTTTCCCCTCAGGTAGCCAGTCCGCTCATTCTGTGAAGAAGTAATTGCATTTCTAAAAATGACCTTGAGTTCTTACTAAATTATGGAATTATTCCATCAAAAAGCCTTTTAAGCAGGACACAGTACATAAGCAAACAGCGGAATTACCCACATTAATGACAAGTATGGAAGAAAAGTAATTTTGAAAAGAGCTTCGCCACAACTCTTCAGTAATGACGCAGAGTCCCTTCTACTCTGTCTCATTCCTTTTTTCATCTTCAATGTCCTGAGTGCCTACTCCATAAAGAGTTTATACAGGAACTAATAGTAGTACAGAATTAATAAAACTTTATCCCTATCTTTGAATTCAATCTAGTGAAACATAGATACTTGGATAAATAATTATAATAGATTGTCTATTCCTAATTCATTCAACAAACATTTATTGAGAGCTTATTGGGTTAGGAACTGTGCCAGGTGTTAGGGAAACAAAGATGAACAGAAGCATGCATGCTCTCAAACAGATTACAGTATAAAGACAAACACTTCCACACAATTATTATTAAATATACATGGCTACAGTCTCAGAGGAGTGGGAAATAATTGCCTCATATAAGTCTCTCAGTAACTCAGGTAATAAAGGCAATCTCCCTCCTCAAGAATATTTTGCTGTTGTCCCTTTAATAAATGGCAAGAAGATAGACCATTTACCCCAGAAGGAAACAGAGTACGGTATAAAGGGAAAATTATGATGAAGGAAGACAAAAGGACCTATAAAATACAAGGAAAGAAATGTCAAGAGGATAAAAGGTTAGAGTAAAGACACACTTAAACTTTTAATAAGGTCGAATGCGAACCAATTAAAAACAATAATACTTTCTCAATTCAGTTCCAGAGTTAAAGAGCTGATGGGGACATTGCCAGGTCACTGATTCAATTCCCTGCCTCCAGGCAGCGCTTAATTTCAACTGTCCTGGGTAGTGACTGTGATGTTTCCACCTTAACTCCTGGTTTCTATGCAATAGCTTCGTTTTCCCCAATTAAACAAATTCACTTTTTGTTTTACCTTGGCAGAAGAAACAAACAGAATGAGCATCTGTTTGTAGCTGGTTGCCTCTTCTAGGATGTCTCAGAGGCAGTATTTGGTGCAGGGTACACTAACACACTCACAGTAAGGCATGGACCACCCAGAACACTTCCCCGTAAGCTTCATTATGAAACAATTAAGAAGGTTAGAGTGTGAGGACCTGGAGCATAGGAAATATCTTCACTATTTTTTGGTACCTTGATGAAGTGACATTTAGGATGTCTATGAATTTGTGCTAAGTGTCTCAACAAAAAATGTGTGAAATTTGAGGTCCCTCTCAGAGTTGACAGTCTGTGAACCTATACATTCTAACATTTTGATCTTACATATTTGATCTTACAAGGGAAACATATTTGATCTTACAAGGGAAAACCAAAATAGCAATTGTAGCAGATATTGTGATGCTGTGCCTCAATTCTATCTCTGGACTCATGCATCAATCTCTCAAGTTTGCAAATGGAAAACTCTTTTTTTTTTTTTTTAAAGAGATGTGAGCCCAAGGTTTGTTTGTTTGTTTGTTTGTTTTTGACAGATAGAATTACAGACAGTGAGAGAGAGACACAGAGAGAAAGGTCTTCCTTCTGTTGGTTCACTCCCCAAAAGGCCGAAACAGACAGAGCTGTGCTGATCCGAAGCCAGGAGACAGGTGTTTCTTCCTGGTCTCTCATGCAGGTGCAGGGGCCCAAGCACCTGGGCCATCCTCCACTGCTATCCTAGGCCACATCAGAGAGCTGGACTGGAAGAGGAACAACCGGGACTAGAACCAGCGCCCACATGGGATGCTGGCGCTGCAGGCGGAGGATTAACCTAGTGCACCACAGCGCCAGCCCCATGGAAAACACTTGTTATATTCCTTGAATGTCCAAGGCGATGTCTCAAGTAGTTGAGTTCCTGCCACACATGAGGGAGACCTGAAATGAGTTCTGTGGTCCTGGCTTCAGCCTGCAAAATCCTGCAAAATACAGGATTTCATTCTTTTTTATGGCTGTGTAGATTTATTTATTGTAAATTTTTATTTAACAGCTGTGTCAAATGCCTGCACAATAAATAAAAATTTTAAGAGACACTAAGTTTGAAACTTAATCTCAAATGATTTAGATGTTTAGCTATAATAATGATTATACATATGTGTGTATGCCTATGTACACATATGTGTGTTATATATATGTGTGTATGTAGGTATGGAGCTGGATTTCTGTGTCCATGACTATTTTTTTTTTTTTTGACAGGCAGAGTGGACAGTGAGAGAGAGAGACAGAGAGAAAGGTCTTCCTTTTGCCGTTGGCTCACCCTCCAATGGCCGCCGCGGCTGGCGCGCTGCAGACGGCGCACCGCACTGATCCGATGGCAGGAGCCAGGAGCCAGGTGTTTTTCCTGGTCTCCCATGGGGTGCAGGGCCCAAGCACCTGGGCCATCCTCCACTGCACTCCCTGGCCACAGCAGAGAGCTGGCCTGGAAGAGGGGCAACCGGGACAGAATCCGGCGCCCCGACCGGGACTAGAACCCAGTGTGCTGGCGCCGCTAGGCGGAGGATTAGCCTAGTGAGCCGCGGCGCCGGCTGTGTCCATGACTATTAAAGCCACAAACTCAACCCAGGATTGAAAATATTCAGAAAAAAATTGTGCCTGTAATGAACACTATAGACTTTTGTCTATTTTAACCTTAATAATACCATATAACCACTATTTACATAACATTTATATTTTATTCATTATCATAAGTATTCTTATGATTATTTACAGTAAACATGCAAACTATATCATTTTATATTAGGGACTTGAGCATCCACAAATTTTGATAGCCATAGGGTGTCCTGAAACCAATCACCCACAGATAGAGACTACTGCATATATATGAGGGAGAGAGATCAAGAAAGCAAAAATGGAAAGTGTGAACAATTAATGAATTTAGGGAAAGGGCATATAGGAATAAGGAATCTGAATTGCTGGAGGAAAAAACTACTTCTATCATTCCACAATTTTTAGTTTGACAAAATTCTTGAAAGAAATATTTTTTTAGGCTCATGAGTTTTTCAAAAGCTTTCCAATTTACTGTAGTATACTACTTACAGTATATGTAATACTCTATAGAAATACATATATACTACATATATACTATAAACTACTATAGATGGTCCCCAACTTGGTTTTTTGACTATGTGGTGGTGCACAAACATACATTTTCAGTAAAAAACAAAACCATATTTCAAATTTTCAATCTAGATTTTTCCTGGGCTAATGATACAAAACTCTTTCAGGATGCTGGGCAGAAGCATTGAACCCCAGCTCCCATTTCAGCCAGGTAATCATGAAGGTAAACAGCTAATTGTTTCCAGTGTACTGTGTTGCAAGCCTTTTTGGATATTTTGTTTTGTATTTTCACATCTCATCATTCCTTCAAAATGCCCATCTGTTTCTCTAGCTCCTGGGGAGAAGAGGAAGGCAATTAATCTTGCAATGAAACTCAAGATGATTGCCCACATGGAAGGAGCATCCAGGAGTGGTCATTGCAAACGAGTTAGGATCTTTGCAGTAGAGACTGTCTTGACTGTCTTAAAGAATAAGCAGTGACTCAATGATGCAGTGAAATCATCAGATCCATTGTCATGATGAAGAAAAGGGCTGGACTGATTGATGATACTTGTCATGTGGTTGGAAGACCAGATACAGAGATGCATATCATTTGGCCTACTGACAATCCAGGCTCAGGCAATGAGTCTTTTTATACACTCAAAAAGCCTACTGATGATCCCAGGGATATGCAAATGTTTAGAGCAAGTCATGGGTTGTTCCAAAACTTCAAAAAGCATCACATTTTTTACAACGTGAAAATCAGGGGTGAGAAGGCAATGCTGAAGTTGCCAAACTTCTTCAGGAAAAGCTGCATGGGATAATTGTGGATGAGAAATATTTGTCAGAATAAATATTGAATGTCAATGATGCAATCTTGTTCTGGAAGTGTACGCCAGAACGCCATGCATCAACCAAGAGTCCAAGACCTTGCCAGGAATCTGTTTCAGGGTCAAATGAAAGCCTTTCCTAACCTACCACTCTGAGATCCTAGAGCACTCAAGAAAGTGAGCAAGCATATGCTTCCTGGTGATTATTACTGTAACAAGAAAGCCTGCGTAATATCAGCATCGCTTGAAGACTTGCTTTTGAACTATTTTAGTCTGCAGGCATGAAAATATTGTAGGCAAAACAACACCCTGTTCAAGATTCCTCTGATCTCAGATAACACTCCAGGGTATCCAAGGCACATTGGCAACACACATCCTGATGTAACAGCTGTGTGTTTGCTGCTGAACACAACCATACTTATTCAACCAGTGGACCAAGGCACAATAGTTAAGGTCAAAGTTTACTATGTACACCAAATGTCTGTACAAGCTTTTGCAGCAACTGAATCTGGCTAACTGTTCTGAGAGTTTTGGAAAGTTTTTCACATGCTAAATGTTATTTGGAACACTGCTTCAACATGGGGGAGGAATCACACAGAAATGCATGGATGACATTTATGAGAAAGTTTGCAAATTTATGTGAACATATTCAAAGGCTTTAACAAAGATTCTGCTGTTGAAGAAACAGTAAGTAACAAGATATTAGTGCTTGGGAAACAGCTAGAACTGTATATCTATGAAGAGAATATTCATGAGCTTGTTGGCATTGAGGATAAAAAGCCTTCCAGTGAAGAGCGGATCAAACTGGAGGAAGAAGAAAGTAAAGAAATTGAGGCAGAGAAAGAAGCTACACCCAAGGCACCAAGAAAATTCACAGGAGAGAAACTAGTGGAGGCATGTGTTACTATCAGCAGTGGCATATGCATATAAGAAGACGTGGATGTCAATTAGAAGAGATTTCCAAGAGTTCCAGGCAGACACAGGGCGTGCTTGCTTGCGATGGAGACATGTCTAATGAAAAGAACAAACTGCACAAAGTGTGATATCTTGCCAGAGAACACTATGCCTGCTAAACCATTCACCAACGTGGATGTTCCAGTGCCTTCTACCAGCAATTCTCAAGCTTCATCCACAGAAAAATTGATGAGCCTGTCACTGTAGCATCCTCATCAGTCAGCAGCTAATTTTCATTTGATGATTCAAATATTCTTCATGCCCAGTGTGCTTTCAGCTGCATGCATTAAATGGTGAATACTCATACAGCCACTCTGTTTTCCCCTTTCATTACGGCATTCAATAAATTATAGGAGATATTCAATGGATTATTACAAAATCGACTGTGTCAGATGATATCCCCCTGACTGTAGGCTAATGTTAAGTGTTCTGAGCATATTGTGCACTAGACTAAGATAGGATGTTTGTCAGGTGTATTAAATGCAGTTTTGACTTAATATTTTCGAGTTAATGACAGATTTGTTGGGATATAATTCCATTAGGAATCAATGAGCATCTGTATTTACGATGGATGGTAAATATAGAAATACCACAGTATCCTACTTAGAGAATAAGCTCTGATTAACCACTGTAACTTCTTACTACATCACTTAGATATATGACAAACCTTCCTTTATGTAACAACATTTATGTTCTGGCATACTTCTGATCTGTCCTTCCTCTGCTTCTCAGACTCAGGTGAAATAGAACCTCATCTATAACCTACCCATGTGCCCGCAAGCCTGGGTCTCCTCCTCTGTTTCCATGAACCTTCCAATCATGCTGGCACTTTCACTGTTTCTTCCTGCCTTGTGGTTACATGTGTGTCCAACAAGTTTCCAGACCACCCTCAAACATTCTCTCCTATCTCCATCCACAATTTTGGACTTTCTCTTCCTTCAAGTTGTATCTCCTCTCTCTCCCTTTTCTCTGCTCACCACTGCCTCAGGCTGTCAAAGCAGTTCGGATCACAGGCTCTGGCTTAAGTCTTACCCCAATTCAAATGCTGGTTCTACAGCCAGCCAGGTAAATGGCTTTAGACAAAGATACTTCTCTGGTCCTCAGTTTCCTTACAGTAACATGGTAAATTGTATTTAAAAGAGTTGTAGTAAGTTAATGAATGCAAAACTTTTAACACAATTGTAGCGGGATAACTTGAACAGAAATAGGAGAGGCTGAGGCTTTAGCAGGAAACTGCTTTATTCATGCTGGCACGAGGCTCAGTTGGATTCACATTCTAAAGACTGAGCTCTGAACAAAGAGAGACGTCAGTTAAATATCTTTTAGCTTCTTTGCCCCCCTTCTCAGGTTAAGTACATTTGACTGGGTATTCTAAGGCTACATAGAAGCTATAGGAATAGATATAAGATTGTGCCTGTGTACACAGTTACTGATAAGGTTCAACTAGTTTCCTTTAATAGACCTAACGTTTCTTCCCCATACATAGTGAGCTATATGCTTGCTGGCACTGGCTAGCAACATTGCACTGTGCTGACAGGCAGACGTTGAAACAGGTAAGCAAGTAGATATGGCTGCATTCCATCCCAGGATAGTCCCTTCTCTTCCTCTATTTTGAGAATACCCCTATCCTACAATGACCAACAAAAATCTGCTCAGTGAATACCACCTGATACATGGACCACTACCAACAAGATCGTCGTCGTTGTCATCACTACCACCATGATTATTAATGCTATAGTACAAGTGCATCAGGTGTCACAAAGTCAGATCAGTTCACGAAACGTGATGTTAATGGTTGCTGAAATGAAAGTTCTTAATAAGATATTACCCATACGTAACTTTTCTGACCCAAACTTCAGAAATTCTTACGGAGAAAAATTTATACTAATTTTAGTACTGCTTTCACTAAAAGAAACCATTGATTATTAATTTAATTAATTACCTTAACTTTAACAACGATATATTTTCCAAAAGCAGACAAATGGATTAAGCAAATAGAACATGACTCATACACTCAATGGTCCTTCCCTTTAGCCAGCATTCATTGAGCACGTGCCAGGTGTTAGCAACATTCCAATAAACAGAGAAAATGAATTTTTTGTTCTCATGAATTATATTTCAAATGGGTATGGGAAATATATAACAAAAAATAAATACTGTTATGTAATATATCAAAGAGTGATAATTGCAGAAACAAAAATGTAAGGAAACATAGGATGATGAGGGAGGTACTACTTTAATGAAGAAATCAGAGAAGGCCTCTCAGATAAGAGACTAGTTTTAAAATTTCTGATTAAATTTATCTTCCCACCTTTTTAATGGCATCATGCATTAAATCTATCACTGCACAAGTATATCAGACTCATCCTCTTATTTGCATGAAATCTTGTGCAAGATCAAATATTGAAATGGAAGAGCAAAAAAAAAAAAAAAGAAATGGAAGAGCATAATTACTGATTATGGATGAATTCTGTTCCACAGTATACCTGGAGCTCCTGAGCAAGAGCTGGAATTAGTTCCAGAATGTGAAGTGCCACTTGTTTTTCAGTGGAAACAGGGAAGCCAGCCTGGGGCAACTCGTTTATGATAGCCTGAGCTACATTTAGGCAGTTTGTGGGAAATAGTTTGTTCCAGACTCATTTATCAGTCTACAAACACGATTCTCCTCCGAGTTCTGTTGTCTGTTCAATATGCTAATGGTTAGTGGTACTCTTCTGTAATTAGAGTACAGCAGGACCATTTTTTTACCCCCTTCCTTTTCTTTGCCATCCTTCATTTAAATATACGACAGGCTTCTAAAAGCCTCCGTTTTAAAAAATAAGATACGAAAAACATGATTCCACTTTTGAGGATACATTATATAAGATATCCTATATTTCATTTGGTAATGGAATCCATGATATGCTGCCTGCATTCACCTTCCAGAATGAAGGACTTGTGTCCCGGCTGTGGAAGGACATTTGTCAGACAGTCCTCACTGTCAGCCCTCTTCTGGAAGTGCCTTGGTTGAAGACAACTGCCTTTACCACCACTATACCCCTTCCCTGGAATATCCTGCTTCTAATAATGGGTCAACACAAGACTCTAAGCACCCGGTCCCCTCGTCTAAACTCAGACCAACTCTACAGAGTCAGTCGACGATGAGACCGCTATGGGTCAGCTGTGGCATTCATGAGATGCATCACAGCCCCATGTTTCCTTAAGCACAGTTTTGCTTCCTTTCCTTTCACAATTATCTTTTCCAGAGAACTCTCTAGTAAGCTATCATATTCCAAGAGAATGGCAGAAACTTAATGGACTAATGGGTACAGGGGCAAGTAGCTATTGACTCAATAGCATTATCAACTCACACCTTTCACCATTTAGGGAGATCACTTATAACCAATTAACAGAAGAGGGGGGAAATTCCAAGCTTGGTTTGCAGATGGGTTGGCTTGGTACGTGGGTACAAGGTGGAAATGGATAGAGGTTACCCAAGATGCATTACACTCTGACTTAGAAAAAGTCATTTACAACAGAGGCAAGGGAGAATCCTCTCAACGGGCAGAGAATGTAGTCATTCTCTTCGTGTGGGAAAGAACATTTCCTGAAGTTAGAATGCGCATGGACTTGTGAGCAGGGCCAATGACTTGACTGGAAGGTAAAGGGGTAAGAATAAAAATTGGAAGGACAGGAAAAGAAGGTCTAGGGTAGACAGGTTTGGGTGGACAAGGATTAGAATGAAATTTGAAGATCTTAGTACTAAATGTCAACATTTACCAGAGAGCACATACCATGGAAGAGAACCCAAATAACCCCCTTCAAAATATCACTAAGTCAGTTGGTGGTGGCCAGTTTCTGTCATTAACCTTCCCAGAGCTAGCACAATGAGCATATGAATGAAATAGCTATAGAGTCAAGGAGAGACTCAATAGGATTGCCTCCACTTACCAAGGAAGGTCAAGTTACTGGTCCAGTGAAATATTTGATATGCCAGAAACAGAGATCCACATTAATTCCCCCAGAATGGTATGATCTCTACAGGAGATCAAAACATCGCATGGTGCCAGTTGAATACACTGGACCTTTCAGTCTGGAAGAGGCAATAATTCATTTTAAAAGAAACAGACACATGCTCTCGGGACACATTTTGCTTTTCTGCCATGGCAGTCCAGCCAGCATCACCAGCTGAGGACTTTACAGTGTTTGGTTTACTAATGTGGGATCCATTTTGAAGAAAGGAAGTAATGCTGGCCTGATGGAGCAATGAAGTCTGTTGAAGACACAGCTGAGGTGCCAGACTGGGGATAATGCTGTCAATATGGGGCTCCCTGCTCCAAGATTCACTGCACACACTAAATCAGTGACCTTGATATGAGGTAGTGTCCCAGAGACTGGATACATGAGTCTAGGAACTCAGGCGGAGTTAGACAGTGAGTGAGAGAGACAGAGAGAAAGGTCCTTCTTCCGTTGGTTCACTCCCCAATTGATCACCATGGCTGGCGCGATGTGCCAATCCGAAGCCAGGAGCAGGTGCTTCCTCTTGGTCTCCCATGCAGGTGCAGGGCCCAAGGACCTGGGCCATCCTCCACTGCACTCCCGGGCCACTGCAGAGAGCTGTACTGGAAGAGGAGCAACCACGACAGAACCAGCGCCCTAACTGGGACTAGAACCTGGAGTGCCGGCACCGCAGGCAGATGATTAGCCTAGTGAGCCGCAGCACCGGCTGGAACTGTTATGAAAGCAGGAGTGGTCCCACTTATTATCACTCTAGGTAACCCACTGGGTAATTTGGGTTTCTCACACGTGAAACTCTGGGATCTTCATGGCTTGAAGTTTTGTTTCCCAAAAGGAGAATGCTCCCACCAAAGAACACAGAAAACTTCTGCATGTAATGTAAACTTTGGCTATCATTTAGGCATGTCAGGTTCCTTAGACTGAATGACCAGCTTACCAGAAAGTCACAATCTTGGACATGATGACTCTAATCATGGGAAAAAACAGCGATTCTTACATACATTGGGAGGAAGTAGAAATATGTTTGGAAAGCATGTGATCTACTTGCCTAAGCTTGATGGTAAATGGACAAGGGCAGCTAAGGCGTGAAGAGTAGGCATGGTGGCCTCAGGATGGCTCAGAAGTATGCCACAAGGAAAGCCGCCAAGACCAACAGAGGGTGAGGGAAATTTGAATACTCACTGGAGGAGGGTGTGGGGAGCAACTGGGAGCAACTCGGACTAGACTAAATTACTCGAATTAAGACTTATTCTATGCATCTGCTCTCCCACAATATGGCGTTGGGAGAGGAGAAAACAGCTTCTACGTAGCTGCCTCTTGCCAACTTGAGTGACCTCCAGGAGCTGATCCTGCTCCTGATTGGAGGAGAGCAGCGTACTCGGCGTGTGGGCAGCCGAGTTGGGATTGGCGGAAGAGGACTATAAAGGAGGAGAGAGACAACATGCACCAGGAACATCTAAGGGGAACATCTGAAGGAACACCTGTGCAGCCCCCGAGAGAGCCGGCCGGCGGTGTGCCGCTCCCCTGCGGAAGTGGGGGAAGTGGGGAAAGTGGCCAGGGGGAACCGCCCTTCCACGGAGGTGGAAGGACGGCAGCCAACCCGGGGAGGGCCGAGCAGACGAAAGAACAGCGCAGGGTCCTGTGTCGTTCCTCCACGAAGAGGGGGAGCGACAGGAGGGAGATGGTGAGTATCATTTGAGATCTTGAAATTAGCTGTATCAGAAGGGAGCTAGTTTATCCTATCATTATTCTAACAAGATTCCTTCAGGAAGAATAAACCCACTGCAATCCTAGAACATCAATTGCTAATATGTATATGAAGAAATGGATATGAGTGACACAAGCAGTAAACTGGATAATGCTGACAAGGTGCCCCTTTAAGAATGAAGTTCTATGAGGCCGGCACTGTAGCGTAGCGGGTAAAGCTGCCACTTGCAGTACCAGCATCCCATATGGGCACTGGTTCGAGTCCCGGCTGCTCCACTTTTTTTTTTTTTTTTTGACAGGCAGAGTTAGTGAGAAAGAGAGAGACAGAGAGAAAGGTCTTCCTTCCGTTGGTTCACCCCACAAATGGCCCTGATCTGAAGCCAGGAGCCAGGTGCTTCCTCCTAGTCTCCCATGGGGTGCAGGGCCCCAAGCACTTGGGCCATCCTCCACTGCCTTCCTGGGCCACAGCAGAGAGCTGGACTGGAAGAGGAGCAACCAGGACAGAGTCCAGTGCCCCAACCAGGACTAGAACCCGGAATGCCAGCACCGCAGGTGGAGGATTAGCCTAGTAAGCCGCGGTGCCGGCCTCAGCTGCTCCACTTCTGATCCAGCTCTTTATATGGCCTGGGAAAGCAGTAGAGGATGGCCAAAGTCCTTGGGCCCCTGCACCCATGTGGGAGACCCAGAAGAAGCTTTGGCTCCTGGCTTCAGATTGGCGCAGCTATGGCCATTGCGGACAACTGGGGAGTGAACAAGCAGATGGAAGACCTCTCTCTCTCTCTCTCTCTCTCTCTCTCTCTCTCTCTCTGCTTCTCCTCTCTCTGTGTAACTCTGACTTTCAAATAAATATATACATCTATAAAAAAAAAAAAGAATGAAGTTCTTGGAGTGAGCACTGGGCCTAGTGGTTAAGATGTCTGCATCTCATATTAGAGTGCCTGGGTTTGATACCCAGCTCTGATTTCTGATTCCAGTTTCCTGCCAAGGCAGACCCTGCGAGTTAACAGGTGATGCTTCAAGTAGTTGAGTTTCTGACGCCTGACATCAACCTGGCTCAGTCCTGGGCATTTAGGGGAGTGAGCTACAAGATGGAGTGGATAGAAGTTTCTCTCTTCCTCTCCCTCTCCCCCTCCCCCTCCCCCTCCCCCTCCCCCTCCCCCTCCCCCTCCCCCTCCCCCTCTCCCTCTGCCTTCTCCCTTCTCTCCTCTCCCCTCTCCCTCTCTCTAATAATAAAAAAAAGAATGAGGGTCTTGTTCTACTAGCTCCTAGAAGTGCTGCTGGATTCTGGCCCTTAGCACTATGAAATGCCTTACCCAACAAGAGAATGTCCTTGCTCAAGGTCATGGCTCCTCCTCAGGTGCAGGAAATAAAGACTGATTATGGGGATTAAAAAAGGCCTGGCCTCTTTTCTCCAACTCAAGACAATCCCTAAGGGCTTCCCCAGTCTCAGAACTTTTACTGGGTTACCTATGACCTGCATTACACAGAATCAGAGCCCAGTTTTCTCTTTCCCAATTCTGCTTCCTTCCCTTTCTTTCAATGAGTGCTGTTTCCAGGAGAATTCCCTAATAAGCTTCCTGCCAACTAATCTCTTTGTCATTCCAGGGAACCCAATCTATGAAACCCCACTGGCAAATTGGTAAAGAAATCAAGAGACCCTGGTTCTAGTCACATGCTTTCTTTGAATGTGCTGATTGACCTCAATCAAGTCAATAAACCACACTACCTCTAGTTCTCTGATCACTTTTACTAAGCAGTGAAGGAAACTGTTGTGGTCTTTCATCCTAGGCTAAAAGCCAGAATACCTGTATTGAAGTTCCTGAGTGGCTGTTAAGTAGTTTTGTGACCTGGTGAATAACACTCCAATCTCACAGTCCTACCTCTAAAATGAGAAGTCCACTTAAAGATCTTTTGTGCTCTTTCCAGCTCTAATAGCCTGTATATCTAGATATATAAATCCCACAACCATTATTTCTGTAACACAGCACTTAAGATGACATTTTCAATTTTATCAATAGCCTTGTTGCCAAGAAAAATATTTTAATTTTGTGCTCATCCCTCATGGAATTATTTCTCATCCCTTTTTTTCTTCCTTACTGATGTTTTTTGATTCTTTAAACCCATGCACCATTTTTTCCTATTCCTAGGAGAATGAGGCAATGACAAGGTAGCAAAATGAACGTTGGGTGTCTCAACACTTCATGTTTTTGTCCCCTTTCTTTTCTTTACAGCTTTGGTTGTGTCCTGTGGACTTTCTATCTTGGTCTTCTTGTTCTGTTTATAAAGAGTTTACTATTGAAGCTCAGAAATATCTCCAAGTTTCACCAAATTGTCTTCTTTCACTGATGCCCTTTCTCTACCATCTTAGTGTACCATGACTTCCACTCGTACCTCTTTCTGGACACTACCACTGGAGCTCCTTTCCTTTCCTATTCCTGCCCTCATCTAAATGGCCCTGCACATTCTTATAGAAGACAAGTGATGTCAACACATTGCAACAGGAGCAATGAAAAATTGGACTGGTGACTGGCCCGTGCCATTCTGAATGTCGGGGGGGGGGGGGCAGCCAGAAATAGAAGCGAGCTGAGTCCATGCAAGGCCTGGTACTGCTAGAGGAGTTTCCTCCGTTTTCCAAGGCTATATTTTCTGATTCATCTTTCACAGCTCACAGGCCAAACCTCATAACTCATATGCTGTGCTCTCCATCAAGACACAGTTAATGTCAAAAAGCAGTTATTCTCTAAAGGAAGATCTTCACTCATGTCCTGACTGACAGCCCTCAGAGTCCATGAGACGAAGGGCATATTGCTCACCTGGATCAAAATCCCAGGGAAAATCTACTAAATCATAGTACTCCTCAAAAAAAATTGATCTCCTTTCTCTGTCTCACCTCTGCAAACCAAAAATGTACTTAAAAATGAACCATTTTAAAAAAGAAATATATGTTGGCATGGTTCCAGATCCCCAGCTATGTGAAATACACTGCAAAACAGAGTGGTAACAAGTGAGAATGAGTGGGGGGGGGGGGTCTCCTGTTAATATCTCCCAAGTGCTCTTTACTTTCTGAAAGGTTGTTTATGCCTTGTTGTGCAACAAGTATCAACTATAGTTTTTAGCTTTTGGTTGTCAAATGCTGCCATTAAATTGTATTGAATTAGTAAGAGATTAAAATCCAATTCCTTTAAGCTAAAATTTAATGTCAAACTTGTCAGCGTCCTGCCTAGTTAAACCCTTCCATATTCTCCATGCTTGGGTCTCAGCTTTAGGATAAAAAGAACCTGACTCCTCATCAAAGGTCAATCAACTAACCCAGAGCTGGGTTTCTTCCCTCCCTCCCTCCCTTTCTTTTATTTTCTCTTTCTCTTTCATCATGCCTTGCTTCCTGCCATTAAAAAATAATTCAGGGGTTGGCCGGTGCTGTGGCTCACTTGGTTAATCCTCCGCCTGTGGTGCTGATATCCCATATGGGCACCAGGTTCTAGTCCCGGTTGCTCCTCTTCCAGTCCAGCTCTCTGCTGTGGCCCCGGGAAGGCAGTGGAGGATGGCCCAAGCAGTTGGGCCCCTGCACCCCCATGGGAGACCAGGAGGAAGCACCTGGCTCCTGGCCTTGGATCAGTGCAGTGCTGGCCGTGGCGGCCATTTGGGGAGTGAACCAACAGAAGGAGGACCTTTCTCTTTGTCTCTCTCTCTCTCACTGTCTATAACTCTACCTGTAAAATAAAAAATAATAACTCAGGGGCAGGTACTTGGCCTAGTGGTAAAGACACCTTTGTATCACATCAGGATGCCTGGGTCCCAGCCCCAATCCTGATTTCATCTTCCTGCTAATGTGCACCCTGGGAGGCAGAAAGTAATAGCTCCAGTGGATGGGTCCTGTCACCCATATGAGAGACTAGACTGAATTTCTGGCTTCCAATTTTGGTCTGGCCCAACCCTGGTTGTTGCTGGCATTTGAGAAGTGAAACAGTAGATGGGAACTCACTGTTTCCTCTCTGCCTCTCAAATAGATAATAAATAAATAAAAATCATTCTAAAAATAAAAGTTGCTTATAATTTCAAAAGCTGTAATAATGATGTCACCAGTGATGGCCCATTGATCAGACCTTTCAGTTAAGTACAGGTGGAACTAGAAAGCTTATTGACACATGTCAAATAACAACTACACCACATGCACCCATGGTCAGCTGAGCTCAGAATACTGTCAGAAAGTTAGAGAGGTAATATTAATGCCATTAATGCCTGCAAGAAGTAGGGGTAGTGGCTATGAAATTTCTTGGCGAGAGGGAAATGCTTACTGTCTGCATTGAGGTCTTTTTATTCTTTAAATACTGCTCCCCTAGCTGGCTGACCTGGCCCAGAAACACAGGAGTTGCAGAGACTGTGTCTCATACTCAAGACTCCAACCACAGCTCAAAATGAGGACAGCAAGCTGCTGGCAAGTAGTAACTAATAAAAACCAGTGTAAAACACCTTGCACAGAGGGGATGCCGGGTTAATCACCATCAACCCAAAGTTAAAATATATTGGCTGTAATATTGATTTAAGAGAGTAAGGGAGGTGTTGCATTACTACCATTTTTTGAAAATCACACTCAACTTCTCTTCAATGTATTTTGGCCACAGCTTGCAATATTAGGTGCTAGAGAAGTTTATATTTGTTACTTATTGAAAAATGTGGTCTCTCGGTCATATTGAAAATATAAAGTCTATGAGAACAAAGATGATGGATGGAACAGCAGGTTCCTTGACTCTACTAGCGTCATGTGCTCCAGCTCAGCAAAGGGAAATGATAGCAATTTATTCAACTACTGAGAAGAAACTATGGGTATGGGAGCAGCAACATGGGCACACCAAATGAAGCTTTCGCCACCCTGTAATCCACTATCCATCTTCACTCTGTGGAAATGCACCATGCTATTAACCATGTGAGAGCTGTGTTTAAGAGGAAATTGACAGCAACACATCATATCCTGAAAAATTGAGAGCTACAACACTTCCAAGCACCATGTTTCCATTAGAAATAGCCACAGGGTACCTCTTCCTGATACTACTTAGGCTTTATTCTTTACCCAACAATGATACAGCATTTTTTAGTTGATAGACAAGAGACTTCCTTTACCAATGTGTTCACTACTCAGGATGCTGTGGCATAATACCAGTAGGAGTTATTCAAAGCATTTAGAAATATATATAGAATGCTTAGGAATTTTCAAATTTCCCACAAATACACACTTGCTCAATCCAATATGCTCAATATTTCTTAAGCTCTTACAAGGAGTCAGTAACTTAAGCCTCACACATAAAAATACAACAACAATAATGGCAGCATTATTATCTCCATCCAACAAATGAGGAAAAGTAAAGTAGGCATGCTAAGTAACATGCTAAGGTCACTAGATGACAGATTAAAGATTAGCAAGCAACAACACACAGAAAGATTTGTCAGGGTAAAGGTCAGTTACTGGGCAACACTCAATTATCAGTTGTAATGAATATATAAAGGGCAAATTTAAAACCTCCATCAACCCAGAAACTTCTGTGCTATCAACTGTTTCAACCACTCCACCCCCATCAGACATTTGAAGTTAAACCACTAATTTTAACTTCTATTTTCCCTCTTCTTTTTTTCTATTGGAAATACAAGTGAATAAAGAAGTTAATCTGATAACCACATACAAAGGGATTTTTTTTTCTGTTTTTTTTTTTTTTTTTTTTTTCTATCACTCACCTCTTCAACCAACCAGTAAAAACTATGGACCAATCTCAGACTAATGTTTTTAATGTATAAAACAAAATGTATAGGTCTATCAAAGTTATTAATTAAGTAGAAATACAATGGCAAGGGGTTGGTGTTGTGGCATAGAGGGTTATACCACTGCCTGCAATGCCAGCATCCCATATGAACACCAGTTTGAGTGCAGACTGCTCCACTTCTGGTCCAGATCTGCTAATGTGCCTGAAAAAGCAGCAGAAAATGGTTCAAGTACTTGGGCCATTGCTACACCATGGGAGATCTGGATGGAGTTCCAGGCTCCTGGCTTTGACCTTGCCCAGACCCAGCTACTGTGGCCATTTGGAGACTGAAACTCAGCATGAAAGATTCTCTCCCTCTATCTCTCTTTTTTCTTTTTCTCTTTCTCTTTGTGTGTGTATTGTATGTGTGTGTGTCTCCTATGTAATTCTGCCTTTCCAATAAATAAATATATCTAAAAAAAGAAATACATTCACAAAAATAGCCCCAAAGATTGTGATTTCATGATATATGTGCTTCTATATTAGCGCACAAGGGAACAAACTCTAGCTTCAAATGTAATAACGACAATGATTTAAAATAGTGATAATGCATAAAAGGTGGCTCAAGATTATCAGCAACAACTGTGATGTGATGTGAAAATATCAGATTTCTTTTGGTGCCCAAGTCACAGGCACTCAGCATTATTGTGGTGTGACCTACCAGTATGATTGAAGAAACTTAAATTTCAGTTAATGTTTTGTTATTCAAAAGGTGGAACTTTCAAAGACTACTTGCATTCTATTCAATGCCTTCTTGTGGCATTGTTATGTTATGTTAAAAACTACTACATAGGGCCAGCACCCGGCTCACTAGGCTAATCCTCCACCTGCAGCGCCGGCATCCTGGATTCTAGTCCCCGTTGGGGCACCAGATTCTGTCCCTTGGGGCACCAGATTCTGTCCCGGTTGCTCCTCTTCCAGTCCGGCTCTCTGCTGTGGCCCAGGAGTGCAGTGGAGGATGGCTCAAGTGCTTGGGCCCTGCACCCGCATGGGAGACCAGGAGACCTGGCTTCGGATCAGCACAGCACGCCGGCGGCAGTGCATCGGACGTAGCGGCCATCTGGGGAGTGAACCAACGGAAGGAAGACCTTTCTCTCTGTCTCTCTCTCTCACTGTCTCACTCTATCTAAAAAAAAATAAAAAAGAAAAAACTACTACATAGGAGGAAGGAAAGAATAGGGACACTCAAAGTGCACAGAGAGTATTCACAGGAGCCTGAAGACTGGGTTTCATCATTCCAGACAAGAACAGTGTCTTGCGCTGCTCTTACAGTTCCCAGAAGCCCTAGAACAACATTTGATAAATAACAGTCAGGTGCTTGGGGGTGCTTGCTAACTGACTGCTGGCTGGTCTGACCTCCTGACTGAGTCCCACTGCAGGGTCTCCCTTCCTGAGCTGACTTCCACTCCCTCTTGCTGGAGACAGACAGACTCTCCTTGACAAAATGAACATGTGGCTTTTGTGAGCCAAAGGAACAAGAATGAAATGGCCCCTTATCACCACTGGCAGGTGGGAACATTACAATAGCAAAATGGGAATAAAACAAATTAAAAACATATCAGAGAGAATGTTTCACTTAATGTAGTCTCTACTTGACAAATTGTTCCTCCTCCTAGTGGAACACTTTATTTTATGTGACACTAAATGGCAAGAATAAATCAAAAGCATTGTTTAGTTGAGGTAAGGGGAGAAATAAACTTGAATGAATTCAAACTGTAAGTCAAAATGGTACAGATACCTCTGACGAATGACAGCGATTGACTCTCAATGGTTTCATTATGCAAATTATGTTATTTGTTTTCCAGCTTTACTCAAAACAAATGATGATGCCAGAATAAAATCAAATCGTATTCTTATCAAGTGTCCCATCAATGTGACTTAAAATATTACAAAATTTTCCATGCCCTGGCAATTTTTATACCACCCATTGATCATTTAATTTCAAATGTTCATATAACACCATAACATCATCACCAAAGTTTTTTCTTAATAAATATTCTGTGTACAGGGATGTCTCAGGGAAAATTAGGGCTGATAGCAAGAATAAAATGAATGTGATTTTTCTCATCTTCCTGCCACCTAGATAAGTTATTTCTTATTTTGTACTGGTATGCTTATATTTCCTATTATGCCTCCATAGAAACAGTGAAAAGCAAGTATTCTTGGGTTAACAAAATAGCAAAATGAAATTTATTAAAATGTATTGTTCTCTGGAGTCACCAGATCTCTTTGCAGTAATTTGTCTTCTCTGGTTGAGGAATCTCTACCTAATCTACCTCTTCCTTCTTGGCCTGTTCTCTAGTTCTCTTCCATTTTGTTTCCTCACTCCTCTGCTTAGATTCTTCTTAATTTAGCTGCCAGAATACTTTTACTTTTATGCCTCTCTCGCTTCTTCTTCTGCCTTATTCCTAGAAAGCAGCAAGAAGTAAGTGTCCATCAATGGATGAATGGATAAAAAGAATGTGGTACACATACACAGAAATGCAATTCAGTCATAAAAAGGATGAAATCCTGCCATTTGCAGCAACATGGATGAGCCTATCAAACACATGGTACATGGCATAAGCCAGGCACAGGAGGACAAATACACGATCTCACTCATTTGTGGAATCTAATAAAGTTGACCTCGTAGAGGTGGGAAGTGGGATAGTGGTTGTCAGAGGTTGGGGAGCATGGCAAGGGGTGACTAGATAGGAAGAAGCTGGTCAGCACGTGTAATGTTACAGTTAGAAGAAATAAGACCTGGTGTCCCAGCACACTGCAAGAGGACTACAACTAACATCAATGCATTATATATTTCAAAGTAGCCAGAGGAAAAGATTTTGAGTGTTATCATTAGAAAGTAATGATGCATGTTTATAGTAGATGGATAATATGCTAATTATCCTGATTTGGTTACAACATAATGTGAGCATTTATCAAAACTTCACAATGTATCCCATAAATATGAACAATTGTTATGTCAATCAAAAATAACAATAATTAAATAAAGCTGCTGCCTGTGATGCCAGCATCCCACATGGGCACTAGATTAAGTCCCTGTTGCTCCACTTCTGATCCATCTCCCTGATAATGTGCCTGGGAAAGCAGCAGGAGATGGCCCAAGTACTTAGGTACCTGCACCCACGTGAGAGAACCAGAAGGAGCTCCTGGCTCCTGGTTTTGGATTGGCCCAGCTCCAGCCATTGCAGCCATTTGGTAAGTGAACCAACAGATAGAAGATCTCTCCCTCTCTCTGTCTCTCCCTTTCTCTATAAACTCTGCCTTTCAAATAAATAAACAAACTTTTTTAAAAAAAACTAAAAAAGGAATGTTTTATTCAAGGTCACAAGCAAGTGGCATCACTGAAATTAAATTCTGGGTTTATTCACTTTCATATCAAGGTATATTTCCAATATTTTACGGCCTATGGAGCCAACCATATTGCTAAGCTCAGAGTAAGTGCTTTAAATTTTTTGTGTTTGACTAATTCTACTAACACTTGCTAAGACAGTGTGTTTTGACTTTTTTAAATGTTAAGACCTAAGAGTCATGTCTTTAAAAACCCTTTTATTTTAAAAATCAAAACTATCTAGTAAGAGAAAACCGAATTACTCAGAATGTTGAAATAAAACTTAATGAGCCAATTCAAATGTGATTACCCTATAAAAGTATTAATACATTATTTTAGCATCTAACAAAAAGGCTTATAAAATATTAAAGAAATATATCTACTTCTTAATCATTAAATTATTTGGAGAATTCATAGAGAATAAAAGTTATTCTCATTCCAAAAGAGAAAAAATTTAATATATTCAAAAAGATTTACAAGTTGTTCGGATTAAATTATTTATTATGGACTTCAGTTAAACAGGACAGAGTGAGCCCAGGGTATAAGGCAGATTTACCTCCACTTCCTCCTTAACTCCACTAAAAAAATACAGCCAAGGGAGTAGGTATAAATCCACGAAAACAAAAGACAAGGTCCAGAGATATTAATAGATGAAAGATGTTGATATAATTTTTTAAGATGAAGTGTAGACAGATGAGAAGTAATTAATTTAGCAGAAAAACGAAAGCTGAAACGCTATCTGCTTTGCAGGGAAAGGCAGCTGTCAAAGGGAACTAAACCTCACATGTTGCAGAAAACCGGAGCTGTTCATGAACTGGAGCTGCTAGGTAACTGCATTTCTTAAGATGAGTGTGGGTTGGAGCTGACAAGCAGAGGACTAGTTAAAAATTAGTGCAAGGGTGGGTGTTGTGGTGCAGTGGGTTAAGCCACTGCTTCTGAGGCCTTCATCTCATATGGGAGTGCTAACTTGAGTTCTGGCTACTCTCTCCAATCCAAATGCTTGCAAATGTACCCTGAGAAGCAGCAGATGATGGCTCTAGTGTTTGACTTTTGGGCTGCTGGCTTTGACCTAGCCCAACCCTGGCAATTGCAGGCATTTGGGGAGTGAACTAGCAGATTGGAGAGTTTCTCTCTCTCTCTCTTTCTCTGTGTGTATGTGTGTGTTGTGTGTGTGTGTTTGTGTCTATATGTTGTTATGCTTTTCAAGTAGATGAAAACAAATACAAAGTAAACTTTTTTTTTTCAAATCCATCCACTATTTCCCTTCCGAAATGGCCACAACAGCCAGGTCAAAGCCAAGATTCTGGAACTCCATGTGGGTCTCCCATGTGGGTGGCAAAGAGATATAAGCACTTGGGCCATCTTTAATTCTTTCCCAGGCACATTAGCAGGGAGCTGGATAAGAAGTGGAGCAGTGGGGCCGGCGCTGTGGCATAGCATGTAAAGCCACGGCCTGCAGTGCCAGCATTCCATATAGGCACCAGTTCGAGTCCCAGCTGCTCCACTTCCAATCCAGCTCTCTGCTATGGCCTGGGAAAGCAGTAGAAGACAGCCCAAGTCTTTGGGTTTCTGCACCAGCATGGGAGACCTGGAAGAAGTTCCTGGCTCCTGGCTTCGGATTGGTTCAGCTCTGGCCATTGCGGCCATCTGGGGAGTGAACCAGCAGGTGGAAGACCTCTCTCTCTTTCTCTCTCCCTCTCCTTGCCTCTTCCTCTCCGTAACTCTGCCTTCAAATAAATGATAAATCTTAAAAAAAAAAAAAAGAAGCGGAAGAAGTGGAGTAGCTGGAACTGGAACTGGTGCTTATATAGGATGCTGGTGCCCCATGCAGCAACTTAACCCACTGTGCCACAATGCCGGACCCAGAATACAGCTTATATTATAAGTTTTACAGCATCATTTGACATTCTAAACTCTGTGCAATTACTATTTTGATAACCATACAGTGCATTGTGAACATGATTGCATATAATAGTACTGCAGATAGTAAATAGTGCTGGCATCATTCCACTGATATTGGGATTATAATCAACATGCATACTATAATTAATTCCTTTAGAAACAAATGTACATTTATTTCTGTAAAGTAAATGATGTCCAGTATATGGTGAATAACATAAAGCATTATTAACAAGTAATGTATTTGGCCTGTCACAAGAAAAAAATAGAATATCTGATTCTGCATTTTAAGAAATGGAAGCATTTTTGTGGGTACATTTTCTAAATCCATGCAAAAAGGGATGTGGCAAAATTGATTAAGCTTTGTGGCAACAGAAATGTTGAAAGAACAAGTGAGTGGTTTTTAAGTAAGCACTCTAAAGATACATCTGCTAAGAAGAAGATGAGTTCAGAAAGTCTGAGACAGACTCTGGTGATTAACTGGAATAGGAAATGAGGTGTTAAAATGGGCACCCGTTTTACTTGAATGACAGCAGGATGGGTGGTGGTGTCATTCCCTGAGAGAAGGGGCATGGGAGAAAGAAGAACAAATGTAGTGAGTAGGGAGAGGTGATGAGTTATGCTGTGATAATGTTTGGGAAGTCTAGTGGTTAGTGGACTTACAGGTTGGAGCCCAGATAAGATCTGGACTGACACTAGCTTTAGAGACCAACAACATAAACGTGGTTATTGACATGGGGAGTTCTACTTGATGGAGTTAGAGACCCACAAAGGGGAGTGCACAGAGGCACTCCTTCAGTCCCCCTTCTCCACTGCTGACATGACTGAGTGTCCTCCATGTTTCCATATCCGTGGCACTAACAAGTATTATTTATTGTTACTTATGAGTCAGAAATCATGCTAAGTGCCTGCTAGTTATTATCTAATGTTATCTTCAGCACAATTTTATTATTCCTTTTATTTCCTGATGAACAAATTGATGCTTACAGGGCTTAAGCAACTTGCACAAAGTCACATTTCAGGAGTGGTGGATCTAGGAATTTGAAAATAAGCTTGTGGGGCCAGTGCTGTGGCGCAGTGGATTAAAGCCCTGGCCTGAAGTGCCAGCATCCCATATAGGCGCCAGATCTAGTCCCGCTGCTCCTCTTCCGATCCAGCTCTCTGCTATTGCCTTGGAAAGTAGTAGAAGATGGTCCAAGTCCTTGGGCCCCTACACCCATGTGGGAGACCCAGAAGAAGCTCCTGGCTCCTGGCTTCAGATCGGCACATTTTCGGCCACCTTGGGAGTGAAATCAGCGGATGGAAGACCTCTCTCTCTGTTTCTACCTCTCTCTGTAACTCAGTCTTTCAAATAAATAAAATAAATCTTTAAAAAAAAAAGAAAATAGGCTTGTATGTTCTTTGGCGCTGTATTTAGGATGCCATGAATGAAAATAGAGTTCATGGATACATATTATGTCCTAATGAAGGCAGGCCCCTGGAACAAAAGGATTTTGTTTCATCCCCTGTCCCAAAATATTTTTTAATCTAGCTGAGCAGATCAGACAAACAGGTGTGAAAATACAATGAACCATATAAAGTAGTATATGATTAAGGGTTAAATGACTGATACAGATTAGAGGTGTTGTTAGGAGAATGGAAGAGGAGAGATTAAATCAAGCTGGGAGGATCAGAAAAGGCTTCAGAGGAAAACCCTGCACTAGAGCTTGAAAGATGTCTCCAATTTTAACAAGACGACCAGGAGGAGGATATGAAACCAATCAGCGGAGATGAAATTGGGACTGACATGCTAGCAGGAGCAAAGGCAAGAAATGAGCAGGTCGCCACCATCTGACCAGGGCAGAGGCCGTTTTTCTCAGGGTGGAAACACCCACAACCAAACTAGGGAAGTCAACCTTCTCAAGCTCCATTCAAGACCTCAAGCCCGGGATGGTTTTATTTTCTTCAGCGGTAATGAAAAGCTTTCTCTGGGTGACATACCGCTGCTTCTCACCATTAGCCAAACCCCAATTCAAGTTGTGTCAGGATGTTGATTTCTCATACCTTCTGATATGACTCATGCAGTGGGAGCGGCAAGGAACAGGCACAAACCCTCTAATGGATATCACGAAGAAATGGTGAATTAAACCTTTTTGATCTGTCTTGCTGCCAAAATTTTATGGAAGAAGGAAATACATCCATTCATGTTTGTATACATTATGGGCTAGATGAGCTCATTAAATCTCCACAGCATTAAAGCAAATTATAAAAGAAATAAAATCCCTAAATTTTGTCTACTTTATTCACCAAAACTTCCAGTTTGATAAATGAACAGAGGATTCCAGAAAATTGTCCTACAAATGAAACTCTGTGTCATTAGAAAGAGGCTTTATTATTTTCCCAGCTGTTATAAGAGGAAGAAATATTGTGTTTATTTAAGAAATGGCTAAATAATGAGATGGTGTCTTTGTTTGTTTCAGCTTTTGTTGTTCCAGTTGAGCAAAAACGCGATATAGGAAAATATTTGACTATGTCAGAGAGTGAAGGATTTAGGAACAACTCAGGGAGTAATCATTCTTAGCACTGGTGGTTAGAGCAAATGACTACAAGTCGTGGCATCCAGTGTTGCCTTTAGTTCTGCGTATACCTGTGGGGGGACAGTTATGGTTTGGAAAGGGGGTATGATTTTTAACCATCTGCAAACATTCTTCCATGACTAGATTCAGCATTCCTCATCTGCACAAAATGTCACAATCATCTCTTCTCCAACTGCACTCAAATGTCCACTGCTAATTGCCAGGCATCAGATGTTTATGTGTTTAAATACAGTGAGCAAGTGTTTGTGCCCGGAAAACAATGAGCTGGAATTTAATGAATTTGAAAACATGAATGACAAGACAAAAAAGCCTTGTTCAGAAGCTATTTCAAATACAAAGCAGTAAAAAGATCACAGTTTTGCATTTTACCTAAATTTGTTTCAGAGCCCCCCCCATAGTAACACTCCATGAATCTTTAGTAAATGATTTTTGGATTGATTTTCCAAACAGAAACACTCATCTGACCACCAACTCCAGGCCATGGAGGCATTGTTGTGTAGCCAGGTTTCCAACCTCGGCCTAGATGAAATTTGTTCATCTGTAACTGGCTAGAAAGGGATCCTTGTAGGTATTCATCCCCATGGATTAATTTGCATAGTGGTTTTGGTGTTTTGACTGAAGGAAAAAGAAATCTTTGCTTCTTTGTTTGCATGTTTGTGATATGACTGGTTGCAGAAGGTCAGAGAGATGCAGAGAATGTCCCCCCTCTCCTCCTCATGAGAGAATGGGTGTGGTGGTCGGGGAAAGAGCTGACTTCATGAAAGGCCTTGGGTGGCGCTGATCCTGACCACTGATGCTGTAGGGAATAAGCCAGAAAGTTTTCCTAGAGTCTGGTGCCTGAAAGGCTGCTCTCAGCGATCTCGGGGCCCAGACCCGCGGGAGGCTCACGATGTCTTCAGGGAGGGCGGCCCCAGCAGAAGCAGCACTGGGTACCACTGAGAAGCCATCCTGGAACCTTCCAGAATCACCGAGGGGTATGTCAAGAGAAAGCTGAACTCCTCTGTAAGCAGGCTGGGGTGGCGAAAGAGGTAAAGGAACCAGTGCACGAATATGCTCACTCTTTTCTGGCCGCAGTGGCTGACTCTTGGATATTACATAAATATCAGATGGGCTTATGAATTGAAAATGAAGTGTCAACATCCCTTGTGAAGGGAGCCAGGCCAAAAAATGTCCACCCAGATTCAGTTTGTTTGAAGACTAGTCTAAGCAGGAACTTCTCATCATGAATATCAATGGAATAAGTGATAAATATCCCATAGGGGTACTCAGTGTTCCTCTGTAGGACTTTGTACGTTTTTATGCACACGAAAGAACTGGTCAGTGCATTATCAGCTTGGGAAAATATTTCCATAAGGAAGTGAAACTGTCTTCCTAAATTACTACTGCCGGGTCCATCCTAAATAAGGAAGTAGGTGATTATTCTACTACTGCCGGGTCCAGGATAGATGCAGCTAAAATGAATACAACTCTTGCCACTTAATGATGGAGATACAGTCTGAGAAATTCATTCTCAGATTTCATCAAGTGCAAGCATCATAGAGCGTATGGGGTGGGGGGACTGCAAAATGTTTGCGGGAAAAGATGGAATTAAAAATTAATGCACTTTCCATGAATTGTTTGATATATGTGGTCCATCTTGCCTGGAATGTCATTATGTAGCACACAACAACCTATGAGTTTAAAGAAGCAGTTGAGCCTGAATGTGTGATTCCATGTTGCTACTCAAGAATTCTAATTCATCTCCTATAATTCACTAACATCACATTTGATGAAAGACCGAATGCTGTTCAAGCAGATTGGGGAGAAGACATGGATGTCTGTCGTCAGTGCTCCTGTTCCACAATGGACTGCAAGTTCCCGCCATTGCTCAGTGCAGTAAAAGGAAGTAAAAGGCATACAAGTTGGAACCAAAGAGTCACAATCAATATAATCACAGACGTAGAAAATTCTAAGGGATCTACTAAAAAATCTACTGTGAATAATTAGTTTGGCAAGGTTTCAGAATATGACTAATATGCAAAAATCTTTAACTATGCTTCTATTTAATATCAAGAAACAATTTTAAACAAAATTTTAATGTGTCATTTAAAATCTTAAAAAAACACATCAAATACTTAAGGACAAATATATCTAAATGTATTTAAGTTTTGCACACTGAAAACTACAAAATATCACTAACAGAAATTGAAGATCTAAATAAATAGGTATAGCAGGGTCTTCAACAATTCATGGATATTATGAAAAAATTATGCATGGATTTCAAAAATCCAAAACAAACTTTTTGCACCAAAACAAACTTATCTTTTGATTATATTTTCATGAACTTTTTAGAGTACTCTAGTATTAATGAATTGAGGATTTGACATTGTTATTATATCAATTCTGTCTAAATTTATTTATAGATATACTATACCAACTAAAAGTAGCAAGACTTTTAAAAGCTTTATGTAGTTCCTTTTAAAAAAATTGCTTTTTTTATTTGAAAAGCAGTGAAACAGAGATAAAGAAAAATAACAGAGAGCTCTTCCAACTGCTGGTTCATTCCCCCAGATGTCCACTACAGCCAAGGCTGGCCAGGCCAAATCCAGGAGCCCAGAACTCAGTCTGGGTCTCCTAAGTGGAAGGTAGGGACCCAGCTATCTGAGTTAACACCTGCTACCTCCCAAGGTATGTATTAGCAGAAAACTGGAATAGGGAGAGAAGATGGGACATGAATCCAGGCACAGCAATATAGGATACTAGTGTCCCTGGCAGCATCTTGACCACGGCATGAAATGCCTGCCTGTAGGCAGTGAGATTTCTGAGTAGAAATGTCTAAAGTAATTCCAAAATTTATTATTTGTGGTGAGTGCTATGATGTACCATCTCTGTTCCCTTTCATAAATAAAGGAATCCCAAGTGTCAGTGCCCATAAACAGTCATGGGATGTCAGACCAACTGGAGAACAACCTACAGAAGAAAGCATCTTCACCCCACGTTACACCCCCTTTCCCAAGGCAGCCTGCATTCAGTAACTCACACGTGCAGAGGGTTAACAGCCTGTCTTTCTCATCCCAACTGAAGACCTGAAGGTTGTTCCACCTGCTAAATTCCCTGCAGCGTCCACTGTGGCACAATATTGAAGTCAGTACAGGTTGACTTCCGTTTGATAAATCCTGGGATTTTATTTGCCTCTTCCTTACACAAGTATTGCTTTCAAAAGGATTCCCTAATAAACCTCGACCATAGTTATTTCTATTTTAGAAACTGCTTCCTGGGAAACTCCACCTGTGATAGAGTGAAGATCCAGAAGTCACAAGAACTCAGGGTCAATGGATTGGAAACAATGACTGCCTAACAAAATGCCCGGAAAGTGTACAGCTCTGCCCTGAAAAGCAGTCAGTCTTTAGTACAAAAAGATCTCAAAATGATGGCCAGAGAGGCTCCGGAGAATTTCTCATTTAGCGAAAGACTTAACATATAACTAAAACATCTCTTTCAATTAAAAAAGCCTTCAGCGTGTTATATTCCAATTAGGTTTTTCACTTGGGACAAATCATTTACTTACTGGGGCCAATTCCTTTATGGGAAAATAAGGGCATTAGATGATCATGACGTCCCTTGTCGTCCTGTGATTTTACAGTCTACGATGCATCTTTATAACAAGTTTTAAGAAACGTGGGGCTAGTGTAATCCCAGTTCCACAGATAATGAAGAGCAGGCAGGAGAGGGATGGTCCCACGGCCCTCAGCTGTGTATATATACATATAGCTCGACTGCTGATTTTCCATTAGATGCACTAGGATCCTCTGAAAATTGCGTTCGCCAATCATCAGCCTATTACAAGTGATTCTAGTGGAGCTACTGTCTTTGTATTTACCAAACTTATGCACAAGTGATTCTCTTTAAAGCACCACACTGGTACCCTATATTCATGCCAAATGGTACATGAAGCCATAATGCTGATTCTCTGAAAATTTTCTGGTACTCAGTTGGAAGGTTGAAAGGAGTCTTTTAGTTCTTGAAAATGGAGAAAGAGCCTTATACACACCAAAAGGAAACAGAGAGCGAGTGAGCAAGGGAGACTGAGACTTTATCATTATTTGTATTATCCAAAGTCCTTAAAATCAGTGATGCTGTTAACAAAATTTAATGCTAATTATAGTATTAGCATAGATAATATTAACATCTTGAATAAGGCTTTAGAGTTTACCAATAACTTTTTTTTTAACAACCACTGATGAAGGAGCTGATTTCTTTCTTTCTTTCTTTCTTTCTTTCTTTCTTTCTTTCTTTCTTTCTTTCTTTCTTTCTTATTTGACAGGTAGCATCATAGACAGTGAGAGAGAGAGAGAGACAGAGAGAAAGGTCTTCCTTCTGTTTGTTCACCCCCCAAATGGCTGCTATGGCCGGCGCTGTGCCAATCTGAAGCCAGGAGCCAGGTGCTTCCTCCTAGTCTCCCATGCAGGTGCAGGGCCCAAGGACTTGGGCCATCCTCCACTGCCTTCCCGGGCCACAGCAGAGAGCTGGCCTGGAAGAGGAGCAACAGGGACAGAATCCAGCGCCCATATGGGATGCCGGCACCGCAGACGGAGGATTAACCAAGTGAGCCACGGTGCTGGCCCCACCAATAACTCTCATGTACATTATCATATTTTCAGGTATAGGGATAGACATTAGCATAGCAGTTAAGACACTACTTGGGATGCCCAAATCCCAGATTGCAAGGTCTGAATTTGAGTTTCAGCTCCACTCCTGGTTACAGCTTCCTTGGAAGGCAGCAGGGACGGATCAAGCACTCAGGTTTCTGACACTCATGTGGGAGACCCAAACTGAGTTCTGGGCTCTTGGCTTTCCCTGTTTCAGCCTCTACTGCTGTAGGAATAAACTAGCAGATTGAAAATTGCTTTATGTTTTTCTGTCTCTATTTCTCTGACTTTCATATAAAATGAAAATAAAAATTTATAAAGAATATATGCAGACAAGTAATGCCTAAAAAGTAATTGTAATTATTATATCCACTATGAACAGAAGAAATGAGTTTATCCTGTATCATAAAATACTGAGATGAGGCATTGGAAATAATGGCAGGCACATGGATATTAGATTTTGAAATAAATATTATCTACTATCTTTCTCTGAAGGATTTTTGAAGCTGGAATAGAAAAGAGTCACATGTAACAATGAGGACCTGAGCTGGGTGTGTGTGGAGGCAAACGCCCACTTACCAATCTATAACAGTGCCTGGAATAAAATCACACACCCACCAATACTTCATAGACTATTAAAATTTTGAAATGTCAGAGAATCAGCCCAGAAAAATTTTCTGAATTCTTCTCACTAAATCATTAAATACAATAAAAATTCCCTCTTAAGATCCAGGGACTGCTTCTTGTAAAGTCCATCCCAGCAAGGTGGCCAGCAGCTCTTTGTAACCAGCTTCTCAGTCAACACGTGGAGAGGTTCATGTTCCAGCCCAACCAGCGACGTTCTTTTGGGAATACTGATAAATGCCTCCCATCAACTTCAGTATTACATAGGAGTATATTCAGATGGCAATAAAATACAAGCAAATTAGACTCAATACTTTAAAAACTCTGTGTGGATATTTCAATCTTTTTTGAAAAACTACTTTTGCTGTTTTGCATCTTCATTTGGTTAAATGATAGAAAACATTACAATTAGCAAAGTAAGAAAATGACCAAACACCTAATCTTCATTTCAATATTCAATGAGACTGTAAAGAGATGATACAGTCCTAGGTCTAGTTTCAATCATCTGGAATGTAAGAACATAGGCTGGCAATACACAATATCTTAACTAAAAATTATAGTCTTTATTGCTGCTAGCTTTCTTAATGTTAATTCTGGCTACCATTCTATGCTTTGTGAGTTGTGGTTAAAAAGCAAAGCCAAAAACAAAATAATTCATATAGGTTGAATTTTGTTGTTTTTGCATGAGGAAGACTATCTTTAAAACTAAAACTGTCTTAGGGAAATTGTCTGAAGTTCAAAGTGCTGGGCTGAGTATACAGTGTGGCCATTCCATCTGGACAAATCCCTTTATAAGCTGAACTACCAAGAAAATAACTCCATTTTAGCAGTAGAAAACAAATAAAGGTGATACTATACAGATTTTACAAAGCATTGAAGGAAGCCCAAAATGTTCCTAAGAGAGGAAAGCTATGAAAGACAGCATAAGCACTGGCACCCCCATGTCTGAAGGTGGCAAACACTAGGAGCAGGGAGCAGATTCAGGGAAGGGTGGGTCCTCAGTACACCTTCATAGAAGCCACACAATGGCTCTACCCCTATGGGGAAAGAAAACAACATAACACAAAACACCATGTGACTATTCTCATACAACTGAAAGATCCAAATCCTCTCCTGAAAGCAGAACGGCGTCCCTCTGTCCATCTTTACATAGGACTGTTCCACTTCTGGGTCACACGCTTTGATGTCCTATGACTTAAAACTGAGATGCAAATCAACCATCACTAATACATCTGTGTTAGATGGTGGGGGAATGGAAGTGAGGAGAAAAACTAGTCTTGATAGTCACATCAAACGTGGACATATACTCACAGAATTTTTATATTTCTCATTTCTGCGAGTGGTTGCAGGTAGTATGTATAACTACTTTCTTCTGTAGATCTCATAATCTGCCCTTGGTAAGCACCTCAGCTAGCTGTGGTTCCCTGACCTACAGCCTAAATGTTACTTCCTGGAAAGTCCCGGGCCTTGGTAATACTGCCTGTTTTGGGTTGTTGTGGCTGTCTGTTCACTTTAATCACAGGAAAGAGCATCCCACGGGCTCTACATTTCAACTACAGATAGACAAAAGCAGTCACCAGATCAATAGCTGTAGACTAGGTGCCTGGAGATTTGTTGCTTGTTCCAGTAACAGAAACCACATCTCCAAGAACACCTGTAATTGAAGTTACTGCCTGATTAGGTTGACAAAAACCCAGTGTTATTCTTCAAGATCCATTTGTCTTCTGCAGTGCCAATTAGTCGAGTTAAAAGGGGAATTGTCACTCGTGCATCTTTCAGGCATATAACTGTATGATAGGTTTCGCAATCCATCCAGAATGTGTGGGGTTTGCTTTTTGTTTTTTTGTCTGTTGGTTTGTTTGCTTGTCTGGGGGGTGGGGGTGGAGTGTTTGGTTTTACAATTTTGGTTGGTATAGCAAATTTTGTTAGCTTCCATTTGGCTCTCCCTAACCTAGTAGCTCTCACTCTATAACAGCAAATATTTGGTCATTCAAATACCAAATCTATAAACACATGATTACAGTTGTCACCCTTTTGCTATTCTATGACATGGACAACCAGAGTCTCTTTTGCCATGGGAAACAGGATCATTAACGCCTCTAAGTCCAAATACATTAATGAACCACCTCCAGACAGCCTAAATGACATTCAGAATAGGACTTTGGAATGTTGTAGGATGGTATCAAATAATCTAAGATATACACAATTATAGTCCCAGTAAGAGAGAGAAAAGAGAATGAGGTGAAGAAAATATTCTAAGAGACAATGGCAAAAAACTTCCGAACTTGAACAAAAAAAATCAATCCAGTTTCAGGAAGCTTAGTGAACTTCAAACTGGATAAATATAAAAAAAGTCACACAAAACACATAATGTCAAACTACTGAAAACGAAAGACGAAGAGCCATTCCTAAAAGGAACCGGAGGAAACAATACACATCACATAGAGACAATTATACTGCTGGCTGGCTGACTTCTCACCAAAAAGAGTAAAGACCAGAGACAATGGAATGATATCAGTAAAGTACTTTAAAATATTATTCTAACTAGAACTTGAAATCCAGCAGAAATATCCAGAAATGTAGGCAAAACAAAGGCATTTTCAGAAGAATAAATGTTCTTGCATTATAAGAATTGATAAAATAAGTACCTCAAGCTAAAGGGAAATAAAAACCCAGGACTTTATAAATAAATACAAAGTTCCAGGGGATGGACATTGGCATGGGTTAAGATACTGCTTAGGATGCCTGCATTCCATATCTGAGTGCCTGAGTTCAAGACCCAGCTTCACACAGGAAGATTCCAGCTTCCTGTAATATACAGCTGGAAGGCAGTAGATGACAGTTCAAGTATTTGGGTCCCTGCCACCCATGTTGCAAGACCCTGATTGAGTTCCAGGCTCCTGGCTTTGGCTTGGTATAGCCTCAGCTGTTTCAGGCATTTAGGGAGTGAACCAGCAGATGGGAGTTCGATCTCTCTCTCTGTGTCTTTCAAATAAATACAATAGATAATTTTTAGAAGCTTGAGAAAGGATAAATATCTTTGTAAATAAAAATTCCTTTTTAGAAAAATTAAATATATTCACTAATATATTTATCCCAAAATTCCTAGAGGATTTTAAGCTTTAATAAACTTCAAAGATATAAATATTACAGACATAAAATTATTTAAAAGTTTATTGATTTTTTTTTAAAGATTTATTTATTTACTTGAAAGAGTTACACACAGAGAGAAGGAGAGGCAGGGAGGGAGAGAGGTGTGTCTACCATCCACTGGTTCACTCCCCAGATGGCTGCATTGGATGAAGCTGCGCCAATCCGAAGCCAGGAGCCAGGAGCCTCTTCTGGGTCTCCCACGAGAATGCAGGGGCCCAAGGGCTTGGGCTATCCTCCACTGCCTTCCCAGGCCACAGCAGAGAGCTGAATCGGAAGTGGAGCAGCCGGGTCTCGAACCAGCGCCCATATGGGATGCTGGCACTGCAGTGAATTTTGTGAATTATGACTTTTAGTTGCCATAGGTGGCAAGATCTACATGGAAGTGTAAAAGATGTCTCATTTGACTAACTCAGTGCCTGATTATTCTGCATTGCACTTTCATTTAGGGCTAAAGAAAAATAAAGATATCTTCCTTAAGTCTCTCCGTAACTGTCATGTAGACATCACAGAACTATCAGAACACTGTTCTTAGGATTATCTGAGGTCTAGGAACACAAAGTCACTGGCCATTTTGTCCACAGAGTAGCAGCTGATTACAATTTTTCAAAATCCAAATTTAACCAGAACAATGAATAGCGAAAGGTATTGGTTATGTCAGATTTTAAGAAGACACATTATTAATATTTTGAATTTTAAATAATGAATCTTTGAAAACATTATCTTTGTTTAAAATTAAAGCATTCGTATTATATTATTACAGCTTAAGACTTCACTAAAACTTGTAAGTTCATTTTTTAAAAGACTTGTTTATTTTATTTGAAAGGCAGAGTTACAGAGAGAGAGAGAGAGATCTTCCATCCACAAGTTCACTCCCCAAGTGGCCGCAACAGCTTGAGCTAGGCCAATCGGAAACCAGGAGCAGGAGTTTTCTCCAGGTCTCCCATGTGGGTACAAGGGCCAAAGGACTTGGGCCATCTTCTGCTGCTTTCCCAGGTGCATTAGCAGGGAGCTGGATCAGAAGTGGAGAAGCTGGGACTAGAACCAGTGCCCATAGGGATGCTGGCACTGCAGGCAGAAGCTTAACCCACTATGCCACAGCACTAGCCCCATAAGTTCATTTCTTTAAAAGACAAATATCCCTCAGGGCCAGCATTGTGGCGCAGTGGTTTAAGCTGCAGCCGGCAGTGCCAGCATCCAATATAGGTGCTGGTTCAAGTCCCAGCTGCTCCACTTCTGATCCAGCTCCCTACTAATGCCCCTGTGAAAGCAGTGGACAATAGCCCAAGTGCTTGGGCCCCTGCATATCATGTGGGAGAAGTGGGAGACCTGGAAGAAACTCTTGGCTCCTGACTTAGGTCTGGCCCAGCCGTGGCTGTTAAGGCCATTTGCAGAGTAAACCAGTGGATGGAAGAGATCTCTATCTCTTCCTGTCTTCCTGTACTTCTGCCTTTCAAGTAAGTAAAATAAATCTTAAATAAAATAATAATAGCAATGTATTGTGGAGTTTATAGTATACAGAGGTAATAATTTTAAAAGTACATAAAAAGCCAGAAGGAACAAACTATAAGTACACTGTTGTGCTTACAGCCTGTGATGTAATATGTTAATTACAGACAGATGCAGATCAGATAAACATGTACCACATACTGCAATCAATTTAGGGTCACTACTTTTAAAAATGATGCAAGGAGATTTAAGTTTAAATAACATGGAACATAAAAAATATGATTTAACCTGACCACAAATGCAGAACCAGGAAAGGAAAGAACAAAAGGGGTTTGGTTTAAAAAATCAAACATGAACATGGTTGTTTGAAACACAACCACCTCACCAATCTAAATAGACAATTAACATCACAGCTAAATACAAAGATTATCAAAATGGGCAAAAGAGTGGAAATTCTTAAGAGGCAGACCCAAAATATTATCTTCTCTAGTTAGTATCTGCCTTAAAATGAAGTATCTGGCTATGTCTTTCAGTTTCTGCATTTTCCTGGAGATTCACAAAAAGTCATAGGATTTTGTTGCAGTTTTCAACATCATACATTATTGAATAGAGAGTCTCAAATCTCAAAAGTATCGATGTAGGTCATACACACAATAAAATTTTAAAAGCCAAAAAACCAGGGAATGTATATATTTGAGAACCGTCTTATCATATACATGAGATAGCATCAATAAAATGCTTTGAAAGTTAAGTCTGAGAATCACATTAAAATGCAAATGAACTTATAGCTACTGCCTACAATCACTACCATTGACAATTTCCAGATAAATAAGCAATAATATACAATCTCATGTACTGTGGTGGTGACAATTTTCTGAAATTTTCTTCTCAAAATTTTAATTTATTTATTTTCAGTTTATTTGAGTGGCAGAGAGAAAGAGTAAGAGAGAGATAAAATACAGATAGAGAGATATCTTATCCTCTGGTTCGCTCCCCAAATGGCTACAACAGCCGGGGCTGGGCCGGGCTGAAGGCAGATACCTAGGGCTTACTATGGGTCTCCAAACAAGGATGGCAGGGATGCAAGTACCTGAACCATAATCTGCTGCCTCCCAGGGTGCACATTGGCAGGAAGCTGTGTGGGAAGCACAGTATCCAGGACATGAACCAGGCACTCCGTTATGGGATGTGGACATCCCAAGTGGCAACTTGACCACTGTGCCAAATGCTTGCCCCTGAATTTTTCTTTTTTAAACTACAGATGTACTTCCAGAAATTTGGTTGTTAAAATTGTGCCACAATCAGAAAGTTCGAGTACCCCCTTTTTCAGACCTTCCTACAGATCGTTTTATAGTTTACTATAGATTGAGCAACTACCTAGAAATACTGTTGGCTCCACCCTAGCCTGCCTCTTTCCTGAACCTCATTACCACAGAAATACTCATCAGGTTCCTGCAACCCAACAGTCTAAATCCCAGCTCCCCATCCTCTGCCTCCTTCTCAATTCTCTATCTCAGTGAAGCAATTACAACCACAGGTGTCAGATCAGGAACTTGGTGCCATATCTGGAAAAAATGGTCATGTCAATTTTCTCTTTCACAGCTGTCAAATGTCTCTAGTTGTTTACAAAATAAAACAAATCCTTTTGCATTTTCCTTTGAAGATTGTGTGATTTTATTTCTTGCATTCATGCCTTTTATTGGTTAATTTTCTGAGTTGGTATATTAATTCATTCTTTTTTTTTTTAAAAAAAGGACTTAATAATTAATTTGTTTATTTTGCTGAAAAGCAGAATGACAGTGTGAGAGGGAGAGAGATGGAAACAGAGAGAAAGGAAGAAAAAGATGTTATAACTACTGGTTCACTCCCTAAATGGCCTCAACAGCCAAAATGAAACAGGCTGAAACCAGGAGCTAGAAGTTCCATCCAGATCACCTACATGGGTGGCAAGGCCTCAAGTGCTTGGACTATCTTCCTCTGCCTTCCCAGGTGCATTAGCTGGAAGCTGGATTGGGGACAGGACAGCCAGGCTTTGAACTAGCACAGTGAGATGGGATGCTCATGTTGCAAGCAGCAGCTTAACCTGCTGCCACAGCAATGATGTTCCCAACTCATTCATCCTTTCAATAATACTTATTAAGTGTGTACTTTGTGTTAGCATTTTGTGCCAGAGGTGAAGCAATAGAATGTAAGAAGACAAAATCTTGGACCTTACAACATTTACAATCTGTTAATGCAAGATCTTCACTGGATTTCCATTTTCCAGGGGCGGGGAGTAAAATATAAACAATAAATTATAGAACATGAGGGTGAGTGTGTAGTCTACCAGCTAAGACTCCCCCATCCCATATCAGAGTGCCTAGTTTCAGCCCTCAGCTCTGGCTCTTGACACCAGCTTCCTGCTAATGCGGACCTGGGAGACAGTGGTGATGGCCCAGGTGGTTGGGTTCCTGACACCTGTGTGGAAGCTCCTAGCTTCCTACTTCAATCCAACTCAGGTCCGGTTATTTGTAGACATTTGGGAATGACACCACCAGATGAGAACTCTGTCTGTTTGTTTCACAGTGTTTATATCACTGTCCTTCAAATGGACAAATTAAAAAAAAATTATATAGTGTATTGAACAGTGCTAAGTTCTAAGTAAATGGAGCACAATAAAAGTAATGGAAGGAAGTTTGAATGGGGGTGCCACGGGCTGAGTGTGTCCCTCAAATGTTCATGAGCTGGGAGCACTGTCCCCAATGTGGCTGTGTTGGAAGTGGTGGAACCTTTAAGAGGTGTGGCCTAACAGAAGGTGATTAGGTCATGGGGACTCTGCCCTTGGAAGGGATTAATGCTGATCTTGTGGAATGAGTTAGTTCTTCAGAGAGTGGGTTGTGATAAAGCGAGGCCACCCCATGCTCTTGGTCTCTTCTGCACACAGCCGTTTCCCTTTCTACTTCTCAGTGTTGCAACACAGCTGGGTATTAGGATGGCAGGAGGATCTTACCAGGGGGGAAACACATGGGGACATTTGATCTTGGACATCTCCAAAACCATGAATTAAATAAACCTCTTTTTAAAAAATAATGTACCCAATGTCAAGCATTCAGTTATAGCAAAAGAAAGTGGACTAATGCAAGCAGACAGGTGTGATTTTAAATGGAATAGTAAGGGTAGGCCTTACCAAGAACATGATATCTGATCCCCTAAAAACATCTAAGTGGTGAGGGAAGGAACTATGATAATATTTGGGGAAGCAACATTCACGGGGCATCCACCACTCAGCATACTCACATCCCACATGAAAGTGCCATGCTCCAGCTAATGTAGACATTTGGGGAGTGAATCATAAGATGGAAGGTTTTATCTGTCTCTCTGCCTTTCAAATAAAATGAAAATATTTAATACATTAATTTTTAAACCATCAATCCAGTCAGGCATCAACCATGCATATAGGACTTAGGGAAGGATGCACGGCATGTGTGGTTTAGAGGAGTTTTCATTTACTGGTAGGGGAAATCATGATGGTTTGGAGCAGGTTTGGTAGTTGGGGGAAGGTACAAGGGAGAATCAGATAACTCTGAGACAGCTGTTGGACTTCCAAAAGGCCCATTGTGCAGATGGAGAAAGAATTCTGGACTAGAAGAGACATTCTGGAGGTGTGACATACCAGTTTGTTTTGTGACTTAACTTTTATTTCATAATCATAATCTTAACACTAAAGTCCAGCCAGAGTTTGAGAAGAATAAAGAAATCGCATCAAATGAAGAAATGAAGATTACAATGAAGACAATTGGGAAGCTCTGCTTAGCTATAGAATTTCTAAAATGGTTTTGTAAATTAAGACTAAAAATCAAATTCCTTAGATTTTCCCACCCAGCAGTGGTGATCTGGCTGGTTTTGCCTTTTCTAGACACACCACACTGCATGCTATCTCACACCTTGCCAAGGACTATGGCCTTTCCTTTCAACCGATCACCTTAAAAACACAATCAAAACCCAGGAACCCTAAATTGTAGACTGCTCAAGATGCCAAGGATGGTTCTCTGAAATGAGGTTCTAATTAGCAAACTTCTCTGTGGAGACAGTCTTGATACCAGGGCCTCTATGGTATTTTACATCACCACTCCACTCTGACACATAATCCCAAGAATCATTTCAGTGAAGTCCCAACTCTCAAATCATTGCCCCAGAGAAGTCAAGTCTTGGGAAACTCGTCTGCGTGAGCTGGACAGAAACAGAGTTCTAGGGGCCGGTGCTGTGGTATAGCGGGTAAAGCTGCTGCCTGAACTGCTGGCATCCCGTGTGGGTACCAGTTGGAGTCCCGGCTGCCCCACTTCCAATCCAGCTCTCTGCTATGGCCTGGGAAAGCAGCAGAGGATGGTCCAAGTCCTTGGGCCCCTGCACCACATGGGAGACCTGGAAGAAGCTCCTGGCTCCTGGCTTTGGATCAGCACAGCTCCAACCATTGTAGCCATCTAGGAGTAAACCAGAGGATGGAAGACCTCTCTCTCTCTCTCTCTCTCTCTCTCTCTGCCTCTGTCTTTCTGTAACTCTGCCTTTCAAATAAATAAATAAATCTAAAAAAGAAAGAAAGAAACATAGTCCTGGAGATCACAGCCAACTCCTAAGGTGATGGTGCCATTGAAACACACACTGCTTGTCTTTGTTTTTCATACATACTTATTATGCTTGTAGGATGGTAAAACTAATACAGTAGAGAAGACAAATCAATAATATTAGAGCTCACAGTTACCAGAGCAATGTCCTTGAATGATAATGAATTCTAATGAACAGGAGGGAGATTGGATTTAGCCAGGAGTGCGGAGTGTTTGTCGACAGAAATAAGTGCTGTAGTCTAAATATTTAAACTTAATTCAAGGTGACAATATTGAGGTAGGTTTTGCAGATTATATTGCAAGTAGCATCGGTACCATTATGAAATGTGCCTCAGAGAGTTTTCTTGCCCTTTCTATCACAGGGGGACACAGAGAGAAGGCACTGTCTATGAACCAGAGCATGAACCTCTGTCAGACACCAAATCTGCTGGCCCCTTGATCTCTCCAGCTTCTAAAACTGTAAGAAACAAATTTTTACTGCTTATAAGCTACCTACTCTGCAATATTTTGCTGGCACTTATGGACTCTCAAGGCATTTTGTAATCTAGTCATTAGAATCTGCTGCGATAATTAAATTAAGCAAATATATAATTAATTATATTAAAAACAAATGCTTTGCTTCCTCATTATCTTACTAAGTTCCTGAGATTATTTACACCTATTGAGTTGATGTGGTGGGAATACCGTCTAATGGTGCGTCGCTGCATTTTTCCTCCTAAATCCCCTTTCAGGGTATCACACTGGTGGCTTGGATCTGCTGTGGCAAGAGTATTCAGACCACAGAAACTGGCAAATGTGACAAATTAAGGCTTTATTTTCCCTGGAGAGATGCTTATTAAACGTTAACTGGCATATCACTAAAAGGAGATATGTACATTTGGATGTTGTAAGAAATTATATTTAAGCCATGTCCCTGGGGTGAGCATAAATGCAGAAAACAAGGCCAGGGCTGCACATTTTGATGTTAGAAGAGGATGAAGAGCGAGGGGAAAAGACAGCATTAGCCACCAAGAGTTAGGAGAAATCAGGAACATGTGTTGTCCTGAAGGAAGCGGAAACCACCTATCAAAAAGGAGGATGCTGCTGATCTTCAAGGAACCAGCTGCTGAGACTTGACCCTTACCGGCATGGGGTATGAGAGGGATTGCTCTCGAGAAAAGTGATCTCAAGGAAATTCTGAGAATGAAGACCTTCTTGCAGTGAGCTTCAGGAAGTATGCAATGCAGAGAAGTGGAGACAGCACAAATAACTATCTCAAGGAGTTTGGTGTAAAGAAAAGCAGAAGAAAATGAGTTACTGGGGGTGGATGTGGTAAAGAGAGGCTATGGTTTGAACAAGGTTTGGCTCCCCAACTCTTATACATACAGTCATAAGCTTTTGGCACTACAGAGGGAAGAATCTCAATCCAATATGGCACCCAAGGGTGGGGCTTTTGGAAAGGGATTGGGTTGGTTAGGCTGCCAGGGTGGATTTGCATGATCCAATCACGATGGCTTTATAAGGAGAGATCACACAGGTGAGCTTGCTCCCTTGTCTCTCTCTGTCTCCTGACTCACATGTGAACTTCCCTCCACACAAGTCCTGCCATCCATTACCTCCTTCTGATGCCAGACTAATGCTGCTACCTGACTGTGGATGGTGAACCTCCAAAATAAAGCTTCCTTTGTCAACAGCCCCTCTCAGGTATTTGTTAGAGCAACAAAAAGCTGATGAATGCCAGGGAGTTTTAATTGGTTTTGTGTTCAAAAAAAAGAGATACTGTACCATGTTTGCATGCTTATGCAAAAGTCAAAGTATAAATTGCTACCGCAGGATGAAAGGTCAGCTTACAAGAACGAGGTGCTTGAAAAGGTCAGAGCATGTGATTGTGAGGGTAAGCGGAGAGTTCAGCTTCCACGGAGCAGAAACAGAACACCCGTGGCAGCCGGAGGGAAGGTGAAGTATGTGAGTACAGACGAAATACTCCTTTCCAACCACGTGTTCTCTGAACTAACACCCAAACTCCGAGTTTCCTCTCAAGTGCAATTTCTCCTAGGAAGCATTCCCTGACATTCTTCACTGTGGTCAACCGACCTTATCTGTGCTCCACTAGCCCCGGATGTAGTGTAGAGGGAGGGAGAGATGGAGGGAGGGAAGGAGGGAGAGAGAGAGGGAGGGAGGGAGGAAGAGAGAGAGAGAGAGAGCAAGGTTCCATTCTCTGGCTTACTCCCCAGATGCCCCAAATGGCTGGGGTTGGGCCCAGGCTGAAGTCGGGAGCTGGGAATTCAATCGGTGTCTCCAGGTGGGTGGCAATGACACACTCTCCAGCTATCACCACTATCTTCCAGGATCTGCAGTAGCAGGAAGCTGGAATCAAAAGCTGGAGCAGGGAATTGAACTCAGGAAGTCTACTGTGGGGCAGGGGCTTTTCATGATGCAATGAAGGGAACACATTTTACATTCTCTCAGTAACAGTGTGGTGCTTCCCAGCAGAGATATCGGTACTTTAGAGCTGGCACAGGGAGACACTCAGTCTTTGGTATTAAAGAGATGAAATCAAAGAAAGGCAGAAGAAATAAAGACATGATGTTTACGGAATAACAAAGGAAATTATATCACCATTTACTGAAGATCCCATCCAGACAGAAAACCACTAGGGAATTTCTATCCTGATGCAGAAATCACAAAAATTAAATTTGCAAAAACTAAACAGAAAACAGTAGAGCCTGATAAAAGAGAATATGTCACACTTTGGTATTAAGCCAACTTCAAATTCAACTTCAGAGCAGCAGCCTTCAAAAAGACACATTTTAAAATAACTCACAAAAATATTACTCAAAAGTAAGTGTGGTTTTCAAGCAAATGATTTTGGAACATTTTTCAACACCATGTTTATTTTGAGAGAATCCAAAACAATGTTATCTTGTCATCTGTTCTCCAGATTTTTTCCCTAGTCATTCCTCTGCCTTTCCTATCACCTTCACTTCAAAACAATCAAATGTGCAGTCACAGAGAGTGGATTATAACTTCAGGTGCAAATAACAATAATAATAATAATCAGCAACTCTTTTAACGAGACAGAAAAAACACAACCCAGTGACTGCATGTGACATAACAAGGGAAGCAACAGAATGGAGCTAGAATTTTCTCTCCTGTATCCTCCCTTAGTGGGAAATAGGCCTTCCAACCTCCAAGAAGACTGAGGCTTTGCATTTAATAAGCAGTCCTAATCTAGTCTGCTTCTCCTAAGAGGAACTGTGAACAGTGAGCTCAGAAAACATTCTTCCTTTGGACCCCTGCTGGGTCAGACACCATGCCTCAAACTTGGCACAAATAGAGAATTTAGCATATGGAGCTGGTGTTCTTGGAGGCCATCAAACAGTTGTTATCTTCCCCTTCTCTTCTGCGTCTGCATCTGGCTCTGACCTGAAATCTTTCCTCTCAGTATGTGCTACTTTTGACAACAGACAGGCAGGTAGTGAGGGACAAGGAGTCAATGGCTGCCAACACCCAAGCCATGTGCACCACCCAAACTGCGTCACCTTCCCTGTTGGCTCAACATGGCTGAAGACTCAGCAAACTCACTCTTCATCATGCAGCTAAGTCTCACGTTCCATGGTGCTCCAGATGCTGTGACGTCTTCCTGGAAACCACCAAGTGTACTGCGGGCCCACGCAAACCTTGCCTCCTTTGAACATTCAATAAGGCCCTTGCCCCAAGCACTACTCTTTAACCTATTAGAAGGACAACCCCAGCCTGAGTAGAGGCAATTCTCCCCTTTTGATGTTGCCCAAAATTGATTTTGAGTGTGCACTATCCTTTTGTTTTTCCATAAATCCTGTTTTTCGCTCACCCCTATCAATGTCATCTGGTTGTATTCCTGCACAGAAGACACCAACCTGGATTAAGTCTAACCAAGGGTCTTTCCAAGCCCAGCCTGTTATCCCATAGCATAATCCAGGAGTCCTAATCCCCACAATGCTTTCTAATGATTTCAGAAGTCAGGAGCCCTCTATCCCGTATTTCCTACACATGCCCAATAGTGTGAGCCACTTTGTGTGCTCTGCAAAATGCAGATTCTCCCAGAACTGTCCCTTGGAGATTGTGAATCAGTAGATCTGGGATGGGGGCCAGCTTTCTCCATTAAAATGCAAATGCCCCAAAGGAGAGATAACAGCTTTTAAGTTCTTATTTTATTCATTTGGTTTCTTTATACCTCTTCTCTTTCAGAGGAGAATTTGAAGTGGTTACCCACAAGGTGGCCCAGAAGAAACCATCAGACTCATAGAAGGATGAGGGCATCCCAAGTTGGAGGTCATTGCACTGCTGAGTAGCCCTGGACTGGGTGTTCTCCCCAGCACTCATGCACAATGTTAGTAAGAAGACCTCTGGGGTCCGCATCCCAAAGGGATCCTTCTCTGAGCAACTGCAGAAATGAAACAGTCTCTTCTGCCATTTACCAGCCTAGCTGTGTCAAGAAAATAAATGTTGAACTTGTAACCCCCAGTATCTCAGAATGTGACTGTATTTAGAAATAGGGTCTTACAGATGTAGCCAAGTTAAGACTAAGTCATACTCAATTAGGGGCTCCCAGCCAATGAATGGTAAAAAGTGTGTATGTGGGGTGGGGTGGGGGGAGCAGTTTGGTTACAGAGACACTGGGAAGATGGCCATCTGCTGGGATTGAGATGATGCTGATGAAGCACCCATAAGCCCAGGAACACTAAGAACAGCCTGCAACTACCAGAAGCTAGAAAGAGGCAAGGAAGGATTTGGTCCTAAAGCCTTCAGGTACAGCAAAGCTCTGCTGACACAGTGATATCAGATTTCTAGCTTCCAGCATTGTCAGAGCATAAATTTGTTTTAAGCCACCCAATGTGCCGTACCTTGTAATGGCAGCCCTAGGAAAATCAACTACCCAATTAAACATAGGTATGGAATTGTGATGTTTACAGTGTCTGTCTTAGAGCTTATACTCATCTTCCATCCACTTAATTAAAAACAATAAAAACAAAGAGTTTAAAAGTATTGTCAGAAAGCAGTATATCCTTGCCTTCTACCATCACAACTTCCCCTTCCTGTGATATTGAAATAAAATGCTAACATTCCTCCCCAGCAGGTTCCAATCAGTGGAAAAGAAGGGAACTGAGCACGCAGAAGCAAAACTATTAGGGGCCAGTGTTATGGCACAGTGGGTTAAGCCACTGTCTGCAACACCCGACACCCCATATGGGCACCTGTTCAAGTCCCTGCTGCTCCACTTCCAATCCCTACAAATGTGCCTGGGAAAACAGCAGGAGATGGCCCAAGTCCATGGGTCCTTGTACCCATATGGGAGACCTGGATGAAGTTCCAGGCTCCTGGCTTCACTCTTGCCCATCTTCTGCTATTGCAGTCATTTGGGGAGTGAACCAGCAGATGGAAGATCTCTTTCTCTCTCTCTCTCTCTCCCTCCCTCCATCCCTCCTCCCTCCCTTTCTCTCTGGAACTCTGCCTTTCAAAAAAAAAAAAAAAGTAAACATTTAGCAAGCTGATCAATGGCACAAACAGCCTTGGTTTTACTTAACTTACCTGCCTATCACACAAAAATATCTTCTGTCCTAGGACACAGAGAGAAACACTCTGGAATTTTCTATGTTGTTATCCATCATCGTTCAGTATTTGGTGTGCAGATCCAGCCTGTGTATAAGCCAAATGGTCTTGTCATAGAAGATCACTAAGAAGCTTCTGTTTTATACTCGTACACCTAAATCCAGTGTCTAAAGATAAAATTGCAGGAAATTTAGTTAAAATATGATTAGAAACTGGGGAACACCTCACTTATTAAAATAGAATGGATGTTCCAATAAGTTGAGCAGAAGTTGGTTTTTATAGGCAGAAAAGGACTGAAGAAAGCTGAAATAATGACCAAAAGTGGACTGGTCTTTTCGAAGTTATTCTCCTTATAGGGTTAAAACAGAAAAGACTTCCTTATTCTATTCTCCTGCTTCATTAGGAAAACACTCGTTTCAAAGGTTGATGGTGTAGGCCAGAGCCTCTGCCTGCGGCGCCGGCACCCCAGGTTCTAGTCCTGGCCGGGGCTCCGGTTCTGTCCCAGTTGCTCCTCTTCCAGTCCAGCTCTCTGCTGTGGCCCAGGAGTGCAGTGGAGGATGGCGCAAGTGCTTGGACCCTGCATCCGCATGGGAGACCAGGAGGAAGCACCTGGCTCCTGGCTTCAGATTGGCACAGCGTGCTGGCCGCAATGTGCTGGCCGTAACGGCCACTTGGAGGGTGAACCAATGGAAAAAGGAAGACCTTTCTCTCTGTCTCTCTCTCTCTCTCACTGTCTAACTCTGCCTGTCAAAAAAAAAAAAGGGGGGGGGGGGTTGATTGTGTAGACTCGAGCAAAATGACTCCACTCTGTTGGATCTGGTCTGCAAGGGTTAGTGTAGGAGGCCAGTCCCAAACAATGGTCTCCCATAAAGTTCACTCAGCATCACAAATACCTCCAAGCAGTTAGGCTCATCCATAGCTAGTCTTATTTCAGTCATTGTGGAAGCAACTAAAATTAGGAAATGAAGTTTTCCAAACTGGACTTTCCGCACTCCTTTGTCTTCCTTTCACAAGTGTTGACTACAAACACCCAATTTTCCAAAGACAAAGAGAAATGAACTATTCCTTCTGCTTTCTGAACTACTGGACAACTCGCTACTAAGGAATAAATGTTCCTGTTCACTTGGTTTTCCAAATAAGATCTGCAGAGTATGCTTCATAAGGCTTTCCTCCAGGAAACAAGTCACACTAGGTGGGATAGAAGAGGCATGGAGGAGGGTCGTGTAGTCATGAGGAGCCTGCTGGAGAATTGTCAGGGCATTTCATGCATCTGATAGTCTTAGGTTTGAATCCAGAGGAATGCCCTAGCCCTGTGTTTCATGTGAGTGATTAGTGAGGGAGACAGATCCAATCTATGAGCAATTTCTTTTACGCAGCCCTTCAGAAGAGTTTGAATAATGAAATTCTGTGCTAATAAAAATCTACACTAAATTAGCATCTTCATTGCCTTTCCCTTTAGTAGTCATCTATGAATGACTTCATCGGAAAGAGCAAGTGTTCAAATTTTATGTGGAATGGAATAAAATGTACAGTAGAGAGAATTCAAGAGTCCAAGGTCCCCAGCTCATGGAGAAATTATACTGGTGAATTTATCTAAAGCCACCAAAAATAGGAGACACTGACCTGATTTTAATTTCTGTCTCTAGACTTGGCAGATCTAACAAAATCACCACATCAGTACAAGTCATAATTGGGCAATTTTAGTTTCTAATGACATGACTCTTCATATTTATACTGATGGTATAATTAGGCCTAATCAGATTATGGGTTCAAATAGGTGGATGATTTTTATTTCTTAAAAAGTACTCACCACACAAAGGTCATTCTAAGGGCACTTAGATGGTTATTACCTACAGGATAAAATATGCCTATAGTGTCCTCCATATTTCTTAACAGATGGAATTGGATGGAATAGAACAATTTCCACATGCAAAAAGCCTTCCTCTTAGGTTCCCACCACTGCTTAACATGGACACAGACACACACACACACACACACACACACACCAACTCCAGGGGCACACTTGCATCCTTCATTAATGCCATGTGCCATTTGACTTCTGCCAACCTGCCACTTCAGGACAGATGCGCTGCTTTACTGCAGAGGGCCAGAATCTTGAAGGGAAAGATTTCACGAGGCATATAAGGTTACTCAGTCTGAGTTCACTCAAGCAATGTCTGATAGTCTTAATCTCCCTAGATAGCTTGGTTCTTCCAAGGGCATCGTAGCAGTCTTAGGAAATCTTTTTCTTTCCCATTAGTTCAACTCATGCCATGCCCCAGCTCTGAGCTGAATAATCCATCTTAACTCTTGGCTCCAGAAACCTAAAATTGGCAAATAAAAGGTGAAACTCTAGCTTCAAATACATCTGAATCTTAATTCCAGCATTTCCCTGTTTTGAATATCCCATTAACTTGTGCCCTTCTGCCCTGGACACACAACAAATTCGATCACTGGGTCTTGCTCAAAACTCTTTTATAGACCTCACTATCCTCTACTCTGCACTCTAAAAACCACACATTCACATGTCAGAGGAATCCTCAGGTACTTATACTTAAGTCATGTGCTACATTATTCTTCATAAGTCAACACAGAGAAGCAAAATCGGATAGTGGTTGAGAACAGGGGCTCTGTAATGGGATTTCTCTAAATTCAAATCCATTCTGTCAGGTACTATCATATGTGATCTCTGACATTTTAGCCAACTAGTGTGGTGGTGCTATTTTTTTTTCCTCCTCTATAAGATGAGGTTAAATTCAGATGTCTCTTTCAGAGGCCTTTTATAAAGATTCAGGGGACTGATGTTTGTATCAACTAGCACAGTGCCTGATACACAGTAAGACCAAACATATGTTAACAATTATCATTACCATAAAATGAGCTCTCAATAAATGTGCTCATCAATATGTCTATACTTATCATCATCTTTTATCATTATTATCATGTTTATTTTCATCCTTATCATCAAATCCTATATTTGGAAGCTATGTAGAAATTCGATATAAAATTTCAAAATAAGGAAAAGGGGCACTGAAAGATGTTTTGCTATATTCAAGAAAAAACACATAGATAGACAAATGGATAAATATGTGTGTGTGTCTATCTAATAATGAAATAGTATTCAACCATAAAAGGATGATATGATATCATTTGCAGCAAAATGGATGAAACCGATGGTCATTGTGGTAAGTGAAGTAAGTCAGACACAGGCAAATATATTTCTCTCTCATATGTGGAAGCTAAAAAATGTTGTGATTGTGATTACTAGAGATTGGAAAGGGTTGGGGAGGAGAGAGAGAAAGAGGTTGGTTAGGGGCCAACACTGTGGTGTAGAAGGTTAAGCCTCCTCCTGCAATGCTGGCATTCCATAACGGTGCCATTTTGAGTCCTGGCTGCTTCACTTCCAATCCTACTCCCTGCTAATGTGTCTGGGAAAGCAGCAGAACATGGACCAAATACTTGGGTCCCTGCACCCACACTGGAGACCAGAAGAAGCTCCTAGCTCCTGGCTTCTGTCTGGCCCAGCCCCAGCCATTGTGGCCATTTGGGGAGTGAACCAGTGAATGAAAGATCTCTCTCTTGCTCTTTCTAGCTCTCTCTCTCTTGCTTGCTCTTTCTATCCTTTCTCTGTATCTCCACCTTTCAAATAAATAGAGAAATTACGAGAGAGAGAGAGAGAGATTGGATATGGGTACCAAAACTCAGTTAGATACAAAGAATACATTCTACTTAACTGTTCTACATCACAGTGGGGCAACGATGGTTCACAATAGCTTATTACACATTTTATGAACAAATATGATAGAAGTGCAAATGCTCCAAAAAGCAAAGTAATGAAAAGAAGAAACATAAATCACCTTAATTTAATCATTACTCAAATTTATAGATTTGTTGAAATATAACACAGTAGTCTATAAATATGTGCTATTAAAATAAATATACCTATCTATTCAAAAAGATTCTAGAAGTTATAACATCCAAACAGCTACAGAAACAATCATGAAGAAAGACAACTGAAATACAGAACTGAGTGAGATGGATAAGCACAGGTGGTAAGATACAGAATGTCATGAACAGTAAATTAATGATAAAGATAAACACAAGCAATTCCCTCAGAATCAGAGGAAGAGCAGAAAGACATGGAGGGGCCGGTGCTGTGGTGCAGCAGGTTAAAGTTGTTGCCTGCTGAGATGGCATCCCATATGGACACTGGTTCAAGTCCCGGCTGCTCTACTTCCAATCCAGCTCTCTGCTATGATCTGGGAAAGCAGTGGAAGATGGCCCAGTGGAAGATGGGTGCCTGTGGCTGTATGGGAGACCCCAAGGGACCTCCTGTTTCCTGGCTTCTGGCTTTGGATCAGCTCAGCTCTGGCCATTGTGGTCATTTGGGGAATGGACCAAAAGATGGAAAACTTCTCTCTGGCTCTACCTCTTTGTAACTCTTTCAAATAAATAAAATAAATCTTAAAAAAAGAAAGACATGGAAACAATAAAGATAAAATAGGAGAGACATGAAGAAAACAAGTGCTAAAAAGTGCTAATAAAAATCAGAAAACAAAACATAAACAGAATCAATAATTTGACAGAAGGAATTTTTCCAAATCTGAAATTGATACTAATGGAGAAATTTGAAAGTGTTTCTTGACACTTAGGAAAACTTCATGAGAAAAAAATAAATAATTTTGCTTAACTAAACTTAGGCAGAAATTTAAAATTTCAGAGATGAAAGAATTCCACAAACATTCTAAAAACTATTAGATTGTTCACTAAAGAATAAAAATCAGTCTTAAATTTTTTCATTAAGACAAAACATTAGCCGGCGCCGTGGCTCACTAGGCTAATCCTCCGCCTTGCGGTGCCGGCACACAGGGTTCTAGTCCCAGTCGGGGCACCGGATTCTGTCCTGGTTGCCCCTCTTCCAGGCCAGCTCTCTGCTGTGGCCAGGGAGTGCAGTGGAGGATGGCCCAAGTGCTTGGGCCCTGCACCCCATGGGAGACCAGGATAAGTACCTGGCTCCTGCCACCGGATCAGCGTGGTGCGCCAGCCGCAGCGTGCTGGCCGCGGTGGCCATTGGAGGGTGAACCAACGGCAAAGGAAGACCTTTCTGTCTCTCTCTCTCTCACTGTCCACTCTGCCTGTCAAAAAAAAAAAAAAAAAGACAAAACATTAGATAACACAGCAGTAATATTTCTAGAATTCAGTAGAAAAACACATCAATCTAAAAATTCTATACCAATTTTAGTCATAAATCATATGCAAAAGCAGCACAGAGGTGTTCTTATGCACGCAAACACTCAAAAATGAATCCCACACTTGTCTGCTTTTACTGCTCTTATTTAATATAGTACTGCAAGAATTAGCAAGAACAATTAGGGAGCAGAAAGAAATAAAGGGCATTAAAACCAGAAAAGAGGAAGTCAAATTACCCATGTTTGCAGATGACATGATGTTGTACATGGAAAAACTAAGCACTCCACCAAAAAACTGTTAGAACTGACAACCCAATTCAGTAAAGTTACAGGTTACAAAATAAACACAGAAAAATATAGTAACTTTTTATACGCTAACGATGAATTCATTGAAAGAGAAATCAAGAAAAAAATCCCATTCACAGTAACCACAAAAAAAATGAAATACTTAGGAATAAATTTAACCAAAGAAGTAAAAGATCTCTCCAGTGAAAATTATAAAACGCTGATGAAAGAAATCATCAAGGACACAAAAAAAATGGAAAGACTGCCCATAGACTGGAAGAAACAATAGTCATTAAAACGTCTATACTACCTAAAGTAATCTAAAGATTCAATACAATCCCTATCAAAATATCAATCACAGTTTTTACATAATTAGCAAACACAATCCTAAATTCATGGACTCACAAAAGACACAGAATAGCCAAGGCAATCTTGAGCAAGAAAAATTGAGCTGTAGACATCACAATTTCTGACTCCAAAGCATAATACAAAGCTATAGTGACTTTAAAAAAAGTATGCAAAGCCGGCGCCGCAGCTCACTAGGCTAATCCTCCGCCTTGCGGCACTGGCACACCGGGTTCTAGTCCCGGTCGGGGCACCGGATTCTGTCCTGGTTGCCCCTCTTCCAGGCCAGCTCTCTGCTGTGGCCAGGGAGTGCAGTGGAGGATGGCCCAAGTGCTTGGGCCCTGCACCCGCATGGGAGACCAGCAGCACCTGGCTCCTGCCTTTGGAACAGCACAGCGCGCCGGCCGCGCCGGCCATTGGAGGGTGAACCAACGGCAAAGGAAGACCTTTATCTCTGTCTCTCTCTCTCACTGTCTACTCTGCCTGTCAAAAAAAAAAAAAAAAGTATGCAAGTATGCTACCAGCCTAAAAACTGTGACATACATCAATGGAACAGAACAGAGAGCCCATAATTAATCCACATACATACAGCCAACTAATTTGTGACAAAAGTGTTCCAACCATACAGTGGAGTAAGGATAATCTCTTTAACAAATGGTATTGGCAGAACTGGATTCATGTATGTAGAAAAATGAAATTAGATCCATACCTCTCACTAGATACAAAAATCAACTCAGGATGGATCAAAGACCTAAATTTAAGACCAGAGAGTATGAAGTTGCTGGAAGAAAATATACGGGAAATGCTTCAAGACATTGGTGTAGTGGATGACTTTTTGGACAAGACCCCCAAAGCACAGGCAACAAAAGCAAAACTAAACAAATGGGATCATAGCAAACTCAGAAGCTTCAGCACAGAAAGGAAACAATTGACACAGTGAAGAGATAACCAAGTTTCATATATTTCATATACACAGATTTAGGAACAAAGTGCAGCTTCCCCTCCCTCCTGTCCACATTCCAACACTTCTTCCCTTTCCCCCTCAGATTCCTATTCTTAATTTTTACAATGATATATTATCAGTTTACTTACTGATCTTATAGTTAACCCTACTCCAAGTAGAGGAGTTCAGCAAATAGTATGAAAAGAAAAAGATATTTGAAAGCTATCTATCTGACAAAAGAATTTCTCAGCAGAATATATTTAAAATATAATATCAACTTAGAAACTCAACAACAATCTTATCAAGGAGACATGTACCAATGTCAGCACACTTGGTAAAGTGATAAGTATAAGTACACAACCGATCAAAACAATAGGGTAAGTATCGAAGAGATTTTACAAACAAGACCAGTGTAAGCAAATAATGAAGGATAGAATTAAAAGGGAGAGAATGATCCTGCGGGGGAAGCAGGTCACACAGCAGACTCATAGAATGGCAAACGCCCAAATGGCAAGCACTCCGGCCTTGGAGTCAACCCTTGGGGCATTCGGATCTGGCTAAAAGGCCCATGAGAGTCTCACAGGCATGGAAAGCCACGACACGGTGGCAAAAACAATCTAAATGAAAGATCCTGGTGAACAAGACCCCAGCAGAAGGAGCAGGCCATCAAGGAGGGAGGTGCCTTTCTCCGAATGGAGGAAGGAACCTCCACTGTGATACGGCCTTGACTAAACAAGTTCAGAGTTGGTGAACTCAAGGGGCTTCCATAGCCTAGACAGCTCATGGCAAGAGCCTCAGGTGATTGCTGACGCCATAAATAAGAGTGCCAATTGTTAAATCTACAACGGGGGTCACTGGGTACAGGCTCCCCACGTAGGATCTCTGTCCTTAATGTGTTTTACTATGAAACTTAAAAACAACACTACTAGTCAAACAATACCCTATACCTTGTGCGGTTGTGTGAGTGCAGCCTGTTGAAATCCTTGCCTAGTATATACTAAGTTGATCTTTTGTATATGAAGGTAATTGAAAATGAAACTCGATGAAGGGCGGGATGGGAGAGGGAGTGGGAGAGGGGAGGGCCTCAGGAGGGAGGGAGGTTGGGGGGGACCACAATAATACAAAAGTTGCACTTTGTAAATTCACATTTATTAAATAATAAAAAAAAAACCTCAGCAACAAAATAACAAACAACCCAGTTAAGAAATGGGAAAAGGAATTCAATAGTTCTCAAAAGAAATAAAAATGGCCAACAAATATATGAAAAAATCTTCAACATCTCTGGCCATAAAAGAAATGCAAGTCAAATCCACAATGAGATAGCACCTCACTCATGTCAGAACGGTTGAAATTCAAAAGAGCAAAAAATGCTGGCAAGGATGTAGTGAAAGGGGAACAACATACACTGTTGATGGGAAATTTAAATTAGTACAGCCACTGTGGAAAAACACATGGAGATTCCTTTAAAAACAAGAAACAAGGGCCAGAGATGTGTGGAAGGCTAAGCCTCCACCTGCAGTGTTGGCATTCCATATGGTTGCCAGTTCACATCCTGACTGCTCCACTTCTGATTCAGCTCTCTGCTTATGGCCTGGGAAAGCAGCAGAAGATGGCACAAGTGCTTGGGCCCCTGCACCAGTGTGGGAGATCCAGATGAAGCTCCTGGCTCCTGGCTCCTGGCTCTAGATCAGCCCAGCTCCAGCTGTTGTAGCCACATAGAGAGTGAACCAGCCAATGGAAGACCTCTCTTCCTGTAACTCTGCCTCTCAAATAAATAAATAAATAATATTTTGAAAAAGAATATCTCCACAATGCCAAACAAACAAACAAAAAAAGGAAACAAGAGTAATAAAGACATTACTATGCTCCCAAATGAACATGACACTCCAATACAAGATTATGAAGATGATGAGATAGAAGAAATGCAAGATACAGAATTCAAAAAATTTATGATAAGAACATAGAAGTTATCAAAAAATTCATGAACTACAGAAATCCATACAGGACAGGACAGAAAATCTCTCTTGTGAAAATGAAATCTTAAGGAAGAATCAAAATGAAATGAGGAATTTAGTAGAACATGAAATTCAGATATTGAAGGGAAATCAAAATGAAATGAAGAATTCAATAGAACAAATGAAAAACATATTTGAGAGCCTTAAAAACAGAATCAGTGAGGCAGAAGAGAGAATATCGGACTTAGAAGACAGAGAAAAGGAAAGTATACAGTCAAACCAAAGAAAAGAAGAGGAAATTAGAAACCTAAAAAATTAGATTTGAAATTAGATTAGTAGGTTGGGAATCTACAGGATACTGTTAAAAAACCTAACATTCGGGTTCTAGGATTTCCTGAAGGCATGGAGAGAGAGAGAAAGGATTAGAAGGTCTTTTTATTGAGATCCTAGCAGAAAACTTCCCGGGTTTGGAGAAGGAAAGAAACATCCAAGTACAGGAAGCACATAGAACCACCAATAAACATGATCAAAAGAGATCCTCACCATAACACATTGTAATCAAACTCATCACAGTGAAACATAAAGAAAAGATTCTAAAACGCACAAGAGAGAAATGTCAGATTACTCTCAGAGGATCTCCAATTAGACTCATAGCAGACTTCTCATCAGAAACCCTACAGGCTATTAGGGAATGGCGAGATATAGCCCAAGTACTAAGAGAGACAAACTGCCACCCCAGAATATTATATCCTGCAAAGCTCTCATTTGTGAATGAAGGTGAAATAAAGACCTTTCATAGCAAACAGAAATTGAAAGAATTTGTCACCACATGTCCAGCTCTGCAAAAGATGCTTAAAGATGTGTTAGACACAGAAACACATTCATTAATATGAAAGAAGGTTAAGGAAGAAAATCTCTCAGTAAAAGATAACAGGAAGTACAAAGCATATATTAGAAATATCTTTGGAAAAATGGCAGGGCAAAGTACTTATCAACAGTCACATTGAATGTAAATGGCCTCAACTCTCCAGTTAAAAGACACAGATTGGCTGAATGGATTAAGGAACAAAACCCATCTATTTGCTGCTTACAAGAAACATATCTTTCCAACAAAGATGCATGCAGACTGAAAGGGAAAGGCTGGAAAAAGATACTACATGCCAACAGAAACCAAAAAAAAAAGCTGGCATAGCCATCTTAATATCGGACAAAATAAACTTTAACACAAAAACTGTTAAGAGAGACAAAGAGGGACACCATTGGCCCAACTAAATAAAAAAAGAAGAGAAAAGATCCAAATCAATAAAATCAAAGATGAAAAAGGGAATGTAACAACAGACATCACAGAAATAAAAAGAGTCATCAGAAATTACTACAAAGAGTTGTATGCCAGCAAAGAGGGAAATATCTCAGAAATGGATAGATTCCTGGATAGATACAACCTACCTAAATTGAACCACGAAGATATAGAAAGCCTAAACAAACCCATAACCAAGTCAGAAATTAAATCAGTAATAAAGGCCCTCCCAACAAAGAAAAGCCCAGGACCAGATGGATTCACTGCTGAATTCTACCAGACATTTAAAGAAGAACTAACTCCAATTCTCCTCAAACTATTCAGAACAATCAAAAAAGAGGGAATCCTCCCAAATTCTTTCTATGAAGCCAGCATGACCTTAATCCCTAAGCCTGAAAAAGATGCAGCACTGAAAGAGAATTACAGACCAATTTCCCTGATGAACATAGACACAAAAATCCTCAATAAAATTCTGGCCAATAGAATGCAACAACACATCAGAAAGATCATCCCCCCAGACCAAGTGGGATTTATCCCTGGTATGCAGGGATGGCTCAATGTTTGCATATCAATCAATGTGATACACCACATTAACAAACTCCAGAAGAAAAACCATATGATTATCTCAATAGATGCAGAGAAAGCATTCGATAAACTACAACACCCTTTCATCATGAAAACTCTAAGCAAACTGGGTATAGAAGGAACATTCCTCAATATAATCAAAGCAATTTATGAAAAAACCATGGCCAGCATCGTATTGAATGGGGAAAAGTTGGAAGCATTTCCACTGAGATCTGGTACCCGACAGGGATGCCCACTCCCACCATTGCTATTCACTATAGTGCTAGAAGTTTTAGCCAGAGCCATTAGGCAAGAAAAAGAAATTAAAGGGATACAAATTGGGAGGGAAGAAGTGAAATTATCCCTCTTCGCAGATGATATGTTTCTTTCTTTAGGGGATCCAAAGAACTCTACTAAGATTTTATTGGAACTCATAGAAGAGCTTGGCAACATACCAGGATGTAAAATCAATGCACAAAAATCAACATTTGTATGTACAAGCAATGCCATGGCTGAGAAAGAACTGCCAAGATCAATCCCATTCACAATAGCTACAAAAACAATCAAATACCTTGGAATAAACTTAACCAAGGATGTCAAAGATCTCTATGATGAGAATTACAAAATCTTTTTTTTTTTTTTTTGGACAGGCAGAGTGGACAGTGAGAGAGAGAGAGACAGAAAGGTCTTCCTTTGCCGTTGGTTCACCCTCCAATGGCCACCATGCCTGGCACGCTGCGGCCGGCACACCACACCGATCTGATGGCAGGAGCCAGGTACTTATCCTGGTCTCCCATGGGGTGCAGGGCCCAAGCACTTGGGCCATCCTCCACTGCACTCCCTGGCCACAGCAGAGAGCTGGCCTGGAAGAGGGGCAACCGGGACAGAATCTGGTGCCCCGACCGGGACTAGAACCCGGTGTGCTGGTGCTGCAAGGCGGAGGATTAACCTAGTGAGCCGCGGCGCTGGCAGAGAATTACAAAATCTTAAAGAAAGACACAGAAGAGGATACAGAGGCATGAAGCAGGACCCCTACCTTACACTTTACATGAAAATCCACTCAAAATGGATTAAAAACCTAAATCTATGACCTGATGCCATCAAATTAATAGAGAACATTTGGGAAACCCTGCAAAACATTGGCACAGGCAAAGAGTTCTTAGAAAAGTCCCAGGGAGCACATGGAGCCAAAGCCAAAATTAACAATTGGGATTACATCAAATTGAGCAGTTTCTGTATTGCAAAAGAAACAGTCAGGAAAGTGAAGAGGCAACCAACAGAATGTGAAATATATTTGCAAATTATGCAACCGATAAAGGTTTAATAACCAGAATCTACAAAGAGATCAAGAAACTCCACAACAACAAAACAAACAACCCACTTAATAGATGGGCCAAGGACCTCAATATACATTTTTTTTATAGACAGATTTAGACAGTGAGATAGGGAGAGAGAGAGAGGAAGAGAGAAAGAGAGAAAGGTCTTCCTTCCATTGTTTCACCCCCAAATGGCCGCTATGGCCATTGCTGCGCTGATCCAAAGCCAGGAGCCAGGTGCTTCCTCCCGGTCTCCATCGTGGGTGCAGGGCCCAGGCACTTGGACCATTCTCCACTGCCTTCCTGGGCCACAGCAGAGAGCTGGACTGGAAGAGGAGCAACCGGAACAGAATCTGGTGCCCCGACCGGGACTAGACCCCTGGGTGCCGGCGCCATAGGTAAAGGATTAGCCTAGTGAGCCGTGGCGCTGGCCTCAATAGACATTTTTCAAAAGAGGAAATCCAAATGGCCAACAGACACATGCGAAAATGTTCAGGATCACTAGCCATCAGGAAAATGTGAATGAAAACCACAATGAGGTTTCACCTCACCCCTGTTAGAATGGCCTGCATACAGAAATCAAATTTCAACAGATGCTGGTGAGGATGTGGGGAAAAAAGGACACTAATCCACTGTTGGGTCGAATGCAAACTGGTAAAGCAACTATGCAAGTCAGTTTGGAGATTGCTCAGAAACCTGAATATAGCCCTACTGTACAACTCAGCCATCCCACTCTTTGGAATTTACCCAAAGGAAATTAAATTGGTAAATAAAAGAGCTGTCTGCACCTCAATGTTTATTGCAGCTCAATTCACAATAGCTAAGACATGGAATCAACATAAATGCCCATCAATAGAGGACTGGATAAAGAAATTATGGGATAATTACTCTATGGAAAGCTACACAGTGTTAAAAAAAAAAATGAATTCTGGTCATTTGCAACAAAATGCAGGAATCTGGAAAATTCATGCTGAGTGAAATAAGCCAGTTCCTGATTGGTGACAACTAACTGAGTACCTAAAAGGAAACCTGTTGAAGTGAAATGGACACTATGAGAAACAATGACTTGATCAGCCTTTGTCCTGACTGTCAATGAACAACTTAATACTTTATCCCTTTTAGTATTTTTTTGTTCTACTTAATACCATTGGTATAATTCCTTAATTAATATACAATTATTCTTAGGCATTTAAATTTAACTGAAAAGTGATCTCTGTTAAATATAAGAGTGGGAATAAGAGAGGGAGGAGATGTACAGTTTGGCACATGCTCATTCAGACTTACCCCTAATGGTAGAGTTAGAAACATGCCATGGGATTCCAATTCAATCCCATCAAGGTGGCATGTACCAATGCCATCTCTCTAGTCAAAGTGCTCAGTTTCAGTTCATAATTGATCATAATCATAGAATTAAGTGTCAAAGGAATCACATAACCAAGACTAGTGTCTGCTAATACTAACTGATAGAATTAAAAAGGAGAGAACAATCCAACATGGGAAGTGGGATACACAGCAGACTCATAGAATGGCAGATGTCCTAAACAGCACTCTGGCCTCAGAATCAGCCCTTAAGCCCTAAAAACCCATGAGAGTATTTCAGGCATGGAAAGCCAAGACATTGTGGCAAAAAATGACCTAAATGAAAGATCTCTGTGAATGAGATCCCAGTGGAAAGAATGGACCATCAAAGAAGGAGGTACCTTTCTCTGAAGGGAAGAGAGAACTTCCACTTTGACTATGACCTTATCTAAATAAGGTCAGTGTTTGTGAACTCAAGAGGCTTCCCTAGCCTTGGCAGCTCATGACAGGAGCCTCAGGTCTTCAGGTGATTACTGACCCCATAAACAAGAGTGTCAATTGTTAAATCAACAACAGGAGTCACTGTGCACTTACTCCCCATGTAGGATCTCTGTCCTTAATGTGTTGTACTATGTGAATTAATGGTAAAACTACTACTAAAACATCACTCTATACTTTGTGTGTCTGTGTGGGTGCAAACTGTTGAAATCTTTACTTAGTAAATACTAAGTAGATCTTCTGTATATAGAGATAATTGAAAATAAATCTTGATGGGGAATGGGATGGGAGAGGGAGTGAGAGATGGGATGGTTGTGGGTGGGAGGGAGGTCATGGAGGGAAAAAGGCACTATAATCCAAAAGTTGTACTTTGGAAATTTATATTTATTATAAAAGTTAAAAAAAGAAGTGTGTTGCTTAATCTCAAATAGTTGGGGGTTTTTCCACAAAAATAAATAAATAAGTTTTTTTAAAAAAACTGGAACTAGGTTTGACATATGATCTTGTATTCTCACTACTGGGTATATACCCAAAAGACTTGACCACATTGTATCAAAGAGATACCTTCACCACCATGTTCATAGCAGCACTGTTCACATTAGCAAAAATTTGGAATCAACTAAGTTGTCCATCATTATATGAATGGATAAAGAAAATGTGGTATATATGCACAAAGGAATGTTATTCAGCTATGAAAAAAGAATGAAATTTTACCATTTGCATCAAATGGATACAACTAGAGATACCATGTGGAGTGAAATAAGCTGGACACATAAAGAAAAATACTGCATGTTCTCCCTTATATGTGGGAGCTAAAGTTAAAACAAAAAGAAAAAAATCAAAAAAAACAAAAACAAAAAAAGCAATTCCTGTATCAGTATTGCTGCAAATAAAGTTTTGTAAAACTTTATTTTATACCTCTGTCAAATCAATTGTTAGAATGTTATACTACTATAGTTTTAATTATCTATGATTACTTTAAAATTTAGAGTGTAAGGGTGAAATGGTCATTTTTCCATTCAATTATTGTTTTTTTGTTCTTTTTGTTTGTTTGTTTGTTTGTTTTGACAGGCAGAGTGGACAGTGAGAGAGAGAGACAAAGAGAAAGGTCTTCCTTTGCTGTTGGTTCACCCTCCAATGGCCACCGCGGCCGGCACACCGCGCTGATCCAATGGCAGGAGCCAGGTACTTCTCCTGGTCTCCCATGGGGTGCAGGGCCCAAGCACTTGGGCCATCCTCCACTGCCCTCCCTGGCCACAGCCGAGAGCTGGCCTGGAAGAGGGGCAACCGGGACAGAATCCGGCACCCCAACCGGGACTAGAACCCAGTGTGCCGGCGCCGCAAGGTGGAGGATTAGCCTAGTGAGCCGCAGCGCCGGCTCAATTATTGTTTATAACCATTGTCTATTCCCACTAAACTAGGGTCTTTTTGCTTTTTACTTATTAAACTTGTTCAGTGAAACATTAAGCCTTTTTTATACTAATGTAAATTTTAAAATACGTTATCTCAAAACTAAAAAAAAAAAGAAAGATGGAGGGAGGGTGGAAGGGAGAGAAGGAGGGAAAATTATTATATTCTTAGAATCGCATCTATGAATTATATTGAACCTGGTACTAAAGGAAGAAGGACAGATGGTGGGAGCGTGGTGGGGAGGGAAGGTAGTGTACAAAGTATCACTGTGCTCCTAAATCTGTTTATATGAAATACATGAAATCTGTTCACCTTATATAAATTAAAAATTTGAAAAAAACTAATTAAAAATAATAAAAATCTTTTAAAAAATGAATCCTCCACTGTGTATCATTATTCCATGAATTCCTTATCCCCACCAATAAAAGAATGACAACAAAAAAAGTAGGGGACAATGTTGGGGTGCAACTGGTGAAGCCACCAACTGAGATGCTGGCATCCCTTATGAACACTGGTTCAAATCGTGGCTGCTCTACTTCTAATCCAACGTCCTGCTAATGCTTCAGAGAAAGCAGTGGATGACAGTCCATGCACTTGGGCCCCTGCCAACCTCATGGGAGACCAGGATGGAATTCCAGGCTCCTGGCTTTAGCCTGGCCAAGCCCTGACTGTTGTGGACATTTGGGGTGTGAACCAGCAATGAAAGATTTCTCTCTGTCTCTCCCTCACTCTCTGAAATCCTGCCTTTCAAACAAATAAAATAAACCTTTTTTAAAAGAAAGAACAAAAAGTAAAAATTTCAGATCAAGAACTCTGAAATGGATTTTGAATCAGTACAGAAACTTACAATCCACAATGATGTTTAGGGAGCTGTCTTGAAATCAGCATTTTCCAACTAAACATTAAATACTCACAAAAGCACACTCAAAAAAAAAAAAAAAAAAAAAAAAGAGGAAGTTTTCCAAACCTCTGAAACCTAACACTGACTGATAACCTAAAGCCAAAATGCAGGAGAAATGGAAATTGATGATAAGATGATAGAAGTTAAATTGAGGAAAATCCTACTTAGCATTCTAGTCCTACTCCCCACAGCATCATTATATGAAACAGAAACAGATGGGGGCAAAAATGTAAATACGTCCCCATATTTAATGATCTAAAGCTTGTACCAGCCAAAAAAACAAGACAATTATTTTCCTTCACATTTTAGATGTTGCTAGGTTGGGCAAAAAGTATACTTTGTTTTTCTTTTTGTACCAGTGCATGATTTTTATCTACTTTATTTCTTCATAGTTGCAATGAAGTTCTATGAAATCTAACAAATAAGCAGAAAACAAAGAGAACAGTGCTTTCTGAGTTCACTTTCCATTACAAAAGCACTATATGTAGAAGGGGAAAAAAAAAAAAACCCTAATAGCAATGCCTACTGGGTGCCATTTTTTTGAATGTCTATCCTGTCCCCGACTCATGTTGAAATCTAATTGCAAATGTGACAGTACTGGGAGGTGGGACCTGCACAGCTGATTACAGAGTGTTTTCTTCCTTCCAGAAGATGCAGTATGCAAGGTGCCAGCTTGGAAACAGAGAACAGGTTCACCAGACACCAAACCTGTGAGGCAGGAAATTTCTGTTTGTTATAAATGAACCACTCTCAAGTATTTTTTTATGTTAGCACCAACAGATTAAGATATTGGGGATTAGAGGTTTTCTAGTATTAAGAAGTAAATAAACCTACAGTAGAATAGAACAATGCTAGTAAAAGATTGGCTAAGAAATAAGAATTAAGTGGAAGCAACACATTTCAATGAGTTTTTTAATTATAGATTTAAAACACAGATGGCAACACCAGAGTAATGGAAAGAATGTGACCAAGGGCCACACAATCACCTATTCTAGAAAATTCTTCTTGCCAAAAATAGATAAATATAAAACTATAGCAAATATGAAATACAGTTGGGGGTGCACGTTTGGTACAAGGGCTAACACAAGGGCTAAGATACCACTTGGGATGACTGCATCTCATACTGGAGCCCCTAGCTTCAAGTCCTGGCTCTGCTCCCAGTTTCAGCTTCCTAATAATGTTTACCCTGGGAGGCAGCACATGATGCCTCAAGTAGTTGGGTCCCCGCCATCCTCAGGGAGACCCAGATTGAGTGTCCAGCTCCTGGCTTTAACCTGACCCAAATCTGACTCTTTCAAGCCCTTGGGAAATGAACCAGTGAGAGAAGATTTCTGTCTCTATCTCTCTTTCAAAGACAAAAATAAGTAAGTTAAAATAGAACATTAAAGAAAACAGGGATGAGCATTATGATGCAGCAGATTTAGCTGCCACTTGGAAATATCAGAGTGCCTGCAATTGTACCCCAGCTCTGCTTCTGGTCCAGGTTCCTACAAATGGGAGACAGCAGGTGATGGCCCATGTACTTGGGTCCCTGTTACCCTTATGCATCACCTGGATGTAAATAAAATAACATATAACATATAACTTCTCTTCTGCAATATTAAATGCCAAAATTAAATGGAACAAAATGGAAGCTACTATTCGAGTTCAAAGTACAAGACATTTTCATCTATGCAAATCTCAGAAAATGCATTCCAAAAGACTGAGAAAATAGAACTCATAGCCCCTTAAGATTAGTTAAAAACACATATTAATCTAAGAAACATTTTAAAGTCTAGTTATAAAATGGATTGCAAGTCAAAGTGCATCTCCAAAGATAAGTTACATAAATATAATGATGTAAGTACAACCATTAGTATCTAAAAATACACTGTTATCAGTAGCAACACTGAGGTTTCAGAGAAGGAAATGGATAATGTGAAACTGTAGAAAGAAAAGAACAAGTATCCTAAACTTTTTAAGACAAATAGGGAAACATCCAAAAGAAAACTCTTTATGCACTCCATGTTAAGGGTAACTTGGTTAAACTTTTCTAGTAACCACTCATGGAATGGAAAAAAGATAAATATTCCCCCAAAATCATTTGCAATATAAAAGCAAAGAAAACAAACAGGAAATGAAGAAACATTAAGGAAGCCTTTGTATTGAAATATCAGACAAAAAATACATAATTAACACCAACTTTAGAAAATATTAAAAATTTGTGTTTGCCCAGAACCTCAGAATTTGACCTCATTGGTAAATATAGTCTTTGCAGGGTAATTAGTTAATATGAGGTCATTGGATTATCTGTTACAACCTTGAAATTAGAAAAATGGACATTTTAGGGGCCAGCACTATAGTATAGTAGGCAAAGCCTCTGCCTGTGGTACAGACATCCCACACAGGCACCAGTTCACACCCCAACTGCTCCTCTTCCGATCCAGCTCTCTGCTATGGCCTGGGAAAACTGTAGAAGATGTCCCAAATGTTTGGGCCCCTGCACTCATGTGGGAGATCCAGAAGAAGCTCCTGGCTCCTGGCTCCTGGCTTCAGATCAGCTCAGCCCCAGCCATTGTGGCCATTTGAGGAGTGAACCAGCAAATGGAAGACCTTTCTCTCTGTCCCTCCCTCTCTCTTTCTGTGGCTCTACCTCTCAAGTAAATAAATAAATCTTAAAAAGGAAAAATGGACATTTTATACATTTCCCTATAAAAAAGGAAATATTCTCCTAATTATATCCAAAATTGAGAGGAGGGAATGGACTCTTAAAAAACAAAGTTAAAGCTGACTGATACAAAATGATCTTTAACAGGAAACAACAGTGCCTCTGGCTACAGTCACTGTAGGAGGTACTAGAATTTATGATCAATCTATGGATATGTGTTCCTATAATATAAACAAGCTAATGTTTAAATTATTCCAATAAAATATGTGGCCCAAAATACAAAACAAAAAGAGTGAGCAGGGATTTTTCAGTGAAAGGAAAACTGTAGTAGAATATTAATATCAGATAAAAAATTCTAAGTAACATCACATGAAATAAAATCAGTTACAATTTAATAACAGGATGTAAAATCATTCTACTAGTGCTACAGCTACCATAAATCTTGGCATTCCTTTGCTTGTAGCTGTATCACCTTAATCTCTTCCTCTGTCATCACGTGGCATTCTCACCTGTAAGTGCCTTTGTGTCTCAGCATGGGCTCATCGGTGAACTAGTGAGACCCATCCAAATCCAGTATGCTCACATGTTAACAAATCACAAAGCAAGAAGCCCATTTCTAAAAAATGCCACACTCTGATGTTCCAGGTGGAAATGAGTTCTAGGTGGTACACTGTACAATCCAGGACACTATGCTACAGAGAAAATCTCAGAAAATTCCCAATGTGGAAACTGTTCAGGCCACTCTCTCCAACTATAATATATAAAGCAGAAAAATCATTTCCTCCTAAATCACTCTCAAGGTGAAAGAGAAAGACCTGAAACTATATACAATCTAAAAATAACAACAACAAAAACAATACCAACAAGAATGTTGAGATTAATATTAAAATGCACTCAGAAAAAGTTGATGTTTTCACTTATTATCGTGGTTTTCTAAAAATTATTTATTAAGAAGAGATCATTCATCTAACAGTCTACTCCCCAGATGTCCACAGTAGCTGGGGCTGGGCCAGAGCTGAGGTTGGAAGCTGGAACTGCAATGCAGGTCTCCCTCATGGGTGGCAGAAACTCAACCAGTTGAGCCATCACTGCTGTCTCCCAGGAGCTGCACTGGCAGGAAGCTGGAGTCGGGAGCCAGAGACAGGAATTGTCCCTGGGCTCTCCTCTGTGGGACACAGGTGTCCTAAACGCTAAGCTAAATGTCTACTACTACTAACTTGTGTCTTTAAAGGATTTATTATTAAAAATGAAATAATCAAATTATGAACTAAGCATTTAACTCAAGACACTATAAAAATAGTAAAAACAAAATAAGAAAGCAAATAAATAGCAAAGATAAAGTAAGATATTAAAAGATATATCTAGTAACTGTTGGATCTAAGTGACAGTGCTTCACAAGTACTGATAAAACAGCCAAGCCTTCAACCAGGAGAACGTTTATACAGAGAACAACAGGAACAGACTGAAAACACACACACACACACACACACACACACACACACAAGCACTAAATGGTTAATGAGATACGATGATTCTTCAAAAAGTTTACGGAAAATGGTATCAAGAGATAAGTTTGTTTTGGTGCAAAAATCTTTGACATTCATGCATGGATTTTTGTAATGTGCATTCTCCATGATGTTTTTTGAAGAGCCCTCATATAATTATAGTAAAAAGCTATAAAATATGGGGCCAGCCTTGTGGCCCAGTGGGTCAAGCTTGTGACACCGGCTTCCCACATGAACACCGGTTCCAGTCCCAGCTGCTTCACTTCCAGTCCATCTCCCTGCTAATGTGCCCAAGAGAGCAGTGGCAGATGACCCAAATACCTGGGTCCCTGTCACCAATGTGGGAGACCCAGCTGAAGCTCTTGGCTCCTGGCTTTGATCTGGCCCTGCCCTAACAGTTGTAGTCATTTGGGAAATAAAGCAGTACATGAAAGATCTCTCTCTGTGTCTCTCTCTGTCTCTCTCTGTAACTCTGCCTTTCAAATAATTATTTTAAAAAGTCAAATAATACTGAATAAAACCCTCTAAAAAGTTTGAAACATCAATAGTGTAGAATCTCTGAGGAAGTTCCTCTTAAGGATTCTGATGCCCATTCTACCAGGAATGTGAGTGCATGGGGAGGCTCTCTCCAGGAATAAAAACTGACCAATGCCCCAGGAAGCCACTTTTTTTTTTGACAGGCAGAGTTAGACAGTGAGAGAGAGAGAGACAGAGAGAAAGGTCTTCCTTTTTCGTTGGTTCACCCCGCAATGGCCGCTGCAGCTGGCACGCTGCACCAATCTGAAGGCAGGAGCCAGGTGCTTCTCCTGGTCTCCCATGTGGGTGAAGGGCCCAAGGACCTGGGCCATCCTCCACTGCCTTCCCGGGCCACAGCAGAGAGCTGGACAGGAAGAGGAGCAACCGGGACAGAACTGGCGCTTCGACCGGGACTAGAACCCGGTGTGCCGGCACCGCAGGTGGAAGATTAGCCTAGTGAGCCGCGGCGCCGGCACTCTCTTCCTTCTGTGGGCAACCCTGCAGGGCAATCCCAGATCAAGAGCTCTCTAGAGTGTCATCTGTGGTTTCTCTTGCCACCTCATCACAGCTCATTCCTCTCAGTTTTGTTGCCCTCAGCACCCCCAGATTTTGTTACAGATGCAACCTACATTGTACCCTGTGCACAAATGGCAGAGGTTTGGAGTCCACCTCCCAGGGGATCAGAACTGCAAAAGCAACTCCAAGGTGTGGCCCTCTGCTTTCCTCTGTTCTGTCCACAGTGTCTGGCACAGAGTAGGTTCTCTGTCATTCTTGCAGAAAGGAGCTGATGAACCATGAAGGGAGAAAGGAAAACAGAAATGAAGACAACCAAACCCAAAGGATGCTGCAGTTATATTAATATCTGTGGAAGAAAAAAGAGACATTTGAAGAATGGGTGATTGTGTATAGCTCTTGTCTCTTCCATTGAGGAACAATCTTTTGCTTAGTTTTGCTTTACTTAAATTTTTTTTTTCTTTCTCTTCATATATTTGCTGAACTCCTCTACTTAGAGTAAGGCTAACTATAAGATCACTAAGTAAACTGATAATAGATCAATGTAAAAATTAAGAATGGGAATCTGGCGCAGCCATAGCTCAATAGGCTAAACCTCCGCCTGTGGCGCCGGCACACCGGGTTCTAGTCCTGGTCAGGGTGCCGGATTCTGTCCCAGTTGCTCCTCTTCCAGTCCAGTCCAGCTCTCTGCTGTGGCCCAGGAGTGCAGTGGAGGATGGCCCAAGTGCTTGGGCCCTGCACCCACATGGGAGACCAGGAGAAGCACCTGGCTCCTGGCTTCGGATCAGCGTGGTACGCCAGCCATAGCAGCCATTGGGGGGTGAACCAATGGAAAAAGGAAGACCTTTCTATCTGTCTCTCTCTCTCACTGTCCACTCTGCCTGTCAAAAAAAAATTCACTAAGTAAACTGATAATAGATCAATGTAAAAATTAAGAATGGGAATCTGAGGTGGGGGGGGGACGGCCAGAATGTGGGTGAGAGGGAAGGGAAGCCCCTCTTTGTTCCTAAATCTGTATATATGAAATATATGACACTTTTATAACTTAAAAAAAAGAAAAAAATTTCAAGAAACAGATAATTCCAGAAAAACATGAATACTTTCTAAAATCAATTTATGCAAGAAACATATTCATTTGCCCAACATTACACCTGACAAACCAGCTATAGATCAATTCTCTTTTACATATTTAGAAAAATCTTTTATTAAAAATTTGACAAATAGAATTCAGGGAATATCAAGAGCATAATACATCAAGATTAAGCAAGATATATTCTGATCAGATGCTCCACCATCAGAAATTCTAGTGCCTCAAATCATTACACCACTAAGTCAAGGGGGAAAAACTGTCTACAAATATGCTAGGAAATCAGGTAGTTAAAATCCTTAAAATCTAAGAATAGATTAATGCATTAGAATCACAATGAAGAGCATCTAGCACCAAAGAACGTTAGTGAGCATTCTTCTCCAAGTCAGTTTCTGAGCCACTTCTGTTATATTTAGGAAGAAGAATGCCCACATCAATCAACTCTGTTCTGGAAATCTTAGTCAATGTACACATACGTGCATATATATGGCTTATATATCACACCCTCCATTATGTGAGAGAATAAGGAGAAAAAATAGTTTTCATATGACATAATTAGCTACTTGGACTTTTTCTAATCAGCTGATAAACTATGGTAACTAATAGATGAGAGAATCAGTTTGGACTATTTCTATGTCTGTCTTCTCAAATACAGATGTTGGGAGGATTGGGATGGGTGTTTGGCACAATGGTTAACAGGCTGCTTGGGATACTCGCATCCCATATCAGAGTACCTGGATTCAAGTACTAGCTCCTCCACTTCTTTTTTATTTTCAAAGATTTATTTGTTTATTTGAAAGGCTGAATTTGTTCTGGTATTGTGGCATAGTGGGAGATCAAGATGGAGTTCCAGGCTCCTGGCTTTGGCTTGGTCCAGTATTGGCTGTTACAAGCATTTGGGGAGTGAATCAGTAGATAGAAGATTTCTCTCTCTCCCTCCCCCTCCCCTCTTTCTCTCTCTCTCCCCTCTCTGCTTTGAAATAAAGTGGAAAAATTAAAAATTAATAAAAAGATAAAAGGAATGTTACTTGTTCCTGCCTTTCTCAAAGAAAGTTTGGTAACAAGTGAATTTGGTAAATCCAAATACAGGAATTTCAATGATGTAAAAAATGTATAATATGCTTGCTGGTTTATTATTTATAAAACAAAAATAATCTAAATACTCAGATATGGAAAATGGTTAAGTAAGTTATGATTCATCCCCATGATGGAATTATTTACTATCTGTAAATAAAGTTTTTAATGAAATTTTAGTAACTGGGAAAGTGTTTGATAAAATAACAAGTGACAGGAGCAAGCTACCAGTTTGTACCATCTGACTCCATCTAAAACACAAAAATGCATTCAAAAGACTGGAAGTAAACAACATAAAACCAAGAATAGTTTGGGGGACTGGCGCTGTGGCATAATAGGCTAGGCTTCCACCTGCAGCACCAGCATCCCATATGGGAACCGGTTCATGTCCTGGCTGCTCCTCTTCTGATCTACCTCCATGCTAATGACCTGGGAAAGCAGTAGAAAATGGTCCAAGTGCTTGAGCCCCAGCACCCATGTGGGAGACCTGGAGGAAGCTCCTGGCTTCCTGGCTTCAGATCAGCCCAGCTCGAGCCATTTGTGGCCATTTGGGGAGTGAACCAGCAGATAAAAGACCTTTCTCTTTGTCTCTTCCCTTTCTATCTATAACTCTGCTTTTGGAATAAAATAAATGAATCTTTAAAAAATAAAATGAGTCAACACAAGAGCTCACCTACTCTTTCATAGGGAGAGAAGCCAAGATTCTGACTGCCTGTCTTGTATCAGTTTGGAAGCAGCGTCCCTGTGCATATTTAAGACTTCCATTGTGCAAGAGTTCAGGAAACTAATGGGGCTCCTCAGGCTTTCGTGACTCATAAACCTAATGCTCTTTTAGTATCATTTTGGCTGAGCATATTTCATAACCGCAGTTGAAAAGCAAAAGCATTTAAAATAACAATCTCAAAAGTCTTTCCAGCCTCTCTAATTAGAGTAAAATAAATTGGATCTTAGAATTAGAGGTTGTGCTTGCACAGGCTGTGGAACATCCCACTGGTTTCTGCTATCTTAACTATGAGGAAAATGATCATTTCTAATATTTCATTTTCATTTTGCTCTTAGCTGTCAAAAAAAATTTTCCTATGAGGACTGAAACAACCTGTCTGGTCATGTACTCTAACTTGGATCATCTTCTCCTGGTTTGACTTGGATCTTATTCATTTTTTTAATTAGCTATTTTAGATTTTATTAGGTCTCTGAGAAAGGGTATGAGATTTGGTTTATTGTCTCTAGAGGGATCAAGACTCTCATGTTATCACTGCCAGTAAGTATTTATTGGATTCAAGTCTGTTACAGCAAACACCAGACACGGCTCCACCACATCTTTCTATTCTTAAAAAACAAACAAACAATATATCTGATCACTTTACAGTGTCTTTGTGATCTTTTTATCCTTGTAATTTATTAAATGGAAATAGTCCTTGATTCAAAATCAATTCTTTAGCAAAGATATCTAATTGCTGGACCAGTAGGTTTGAGGTTGAGCCCTGAGGACCTTATCTGATTATGCCTGTATTGTTTACTCCAACTACCCTAGTCAATCTTTATTTCTGGCTTAAAAGCACATGAATGCAGTTCTTTACTCAGACTTTAAAAATAACACCAAAGAAAAGAGTGAGCTAACCCTTAATGTGAACATAAAGACTTTAAGCACATTCAAACACTTTCCTATAGAATAGGGCGCAGCACTGTGGTGTAATAGGTAAAGTCGCTGCTTTCGATGCTGGCATCCCATATTTGTGCCAGTTCATGTCCTGGCTGTTCCACTTACAATCCAACTCCTTGCTAATGGCCTGAGAAAAGCAGTGGAAGATGGTCCAAGTGTTTGGGCCCCTGCCACCCATGTGGAAGACTGGTATAAAGCTCCTGGCTCCTGGCTTCAGCCTGGCCCAGCACTGGCCATTGTGTCCATATGAGGTGTAAACCAGTAGATAAAAGATCTCCCTTCTCTCTCTCTTCCCGCCTCTCTCTCTCCTCCTCCTCCTTCTTTCTGTAACTCCAACTTTCAAATAAATAACTCTAAAAAAAGGGGGCTGCCGATCTATCCTCTGTAGGATGACTAATAGCTGTTACCACATTCCTTAGAAGCTACTTGTTATCTTTAGGCTCCCCATCAGTAGAATCCCTCTGTATGGAGTGACCAGGAATTAGAAGTCAGTAGAAAACACAAGAATAGATCAGCCTGGATTCTGTCTCAGCCACATGTATGCATTTTGTGCCCACATTGTGACTTTATCTATTCAACCCAGGTTGATTTTCTCCATTGGCTTCTTCTCTATAGGACACTACACTGGCTTTTAGACTCCCAGTTCTATTTATTTCTGAGAGCAGTTGCCCTCAGGTTGCGTTTCATTCTTGACTTGGCTCGACCTTTCAAGTGTGCATGATTTAGATACCTGCTTTTGACCTAGCCATCTCCTCGAGCCTTTTCCTTCTCCAGCACTCTCAGATGCATGGATGCCAAAACAGAAGGCTTGCGCCAAAACCTCGGCTCTTCTCCTCATTCTCAATATATTTATTTTTGTATCAACATTTCCTGATCCTTTCCTATCTTCTTAAGTTCTTTGGAGATGGATTCACTGTAGTATACAATTTCCTGGTAGTGCAGTAAGAGAGACAGAGATACAGAGAACAACAAAGTGCTTTTGGCTTTACATGCTCAAAAATCAATATTTTTGTATTTCTATTCCTTTCTTCTCAATCTCTTCCATTTCATAATTCTCTTAACATCCAAATCTCTCTGTTAAGCAGGAGAAACCTTTCCACTGAGAAAGGACCAATTACCTTTGCTTTGAGCTCAGATTTGTCTGTGACTCTAGAGTCTAATTTTAACCTCTCCACTACACTCCTGCCAGGTCACAGAAGAAAAATGAAAGTCAGCTCTGAAATCCTGCCAGAAATGTCCCTTCAGAGTAGAATTTACCATTTAAATATATTACTGGAGCTTAAGAGTTTGTATAACCTCTCTTAGAAGTAAGCAACTGAACTCAGTCTGCACAAACGTGTCTTAGTTCTGGAATAAGTTATCCACTTGGATATTTTATTAATATTTGTGTGGGATCACAAGTTCAGAGGTCATAAAAACAGATCATCATGATCCTAAGACAGCCCACCAATGCATGGTTATTGTAACGGTACTGTGGTAAAGAGCAGACAGCCCACCAATGCATGGTTGTCGTAATGGTACCATGGTAAAGAGCAGACAGCCCACCAACGCATGGTTATCGTAACGGTACCATGGTAAAGAGCAGACAGGCAGGCAGTCATCTGGCACAGAATAGCTGTTACACTTGGGTTCATTCACACAAGATTTACTTTTGTTATAGCTTAGCTGCTAATTCAAGACCAACCAGGAGAAGGCAGTACAGGCTAAACAACTAAACTTGAACGTTCTCTGTAAAGTGAAAAAGAAAAATCCTAATGGAGATTCCATATAATTGTGTGCACGTCAGGGAGGCAAAGGAGCCATCATCTATGGCATGGCTACCTCTCCCCCACCTTGTTAGTGGCCTCCATTCCCCGCTGTTACCAACTCCATCATTCACCCTTGTACACTGACATCAATACAATACACAAACTGGAAAATCACCTAAATCTCAGTTTCCCCATCTTGCCTTAAATTCTGTAACTTATTTCTTTGAAATTATTACCTAAGGCACAGTTTCTCTTTTCAATAGCACTTTCATGAGCCCCTGATGTGTTTATATTACAAGTTATATTTGTAAAAAATCCTGAAAAACACTTAAATTGCTCAAATACAGAAATATTTTATGCATCTAAAATGGGACAATTTCTTGCCTAATAAGGAACTTTCTTCTCTAAGGTCACTAAGAAGTTAAAATCGCTTTCTAAAAGCCAGGAGGGTTCCAGGTGGAAAGTGCCTCTGGCTCACTAGGAATCCATTCACTCACTCCACTCGCTGTGCTCCTCCAGCAGGAGAGAGAAAGGCCAAGATCACTATCTGGACATTGAAAGTATCCGGACAAGTATGTATGTATGTATGCAGAGAGAGAGAGAGAGAGAGAGAGAGAGAGAGAGAGCTGTATATTCTTCTTTTGAGCAAAGTAGCATGAGATTTGTTCATCATTAAAGCATACTTCCAAGCAGTCTTGTTTGGGTGGTTGAGTTTCCGGGAGACTTACAAGTTACTCTAAGCACAGCTGTGATATTATCAGTTTAGACTCTCCACCTTCCATCTGCCATTCATTCCTTAAGGCTGCCTTTAATCTGTTCCCCAAGTGCACAAAGTCTCCACACTGACCTCACCGACCAGGACTCTTCTCAGAACATCTTTGCACTTCCCCTTCCTCTGTACTTACTCTTTCATTATCCTCTCTGTCGGAAATTCACTTTTAGTGAAATCTATGTGAACAGAATCAAGCTTTCTGAAACTCTGGCCAGGAGATTTCATTTTATTTCTTAAAACTACACTAGATTGATATGGGGTTTTTTAAATCTCTTTAAATTTCTAGCTGGCATCTAGACTTCAGTTTTCTGCATGATCTCTAAACCTGGTTAATTGTTTGAACAAAGCAGAGTTGAAATTTTCTTGTGTCTCTTAAGCTGTGAGGCCTAAACTAGAGGTAAATTTGTGGGGAGCAAACCGGACTAGACTGTTACTGGAATTAAGACTTATTCTATGCATCTGCTCTCCCACAATATGGCGCTGGGAGAGAAGTAAACAGCTTCCGCACAGCTGCCTCCAGTTCAACCAATTAACTGTAGGACTTGCTCCTGATTGGAGAGCAGCGTACTCGGCGTGTGGGCAGCCGAGTTGGGATTGGCGGAGGAGGACTATAAAGGAGGAGAGAAACGGCATGCACCGGGAACATCTATGGGGAACATCTAAGGGAACCCGTGCAGCCCCCGAGAAAGCCGGCCGGCGGTGTGCCGCTCCCCTGCGGAAGTGGGGAATGCGGCCAGGGGGAACTGCCCTTCCACGGAGGTGGAAGGGATAGTAGCCAACCCGGGAAGAACCAGCAGCAAACCCGGGGAGGGCCGAGCAGACGAAAGAACAGCGCAGGGTCCTGTGTCGTTCCTCCACGAAGAGGGGGAGCGACATAATGGTGCCGTGACTCGGATAGGAAACCTAGGACGGATAGAAAACTTAGGAGGGAAGAAACGTGACTCGGATAGGAAACCTAACTCGGATAGGAAACCTAGGACGGATAGCAAACTTAGGAGGGAAGAAACGGGAAGAAACGGGAAGAATTGGGAAAATATCGGAGAGAGAGACTAACAAACAGCCTAGGGAAAAGCCGGACGAAAAGGGTGCCGGAAGAAGCTATTGAAAGCCTAGGCATAGACTCGGATACGGACTACGGGGGGAAGCTGGGAGAAATCTCTAAGGTCGAAAGCGAAAGTGAAAGCTAGAACAAACAGACTCGGACGCGGACTGTGGGGAGAGGCCAGGAGAAATGAGGGAGGAATATCGTTGGAGGAAAGTTTGGGGAAACATACCGGGTAGAGAAAAATGTTAGGGAAATTGAAGCCGCGGGGGGCAGGCCAAGGCGGACACGAAAGCCACTTTGGGGTTCTCAAGTTAGCCCGGGAATAGGGGGCGAAAAGTTGAAACCAGAAGCTGAAACGTGAGCCAGGTTGGGATCCGTCTGATTAGCCCGGGGAGCAAAGGACGGGAAGCCAAACCGTGGGGCGGAGACGTACGCTGGGTTGAATTCGCCAGGCTAGCCCGGGGAACTTAGATTGAATGCTAGTGGTGGAGACGCAAGCTACGCTGTGTTACTCGCGGAAGCCGCCGCGTGCAGAGAGAGCACGGGGCGTGAATAGATAGGGAACGCTGGCGTAGGCCGTGGTTTAGACGCGAAAGGGTTAAGCGTGGAGACCGCGGAGCGCGCGAAGCCGAGCCGCGCAAAGCCGGGAAGCTGCGCAGATGAGAGAGGCGCGCGGGCTGAAGCGGCGCAGAGCCGGGAACCCGCCGGCGGGGCGAGGTGCCGGAAAGCCGCAGGGATAAGAGAAACAGAAGTTTAGAAGTAAAGTGAGAAAAATAGGAATGCTGGAAGATAGAAGTAAAATGGGAGAAATAGGAATGCCCGGAGATAGAGAAATAGAGAAATAAAAAGGCCTCCCTACAACACTGCAATGTGAGAGCTTGGATTCGGTCTGCCTAATCAAGTGAGGCGATGAGCACCTGCGGGCAGCTAGCAGCTTATGCGCCGCAGGTCACCGAAGACAGGCACGAATTAACATCAGTAAGGCTTCCCCACAATACAACAATATTAAGCTTGGATTCGGTCTGCCTGATTTAAGGCGGTAAGCGCCAGCAAGCAGCTCGACCAGAGTATGAGCTGCAGGTCACCGAAGATAGGCACAAACCAACACTAATAAGTCTCCCCTACAATACGGCAATGAGAAGGCTTGGATTCGGTTTGCCTGATAGGTTTTGTAAACACCTGCAGGCAGTTCTAGCAGAGCAGAGCATGCGCTGCAGGGCACCGAACACAGGCACGCATCAGCGCCTAAAAACCTCCTCACAATGGCGAAGAGAGGACCCGGATTCGGTTTTCCTGATTGATAGGACTTGTAAGAGCCTGTGGCAACTCTAGCAAGTAGAGCAGAGTGTGTGCCACGGGACACCGAAGACAGGCGCGTATCAACGCCAAAAATAAAAAGAAAGGGGGATCTGTGGGGAGCAAACCGGACTAGACTGTTACTGGAATTAAGACTTATTCTATGCATCTGCTCTCCCACAATATGGCGCTGGGAGAGAAGTAAACAGCTTCCGCACAGCTGCCTCCAGTTCAACCAATTAACTGTAGGACTTGCTCCTGATTGGAGAGCAGCGTACTCGGCGTGTGGGCAGCCGAGTTGGGATTGGCGGAGGAGGACTATAAAGGAGGAGAGAAACGGCATGCACCGGGAACATCTATGGGGAACATCTAAGGGAACCCGTGCAGCCCCCGAGAAAGCCGGCCGGCGGTGTGCCGCTCCCCTGCGGAAGTGGGGAATGCGGCCAGGGGGAACTGCCCTTCCACGGAGGTGGAAGGGATAGTAGCCAACCCGGGAAGAACCAGCAGCAAACCCGGGGAGGGCCGAGCAGACGAAAGAACAGCGCAGGGTCCTGTGTCGTTCCTCCACGAAGAGGGGGAGCGACATAAATTTCCCCTTTTTTCAGATCCACCCAATGGTCTTACTCCCTCTGGTCACGTCACATCCATTTCAAGAGAAATTGCAAGTCCAGAAATAAATCCATGTATATACAGTCAATTAATCTTAGAGAAGAATGACAACAATACATACGGGGAAAGTATATCTCTCCAATAAATGGTATTGGGAAAAGTGGATAACCACATGGACAAGAATAAATTCAGAGCCATATACCATATATAAAAATTAACTCAAAATTTATTAAAAAGTAAGACATGAAACCATAAAACTTCCAGGAGAAAACATAGGCGGAAAGCTATTTGACTTTAGTCTTGATAGTGATTGTTTTGTATATAACCCTTAAAGCACAGGCAACAAAACCAAAAATCAACAAATAAGATTGTAGAAACTAAAAAGCTTCTGCACAGCAACATGAACTATCAACAGAGGGAAATGTAACCAATGGAACAAGAGGAAATGTTTTCAAACCACATATCTAATAAAGGGCTGATATCCAAAACATATAAGGAAATCAAATTAATAGCAAAAGTAAGTAAATAAACTTTATAAATGATTTAAAAATGGTCAAATCACTTGAGCAAACATTTCTCAAAAGAAGGCATGCAAATGGCAAATTGGTATAGAAAATATGCTGAAAAATCACTGATTATAAGGACAATACAAATTAAAATCATAATGAGATATCCTCTCACACCTGTTATACAGGCTGTTAGAAAATACCAACAGGGTGGGCATTAACATAGTGGTTAAGATGCTGGTTAAGATGTGTCCCATATCAAAATACCTACATTGGGACTGGCACTGTAGCTTACTTGGTTAATCCTCCAACTGCGACGCCAGCATCCCATATGGGCACCGGGGCGCCGGGTTCTAGTCCCGGTTTCTCCTCTTCCACTCCAGCTCTCTGTTGTGGCCCAGGAAGGCAGTGGAGGATGGCTCAGGTCTTTGGGCCCTATACCCACATGGGAGACCAGGAAGAAGCACCTGGCTCCTGGCTTCGGCATAGTTCTGGCCGTAGCGGCCATTTGGGGGTGAACCAACGGAAAAAGGAAGATCTTTCTCTCTGTCTCTCTCTCACTGTCTAACTCTGCCTTCAAATAAAAAAATAATAAAAATAAAAAATAAAAACCCGGGGTGTCCCATATCAGAGTGGGTAGGTTCCACACCCGCCTCCAGTCCTGACTGAAGCTCCCCTAATGCAGACCCTGAGGTGCAGAGGTGATGACTTCAGCGGTGGGATCCCTCTAAAAAAAATACCTGCATTGGATTCAAGGTTCTGTCTCCTGACCCCAACTTCCTGCTAATGCCCACCCTGTTATGAGCAGTGATGGTTAAAGTAATTGGGTTCCCCACCCCAACATGAGAAACCTGAACTGAATTCCCAGCTCCTGGCTTCTGCCTTACCCAGTCCCAGCATTGTGGGTATTTGGGGAGTGAACAAGTAGATGGGAACACTCTCCTCTCTCTCTCTTTCTCTCTCTCTCCCCACTCCCTCAAAAGTAAATAAATAATTTTTAAAATGAGTGATTTCCCAAATTTAGGAAAGAAAGGAGATAACCAGTCTTGGTTCCATATTTATAAACTGACAGACATTAATATTGATTACAGTTGAATTATGTAAGTGGATTTATAAATATATATATCACTCTACAAATAGTATTTCTATTTCTTTGTTTTTATCATCTTACAAACAGTACTGTGATTTTATTTTGCCTTCCCCTGATGATTAGTGCTGTTGAACATTTCTTTCATATACTTGTTGGCCATTAGACTGTTTTCTGAAAAATATCTATTCATATCTTTTGCAGATTTTTTAATCAGGTTATTTAAAATTTTTGTCAACAATTTATATGAGTTTCTTATGTATTTTGAACATTAATATTTTATCAGATGTATGATTTAAAAATATTCGCTCCTATACCAAAGGTCCTTTTCTTTGTGTCCATTGTTTCCTTTGCTGTGCAGAATCTTTTTAGTTTGATGCACTCTCATTTGTCTATTTTTTGCTGTTGCCTTCCCTTTTGGGGATATGTTCAAAATATCAGTGCCCAGATCAACAAGAAGGGTATTCCCTCCCTGTGTTTTCTTCTAGTTTTACGGTTTCTGATCTTAAATTTAAATCTTTAATCATTTTGAGCTGATTCTTGTATATAGTACAAGATAAAGGTCCAACTTCATTCTTCTGCATATCAACATTCAGTTTTCCCAACACCTTTTGTTGAAGAGATCATTTTTTCTCCATTGTGTGTTTTTGGCATCTTTGTGAAAAATCATCTGGCCATAAATGTATGGTTTTATTTCTGGGCTCTCTCTTCTGTTTCATGGATCTACATGTCTGTTTGTGCCAGTACCATTCTGTTTTGATTACTATAGCTTTATAGTAATGAATGATTACTTCCAGCATTTTTGATGCCTCCAGCATTTTTCTTTTTGCTCAAGATTGCTTTGGCCCTTCAGAATCTTTTATGATTCCATACAGATATTAGGACCGTTTTTTCTACTTTTACGAAAAATGTCATGGAATCTTGATAAGGATGGCCTTATCTAAATCTGTAGATCACCCTAGGTAGTATGAACATCTTAACAATACCAATTTTTTCAATCCATGAACGTGGGAAATCTTTCCATTTATTTGGGTCTTATTCTTTTCATCAATATTTTACAGTTTTCATGATACAGATATTTTACTTTCTTGGCAAAATTTATTCTGAAGTATTTTTATGTTATTATAGATGGAATTTTCTTGAAATTTTTCACACAAATCATTGTTAGTGCACAGAAATGCTACTGATTTTTATATGTTTATGTTTTATCTTACAACTATACTTAATGTTTATTCTGGTAGATTCTTTTGGTGGAGATTTAAATTTTTCTATATATGTATATGAGATTGATATGCTTTTAAATATATCCATGTTTATAGGTACAACTCTAGTTATTCATCTTAAATGTAGTGTAGAATTCATTAAGATCAAAAAACTATAATTCATTCATGCTTTCTCCCTTTGGTGAACATTTATATTAAATGTAGCAAGGGCTATTCCTATGTTTCTTGTTTTACACATATGCAAGGATTTCTCTGGCATGGATAGAAGTAGACCTGCTGAGACAGTGTTCATTAACAATGGAGAGATGAAATTGCTATCAAGAGTGATTTACTTATTCACTCTTCTATCAGCTGTTTCAAATTATCATTGATCTATATCCTTCCTATATTTTAAATTAATCTTTGCTGAGCTGGGAGTATACATAATATGGTACCTCACCAATAACTTTTTTCTTTTTTTTTTTTTTTTGACAGGCAGAGTGGACAGTGAGAGAGAGAGAGAGAGAGAGAGAGAGAGAGAGAGAGAAAGGTCTTCCTTTGCCGTTGGTTCACCCTCCAATGGCCGCCGCGGCCAGCGCGCTGCGGCCGGCGCACCGCGCTGATCCGATGGCAGGAGCCAGGAGCCAGGTGCTTTTCCTGGTCTCCCATGGGGTGCAGGGCGCAAGCACCTGGGCCATCCTCCACTGCACTCCCTGGCCACAGCAGAGGGCTGGCCTGGAAGAGGGGCAACCGGGACAGAATCCGGCGCCCCGACCGGGACTAGAACCCGGTGTGCCGGCACTGCTAGGCGGAGGATTAGCCTAGTGAGCCGCGGCGCCGGCTATCAATAACTTTGAACCATGCTTCTTAATAGAAAATGATTTTTACCAATCCAGTGCTACATGAATATGACATACATAAACTGTGGTCATATCTCCAGCCAATATTACATATATGTCTACAAATATACTTGGTCGAAAAAAGTAGATAATTTGAAATTATGTGCATCTCCCAAATTCAGTGTACATGTTTGCACACTTATATGTTATTTTCCAAAAACTAGCCACCTAGAGGGAGTAAATGAATTCATGTTCAATAAACTAACAATATGAGTTTATCAAAGCAGAAGACCAAGGTAAAAGTGACATTTTGAAATCTTGAATTATCTTTCATGGTCTGTAGACTTGTAAGGATGACATCAGACTACATCAGCTCCCCTGGCACCTACCTTTCAGACAGCAAGTCTAAATTCTGAGTTGGGGCTTGGATTCCTACTGACTTCAAATGTGGCCCACCCTCTTAAATATCAGGCACACAACAGAACACAGTGAGATGTGTCCATGCAGTACAATGGATTTATCAGCTACCTCATTCTGGACCTTATGCTCCACTCAATGCTGCTCTAAATCACACTGGCCACTTTGGCAGCCACGTCACACTGTTGACTCATTATGAGCTCATGCTAACAATAATTTCCCAGTGTTTTTAAACATGTTTTCTTATTATGCCATGTGTTTGTCAGTCTGCATTTTAACAGTTTGTACTTTATGGAAAGGTGGGATATTACATCAGTACCAGTTAAGCTTTATTTATTGTGACTGCTAAAAATATTTTGATTTTTAATTTTATTTATTTGTTTTTATTTTTATTTGAATTTCAGGGAGACAGAAAGACACACAAAAAGAAACACAGAGATCTTCTACCCTCTGGTTAACTCTCTAGATGGCAACAATACTTAGGGCTGCACAAAGGCCAATCTCAGGACCCCAGTATTTAATCTGGAGTGTCCCACGTGCATGGCAGGGACTCGAGTATCTGAACCATCACCTGCTGCCTAACAGGGTATGTGTTAGCAGGAAACAGGAATGGATAGCAGAGCCAAGACTGAAACCCAGGCACTCTGATAGGGACTTCAGGTGTTCTAAGTGTCAGCTTAGTGGGCACCAAATGCTTAGCCCATATTTTACTCATGTCCTGCCTTTCAATTTACTGGCATTCATTCTAACCTTACGTAATTTTTTTTCCATGTTTGTCTCCATCAAATTCATTGGGTAAAATCCACTCAGTGCTCTGAATAACAGTAAGTGTTAAACTACACTCAGAGAAATATCTCGTCAAACTCATACTGACTTTTCTAAAGGTTGCAGAGTAAGCTCCTTTGACTATGCAAATCCGTCAAAATATACTAGTACTATTATCAACCTCAAACTTCTTTATCTAACAACAAGGATAACACAAAAACCTTTACTAAATGTCTTCCAGACTTCAGATAGAAATTATCTATTTTCCTATAACTTTGTAAAAAAAAAAAAAAAAAAAAAACAAACAAACAAACCAGAACTACTAGTGGGGGCCACAGGTTAAAGTTCTGGTCTGCAGTGAGTCCTGGTTGCTCCACTTCTGATCCAGCTCCCTGCTAATGCACCTGGGAAAGCAGTGGAGGATGGCCCACCTTGGGCTCCTGCAACCACATGGGAAACCCAGAAGAAGCTCCTGGTTCCTGGGTTTGGATTGGCTTAGCTCCAGCTTTTACAGCCATTTTGGGAGTAAACCAGCAGATGGAAGAACTCTCTGTAACTCTTTTATATTAAATAAAATAAATATTTGAAAAAGATAGAACTATTTAGTGAAAACATGTATACTTATTCATATATATATATATATATATAATATAAATACAATTCATTTGAAAGGCAAAGTTACAGAGAGAAGAGAGAGAGAGAGAGAGAGACAGATCTTCCATCCACTGGTTCATTCCCCAAATGGCCGCAATGACCAGGACAGGGCCAGACTGAAGCCGGGAACCTGGAAGTCCATCTGAGTCTCCTCTGCACCTGGGTCATCTCTGCTGCTTTCTTAAGTGCATTAACAGGGAGTGGACTGAAAGTGCAGCAGCCAGGACTCAAGCCAGCACTCATACAGGATCTGGTATTGCAGGCAGCAGCTTAACTGGCTGTGTCACAATGCTGGCCTCATATATACACTCTTACTAATCCTATAGTTTATTTGTTTTTACTGTGCCCATTTATAATATCTCTGCATCTGTGTTAAAATTAGTAAGTTCTAAAATTTTTTGGCACTTACATAAAAGTACTGGTTTATAGACACCTGTAAAGATTATGAAATTCATTTCACTCTCTCTTTAACAGAAAATGATCTTCAGTTCCAGAAAAGATTAAATAGATTATGGTGGGTCAAATGGTCCTTCTAGAAAGTAGAAAGAAAGCATATAAGTGATAAAAATCATGTGTTTATAGATATCTCAGCACAAATCTGAAAGAAAAACCTGAGATGCAAATTACAAGCTTATATCCTTCAAGAACATCATTGGAAAAGCCTGTGTGAAATATTAATACATTAAATTCAGGGACATAAAAATAGGACCAGGTGAACCCCTCCACAACTCCAGGCTTCCCTCTGCATGTGGCTTACTGCATCTTTCATATCTGCCCTGGAGGTTGCAGTTTTTAATTCCAGCCTACTTTGCTGGCTCCTTTTGGCTCTTTTGGTAATCTACCACCTGGGAAACTGGTTTTCTTCGTTCTGTGTCCTCTGTTTAAAGTTCTTCTGGTGGGCCTATTTCCTGATGAACTAACTCTGACTCGTGAACAGTCAAAGAATGCTTTCCTTTGCCTTTGACACTTAGCATACAATTCTCTATCTGCCCGGAGTGCCAGCTGCTCTCTCTTCCCCAACTCCCCATACACAAAGTTCATCACCAGTTAGGACCATCAAAACAAAATCTTCGCACCAGTGCTGTGGTGTAGCAAGTAAAATCGCCACTTGCAATGTCTGCATCCCATGTGGGTGCTGGTTCAAGTCCCGGCTGCTCCACTTCCTATCCGGCTCCCTGCTAATGCGCCTGGGAAAGCTGCACAGGATGCCTCCCCAACTGCTCCCATTTCCCTTTAACTCTGCTTTTCAAATAAATAAAATAAATATTAAAAAAAAAACTATGCAAAATTTCTCAGACTGTGTGGCCTAAGCAGTTTTGGAGCTAGAAAGTCAAGATCAAGAATCTCCTAAATATGGTGAGGGTTTCCCCGGGGCTTGCACACAGCTGCCTTCCTGCTGTTTATTCACAGGATGTCTTTGTGAATATGTGCAGAAGAGAGAACAAGTGTCTCTGTCCTGTCTTTCAGGACCCCACCTTAGGATCTCATTGAACCCTAGTCACTTCCTGGAAGCCCTATCTGCAAATACAGCCACCCTAGGAATTATACCTTCAACAAAGGAACTTGAGGAGACACAAACATTCAGTCCAGAACACCAGCTAATACCTACATGTCCCTTGAACTCAGCTTCAATGGCAAGTTCTCAGGGACTTATTCTTTCCAGTGTTCCATTGCACATTGCACCTGTGTGTGCCCTTATTACAATTCTTACTATCACATTGTAACTTCTATTGCCTATTGATTTATTGGTAAAGTATAGTAAGGATGCTTCGAAAATTCACATCATCTTTCAAATTTTATTTATTTATTGGAGAGGCAGAGGGCAAGCAGAGAAAGAGAGGGCGAGCAAGAGAGAGAATGCTCCCATCTGCTGGTTCACTTCACAATTGCTTACAATAGCCAGGATCACACCTGAAGCTGGAAGCCAGGAACTCAATCCAGGTCTCCCGCATGGATGTCAGGGTCACAATTATTTGAGCCATCAACCACTACCTCCCTGCCTCTAGCAGGAAGCTGGAATCAGGAGGGTCACAATTATTTGAGCCATCAACCACTACCTCCCTGCCTCTAGCAGGAAGCTGGAATCAGGAGCCAGAGATGGGGCTTTAACCCAGGTACTAGAATATGTAATGCAGGCATCTTCACTATTGAGCTAAATACCTGCTCCACATTGTCTTTTAATTATGTGAACTTTTTGATGCCTCCTCATATATTGCACTGTATGCCAATATATACTATATATACAATATATACTATATATACTATACTATAGGCCGGCGCCGTGGCTCAATAGGCTAATCCTCCACCTTGCGGCGCCGGCACACCGGGTTCTAGTCCCGGTTGGGGCGCCGGATTCTGTCCCGGTTGCCCCTCTTCCAGGCCAGCTCTCTGCTATGGCCAGGGAGTGCAGTGGAGGATGGCCCAGGTGCTTGGGCCCTGCACCCCATGGGAGACCAGGAAAAGCACCTGGCTCCTGGCTCCTGCCAGGATCAGCGCGGTGCGCCGGCTGCAGCGGCGGCCATTGGAGGGTGAACCAACGGCAAAGGAAGACCTTTCTCTCTGTCTCTCTCTCTCACTGTCCACTCTGCCTGTCAAAAAAAAAAAAATATATATATATATATACTATACTATATTATACTATGCTATACTGTACTATACTATATTATATGTAATATACAATATATATGTTACAGTTTTGGCATATAGCAGCAGCATGATGCTGAATGGATGGATGTGTATGAGAAAAGTACTGGAGGATTCATTCCCATCTCTGATCCTCAGTCTAGTGGAAATGATAATTTCTCAAGCTGCAGTACTGAATATCTGAATTTATTAGCCATGTGCCTTAATATGACTAATTTCAACACAAATGTGGCTTTTAGAGACACACAATTATTATTTCATTGATATTTGTTAATATTTGAAACCTACCTGTTCATTTAATGAGCCTTATGAAAACACACAAACACCTACCTATATAAATGTGCCACCAACAAAAAAATCCACGGTCATTGCCATGATTCACAAGCAATAAAAGTGAAGAAGGTCAAAATTATTTTCTTTTCACCCAGCATAAATTGTTAATCAGTTTTGGACAAGTGCAGAGTTACAGACTATTTCCCAGGCTGAGCTAATCCTCTACTGTAGCACAGGCAATGACTTACCACTGTAAAATTGGATGGAATGTATTAAATCGCCATGCACCTGTCAAGGGCCATGAGATGAGTTCTCAGTTGCTGACCTGCAGCCAGGCCACCCTGGGCCCTACGTTTGCCCTGCCACAGTGGAGAGAAGCTGGTACAGCTAGAGAGCCTCTGGACTTGCCAGCTGCTGGTGCGGAGCATGGGTAGGTGCAGAAAGAAATTTCTAGCTCTGCCCAAGTCCTTCTTCTACAAGAAGCCTTCCTTAGCCATGGCAAACCACTGACCTCAGTACCCCAGCTGTCCCTCGGCTTCCTTGATGAGCAGGCACTCTTGGGTTACTTTCTTACTTAGTGTTTATGCTGTTGCTCTCTGACCCTCCCCATAACCTTCGCTCCCTCACAGAGGAAGCTGTTAAGAAACTGAAGACATAAACTGATAAATGAGCACTAAAGGGCGTCATAAAGATGGTCAACAGACAGGACAGAAAGGCAGAAAGGGCTGAGAGATACTGGGGACATCCTCTCCCTTGCCAGCCCATCCCACATACTGCACACTCAGAATTTGGATTTTGGCTGTAGGAAGCAATCTTTATGAATCCAATCCCAAGATAAATTATATTCCCCCTAAGTGAGATACTCAGCAGACTCATAGAATGGCGGATGTCCTAAATAGCACTCTGGCCTCAGAATCAGCCCTAAAGGCACTCGGATCTGGCTGAAAAGCCCATGAGAGTATTTCAGGCATGAAAGCCAAGACACTCTGGCAAAAAGATCTCTGTGAGTGAGATCCCAGTGGAAAGAACAGGTCTTCAAAGAGGGAGGTGCCTTTCTCTGAAGGGAGGAGAGAACCTCCACTTTGACTATGACCGTGTCTAAACAAGATAAGAGTCGGAGAACTCAGAGGGCTTCCATAGCCTTGGAAACTCATGACTGGTGCATAGGGAGATTACTGATGCCATAAACAGGAGTGTCAATTTGTAAAGTCAACAACAGGAGTCACTGTGCACTTACTCCTCATGTAGGATCTCTGTCCTTAACGTGCTGTACACTGAGGCTTAATGCTATAACGAGTACTCAAACAGTATATTTCACTTTGTGTTTCTATGGGGGTGCAAACGATTGAAATCTTTACTTAATGTACACTAAACTGATCTTCTGTAAAAAAAAAAAAAAAAGAAATTATCAATTCCCAACTTGACTCTCACTGGGATTAAACATGACAATAGGTCTGATCTGATTTCATCATCATTTAAAAAAAATCATCTATTATTTTTCACTTTATGTTTCTGTGTGGGAGCAAACTGTTGAAATACTTACTTAAGGTATACTAAGCTGATCTTCTGTATATTAAGATAATCGAAAATAAATCTTGATGTGAATGGAAGGGGAGAGGGAGTGGGAAAGGGGAGGGTTGTGGGTGGGAGGGACGGTATGGGGGGGGGCCATTGTAACACATGAGTCGTACTTTGGAAATTTATATTCATTAAATAAAAGAAAAAAAAATTATATTCCCCCTTCCCCTTATTCTTTTTCACAGATATCTCACAGTATTTTTGAAGCTCTGTCTTGTTCTCTTTCCTGTTGCTTTACGAGGATGGGCACTTTACAAAGAAAAGGTCAGCTTAGCTCACAGAGCTGGAGGCTGGAAGTCCAAGATGGTGCAGCCACATCTTTTTGGCCTCTGTAGGGTGGGCCTCCTGGTAGATGACATCACAGTGCCTGGCTATTGTATGAGTTGCACATTTACTTCTGTGATAGCTTCCCTTCCCCGAAACTCTAAGACTCACAGAGACAGACTTGGTCTGCACTAAGCTCTCCAGCACGGTGCCCAACACAACATTGGTTCTTGTTGGAGGAATGGATGTGTGTGGGAAGGGGTATTCAATATGAGGGGACTATAACTGCTAAGGGGTTTGGTGTAGCAAGGCATCTAAGTGAGACTTTTAAAAATATTTATTTATTTGAGAGTCACTCAGGCAGAGACAGAGGAAGAGCAAGCTCCCATCCACTGGTTCACTCCCCAGATTTCAAAAATGGCTAGGGCTGGACTGGGGCCAGGGGTAAAGCTGAGAGTCAGGAACTCAATCCAGGTCTTCCATGGGGGTGGCTGGAACCGAGTTCTTGAACCGTCAGCACTATCTCCCTGAGTCTGCATTGACAGGAAGCTAGAATCAGGAGCCAGAGGCAAGATTCTAATCCAGTACTCCAATATTGGATGTGGGCATCTTAACTGGCATTTTAACCACTAGGTCGCAGGCCGGCCTCAATGGGGCTTCGGTGAGGAATTTGGAGAAGTCTCTTTAGGGAAGAGGTGTGAGTGAACAGTCTCTTGGAGAGACATCTTCCCTTCTCCACAACAGGAGTGGCCAAGCTGAGAAGTGGAGAAGATGAGCTCAAGACCTAAGAACTCAAGCACGTAACTGGAGACATTGAATTTAAAGCAGGGGGGTTTGCATTTCTTTTTAACTGATGCATCCCAGTTAACAGTATAGGAAAAGAGGCAGAAGCTCAAGTTGGGAATAAAAGCAATGCATTTTGTAGGAACATTTCTTGCATATTTTAGGATCCTGTATTTTTTTTTTACTGATTAATACATTTATTTGGTTAAAAGGTTAATAGCTATTGTTGAGCTAAAGGGTGTGAGAAAGACTTAAATGAGAAGGTAGATAACTTACAGGATGATGGAAAGGATCTTTAAAGTTTATTATTATTATTATTATTATTACAAAATAGTATTTTATGCACAGATATTTATAAACATAAGAATGGATAAAACAACAATCCATGAAAAGGCCAAAAACAACAAAACACTTTCCATCAAGTGTTTCATCTTCCTTGTTATATTTCTGTTCTGACTCATGCCGAGAATTCAGAAAAAACACAGAATCCACAAATCTCATCTCATCTTCTCATCTTCCTTGCAAATGGAAGACGCATCAACTTGCACTGTTTACTAATTCCTTTCTTCTCGCTACCTGGCAGTAGAAAAGGACTCTGATGGAACTCAGAAAGACTGCTCATTTCAATCGCGGTTATTAAGTTATTGCTCATGACTGCTTCTATTTCTATAAGCTTCTTATTCAAGTTATTTAGCTTTAGACGAAGAAACGTATTCTCAAAATTCAGTTTCTCCACTTCTTTTTGCAATAGTATCTTCTCAGTTGTAATTCTTCAAGAATTCTCCTTCTCTCTACTAAGAGGCTGAGCTAATGCCCTTTGTGCTTTAGAGAAATTTTGAAAATAGAAGAATTGTTTATTATTTTTGTTTTGATTTTTGAAGCAAGAGAAACATTCAATTTAGTGGTCTCTGAAATTCTTTTGTCTTTTACATATCTCTTAATTCCTGAAGTAACTGAATCAGTTTCCATGACCGGGGACTCCATCACACTCAATCAGCGCAGGGCACCACCAGGATCCTGTATTTTGAGCATGCGGTCCAGGACACTTAACCATCCAAATAGATTTTAAGTTTCTTGAAGACAGGAGTTCAGTTATACTCTGTGACCTTCTTTAAATCAATTTTACCCCCAAATAACGTCTTACTCAGTTCTTTTTTCCACTAAATATTAGGGGTCTTCAAGAAGTTCATGGAAAGGGCTGGTATTATGGTGAAATGGGGAAAGCCACCACTTACGATGATATATGGGCTCTAGTTCATGCCCTGGCTCCTTCACTTCTGATCCAGCTCCCAGATAATGGCCTAGGAAAAACAGCAGAAGATGGTTCAAGTGTTTGGGCCCCTGCCACCCACATAGGAGACCTGATGAAGCTCCTGGTTCCTGGGTTCAGTCTGGCACAGTCCTGGTAATTATGACCATCTGGGGAGTGAACTAGTCAATGGAAGATCTCTCTCTCTCTCTCTCTCTCTCTCTCTCTCTCTCTCTCCTCCCCCTGTCTGTAACTGACTAGAAAGTAAATAAATGCATCTTTTAAAAAAATAGTTCATGGAAAATGTGTACTATGAAAAAACCACACTTATCCTTTAATTCCATTTCATATGAACTTTTTACAGTACACATATGAATGTAGTATGTAGACATTCCTTTCAATATAACAAGTATTTCAACTACACATATCCCGAAGTGTCTCTACAGGATGCAGAATCACTGGTGACTTAACGACCAGAGATGCTGGAGGAACTTCGGACAGGAGCTTCCGCAGATTATGAGATATGTCTGACAACTCAGCAGCTGCCTGCCACCCTGGTTCCCATGGAAACAGCCATTGGCTCTCAGAAACTCATAGTGTGAGAGCTTAAACTAATCACTGTGGCAAAAAATAAAAAATAAAAGCCTATTTTCTTCTCACAGTGTGGAAATGGTGATTAGGTTACCAGACTCTGATCCTTTTTCCTAGGGGTATTCTTTTATAGAAATAGGAATAACAGCCCATCCTATTAAAACTTTCGACTACGCCTGTTCCTTCCGAGCTACGTCAGTAGCTCTTCCCCACTAAAACTTCAAACTCGATATCACCCCAATCCAAAAGTTAAGTAGTAAGAATAGTAACATACAGCCTGGATAGGTATCTATTTATTGTCAGCGTTGCTGACAAAGAAGCCTGATATACCAAGTCCAAGTCTTTATGTTTTATACTACAAGTGTCACATTCAGAAAATCAGAACTCCTATGGAATTTTCATTTTATGAATCATATATATATTTCCTAATCCATAGGTAATTCAAACAAGTCATTAAGATACAGCTACAAAGGGCAGGTATTTCACCTAATGGTTAGGATGTCTACGGATCCTATCAGAGTACCTGGTTCCATCTGCAGCTCCAGCTCCTGAATCCACCTTCCTGCTGATGCAAACCCTGGGAGGCAGAAGTGATGGCTCAAGTAGTTAGGTCCCTGTCACCTATATAGGGAACATGTATTGAGCTCCAGACTCCTGGCTTCAGCTTCAACCATTGTAGGCATCTGGAGATTGAACCAATGGATACGAGTTCACTTTCTGTGTCTGTCTCTCTGCCTCTGAAGGAAGGAAGGGAGGGAGGGAGGGAGGGAGGGAGGGAGGGAGGAAGGAAAGAAAGAAGAGAGAGAGAGAAGAGAGAGAGGGAGGGAGGGAAGGAGAGGAGAGGGGAGGAGAGGAGAGGAGAGGAGAGGAGGGGAGGGGAGAGGAGGGGAGGGGAGGGGAGGAGGGTAGGGGAGGAGGGGAGGGGAGGGGAGAGGAGAAAGAAAAAGATAAATGGAATGGAGGATCTCTGTGAGTGAGACCCCAGTGGAAAGAAGTGGCCATCAAAGAAAGATGTACTTTTCTCTGAAGGGGGAGAGAACTTCCACTTTACTTATGAATTTGCCTCAATACTGACGGAGATTATGGACTCAAAATGCTTCCATAGCCTTGACAGCTCATGTCAAGAGCCTTGGGTGATCTCTGACATCATACATAAGACTGTTAATTGTTAATTTAACAACAAGAGTAACTGTGCACCCACTCCCAATGCAGGATCTCTGTATTCAAGAAGCTGTACAATGAAAATTAACTGTAAAACTTGTTCTCAAAAAAAAAAAAGATATATGGAGTAGTGGATAAAGCCACCATCATCTGTGTGCCAACATCCCATATGGGTTCTGGCTCAAGTCCCAGCTGTTCCACTTCTGAACCAGCTCCCCGCTAATATGCCTGGGAAGCCAGCTAAAGATGGCCCAACTGTTCGTGCCCATGAATCCACGTGGGAGATCCATAGGAAACTCCTGATAACTGCCTTCAACCTGGCTTCAACCTGACTCAGCCCTGGCCAATGCGGACGTTTGGGTAGTGAACCAGTGGATGGAAGCTCTTTCCCTCTCTCTCTCCATCTCTCCTTCTCTCTCTTTCTCTCTCTCTCTGTAACTCTTTCAAACAAACAAATAAATATTTAGAGAGAGAGAGACAGAGAGAGAGAGAGAAGAAAAGATACGGATACAACTTTGGTCAGGCAAAAAAACTGAGAACCTCTCTGAACTTTATATATATATATATATATATATATATATATATATATATTAAGGATTTAACTGGACTGTTTCTTTTTGGCTCCATGGTTCTAAGTAGTATATGCTGGAGTTTATGGATCAACTGATTTACAGGCAAGCTTAACTAGCCAACATCTGTGCTGCCTAAAATGAAAGGCCAAGCGTTCATTTCCGCTATTGCTACTTGCACATGGAGTAAAATAAGTCATGCTGACCACCTGGCTGGCCCTGATTTCATAGCCTGCACAAAGGGGAAATTGTAAGTGCATGTATCCATCAGGGAAATAGAATTCTCTGGAATAAATATGCTACAAATCTAACAGTGAGGGTGAAGCCTTCTTCCTCAATGAGTTGCAGAATATAGACACCAACTTCCAGTGTCTTGAGTGCAGCAAGAGAAGACTAAACACAAAGTTCCCTGAATGTATATAAGAACAAATCTCACATATTTACTGTCTCACTGACCTCATCTTCAGGTCAATTACATGTCCCTTAACCTGCCACCAATCAACCCTATATCCCAAAACAGCTATAGTGACTGTGGATTTCATTTCTCTTTACCACCCAAACTCACTCAGGCAGCTACACAATTGACAAATAATTTCTAAACAATTGTCTTTTTGATATATCTCACTTTGCTAAATATTATCTGAAGTCCTTAAGAACCCTTAACATATTTAATGGTGTGATTTATTTTATATTACATGTTCTTTTTGCGTTCAAAGAAAATTTTGATTTCTAACACTGAACACCATTGTTTCATAGAACATACAAATATACACACAGTGCTTTTAGCAACTGATAAATAAGTAGTCTTTAAAATGCCTTCAAATGCACAGAAATTCCAGCTGATTTTGCTATAGATGCTTAAGAATACATAAGTAGTATTTGAAAAACTGGTCGGAGCTTTTGCTCTGGCTGAGGATGCGTTATCATTTTCCCATTTACAATAATGGGGATATGGATTCATTGCATCCAAAAGCTTACTATCAAACCATTCTCCACTATCCAGAACCAACTCCTCAGCTTCTTCTTGAATCTCAGCATGCCCACCTCCCCTGTAGCCACCAAGATGTGCATCAGCGTGACCCAGAAATCCTACAAGGTGTCCGCCTCCAGCCCTGGGGCCTTCAACAGCCACTGATACTGTGTGCCAGTGCAGTACTGAGTGCACCTGGTGCCCACACCAGCTCCTCCAGCTTCTCCCAGTTGAGCAGTGGTGGCAGCTTCAGAGTGGCCATGTGTCTCTCAATTAAAAATAAAGAAATAAGAAGCAGACTGAAACCAGTAATGGGAAGCTTGGTCTAAGTCTTCTGACGCTCAAGTGAATGCCCACTGCACCCCTCCCAACCTTCACCCCACCTGTGGCCTCCCCGTAGCCCATGGGAGATGCAGGTTTACAGGCATCATAGAGAACAAGAAACCTACCTGAGTCTCTGCCGTAACACTTAGCTCACCTTTTGGGGAATCTATTGGCTGGGGTACTCTTGCCCATGCCCCCAACAAAAACCAATTAAATTCTCCTTTCCAGCATAAAAGCTCAGCTAGTTCTGCCAAACAAAACAAAACCAAAAAAACCCATAACTTTTAATAGTGACAAATATTCTAAAATGTTCACATTGATAACATGGGTGTTAGATTATATATTTTTGTTCTTCATGTTTCTCTGTTTTGCAGTTTGTCCATATTAAATATTCATTTCATTTAGAATTAAGGAAATACCATATTTTTTTTTTGACAGGCAGAGTTAGACAGTGAGAGAGAGAAAGACAGAGAAAGGTCTTCCCTCCGTTGGTTTACCCCCCAAAATGGCTGCTACAGCTGGCATGCTGCACCAATCCAAAGCCAGGAGCCAGGTACTTCCTCCTGGTCTCCCATGCGGGTACAGGGCCCAAGCACTTGGGCCATCCTCCACTGCCTTCCCGGGCCACAGCAGAGAGCTGGACTGGAAGAGGAGCAACCGTGATAGAACCCAGCACCCCACCAGGACTAGAACCTGGGGTACTGGAGGATTAGCCAAGTGAGCTGTGGCACTGGCCAGAAAATCATTTTCACATATATAGGTCAAAACTCAAGTAATTTTCACTTCTCATATTATTATAGACATATGACATTATTAATTCTGAAACTATTGTGTGACTGATGGAAAGGAATTGGGGATATAAATTGAACACATGTACATAAAAATTCTAGCACTGAATTTGAGTTTGGAGCATCAGTATAAACTCTAGATCACCACCACATCACACCAACCAACTTGCAATACAAGATGAGTGTCCCACCATTCAGATAGGTTCTGAAACTAAGTAGCATTGCTACAGGCCCCACAAGTTAAAGTAAGGGCTAGTTCCCCAAGACTCCACTCCCAATTCTGATTCCAATCACAAATAGTGGGTTCCCAAGTTATCCACAAATTCTTTCTCACTTGGCTACAAATCAGAGGTTCCCACAACTCTTGCTCAGCTCTGATAATTTGAGTAATTCTGAGAACCCGGGAAAACACTCATAGTTTACTCACTGTTACAAATTTATTATCAAAGCTAATACAAAATTAATTTTTAAAAATACAGATGAAAGCTGGATTTAAAAAATTCATAAGGAAAGATCTGGAAAAGTCACAAGCACAAGATCAGTCTCCATGGAATTAGGATGTACCACCCTTATCATGTAGACATGATCAATTATTAGCTCAATCTCTAGTTCCTCTTCCCTTGCTTGAGGATAGGGGGTGGGTGGAGCTTAAATTTCCAAGTTTCTAATTATGGCTTGATCTTTCTGTTGACCATTCAGCATCCAAGACCGGCCAAAGGTCAGTCCACTAGGTCAAAACACACTCCTAGCACCCAGGAAATTCTAAGAAACTCTGTGAAAGACACTCCTATCATTCAGGATATTGCAAAGTCTAAGGAATCCTGCATCAAGTACCAGGGTCAAAGACAAAGTATCATAACAAGAGATTCTCCTAGCACCTCTATGTACAAGGGTTTTAGGAACTCTGGCTCAGGAACCTGGGATGAAGACCAACATCTATATGTTCTGTCATTTCACAACATGGTTGCTAGGGTCTAAAGCAAATTCACTCCAGGAGGAAAGAGCTAAAGAACAGCCACATCATTTTTTATGTGCCAGCACCATTCTCACCACTTTATTCATCAAAGCAAAGCCCTGCCTAGATACAGGGTGAGGAGCTTAGAGTCCATGTGTCACGGGATGTGGCAAGGTTCTGGAAGAGTAGGTCATACTGGAAATATCTCTGTGGACATTTTTATACTTATTTTTAATAAAATTCAATTTTTTTTTCATTTTATCTGAAAGAGAGACAGACAGAAAGAGACCTTCCATGCACTGGTTTACTCCCCAAATGCATACCTGCAACAACCAGGGTTGGGCCAGGCTGAAGCAAGGAGCCTGGAACTCCACCTGGGGCTTTCACATGGGTGGCAAGGATCCAGATACTTGAAACATCCTCGGTTGCCTCCCAGGGTACACATTAGCAGGAAGATGGATTGGAAGTGGAGCAGCCAGAACTCAAACCAGGAACTCTGATATGGAAGGCAACCATATTGCTGCACAAAACACCTACCCCTATGGTCATTTTTTAGTATTTATAATCTGCCATAGTTTCTTATGAAATACTGTACAAGAAGTTAATTTAAAGTCAGCAGCCTCCCTCAACCCAGAGCCAAACCAGGCAGGACATCTTTCTGGGAACTATGATTCAGAAGACAACAAATTATCATATACACACAGCTGTGTCATGAGAACCCCAGAATGTCACAGCTTCCAACCATCCAACCCTATGATGGTTAACCAGGCTGAAACTTAGCACGAAGACTTAAGAGTAAGGTTTAATCATTGCAACCTCCCCCTTTGGAGGTCCAAACTGAGCAAGCAATTGTCATTCTGATCAGCTCACTGCTGGAGCAAGACAGAACCAACAGTTTTGGAAATCAAGAGATTGATGAGAGTCTTTGGTCTCAGAAAGAGGTCAGGGTTCCCTGTCACTGACACACAGGTCTCTTCCTGCTCAGACATCTTTCTGTAGATTTAATGCTGACCAGTGGATTTTCCGGCCTCATCATGTAGAAATTGTTTTGAAGGACGAAACCTTATTGGGCTTAACTATCTCAGCTGTGTGGCTTGAACTTGCCTCTTTTCTGCGGTGATGGTGGATAACTGGATGGATGCAGCCATAGAGCTGCTCTCTGGGTTACTGTTGAGGTCTCTGAGTTGGCCGCTATAAAAGTATCCTTCTTCCCAAATGGGTTTCTGAACAATTTGAAGAATAAAAATAAAACACTAAAGATGAAGGCCAAAATGGCAACCTTTAGTAGAACACAGTCAGCTAGGACGACAGGTTCCTAAATCCCAGCATTAGGTACACTTCTGACCCAGTCACAGGTGCTGGTGAAGAGCTGGCAGGCTTCTCCTGGCGGACAGTAGGAACAGAGGGGATATTTCTCTCCCACCAAGCCTCCTTTCCAAGAGGAAGATGAGTGGAATGGAGTACGTACAATCACTCCAATCACTAATAATTAATCTAATCTGCTAAGCAGGTGTTACACTAGATTTATCACCAGAACAGTCAAGTAAGGGGCAAAATTTACCTAACTGAACTCTTTTAACAGAAAAAACAAACTTCCAAATTGGGGAAGAAGCTTCTATCAGTTACCAAGAATGAGAAAAATCCCCTGCTATAAGCACTACCTCTAAGAAAATACAGAGAGAGAGAGATTACTTGCATTTTCTATTTGCATACACCATTCAATATATTTAATGAGGTAGTGAGACCATCATTGGGCAGCCAACGTAAATACTGGTATATTCTGTCTTCTGAGCTGTCACTTGTTTCGACTTGAGATTGGGAGAGAAGTGCTTGCTGCTGGCTTGGATCTTGTCCCAACAAACTGCACAGAGCCTCTGGGGCTTTCAACTGTTTCTCATGAGTTTTAAACGTTCAGGAATAAAAGGGCTTTCTCCAGACTGCATTTAGCACAACTCCATGGTGTTAGCAAAAACCTGTGGCACTGGGTGATCTCTACACAAATGAGACATTGAAAGGACTGCCATACACTTTTAAAAACACTTATAGGGGAATATCCTATCAGTAATCAGATGGTGACAAATAAACCCTCTTTAAAACTTCCCAAGCCTAGACTTGATGGAGAATGGTCAGGGCAAACAACCAATTCTACCGCCCTCCAAGCCAACACTTTCTCCCCTAAACAATTCAAACAAACATTTGGAAGCTGCATGGCATAATAAATGGCATCCAAAGAGAACTTGGAAAGCCCTGACATAGACAGATAAAATGCAGTTTGTCATGCAAAGTGCTGTTTGGCAAACTCCTGCTGCCGGGCCACACAACACTGCCAGAAGTTGTGGGGTAGCTGAACAGCAAGTAATTCATTCACTGAAACACAGCCCAACACTTGCCCAGCTGTGTGATAATCGAAATGTAACTCTAGGGTGCTCAGATATTACCTGAGGGATGGGGGCATGGGTGGCAGTGACAGAGGAGGAATTGGATCCAGTCCCAAGGGTGCTCAGTATCAAAAGGTTAGGATACCAAGGATGAGGGTTCTTGGTGCAACTGGAACCCACAGCAATGAACAAGGCTGATACCTAGAGAGCTGAGAGGAGCCTGTCTGGAGCTAACTCAAGGAGAGAGGCCTCGTTAGTGACCTGAACTGGCATTTCAGTGGGGAGACGATGCAGCAAAACACCTGGGAGGGCAGGAACAGAGTTGCTCTTGTTCATTTTGCATTCCCAGATAGAGGTTCCCTAAGTGCTCAATGAATGTGTTTCCCCACCCACTGTTTTATTTCTAAATATTTAGTGGACAAATAAAGATGAAATATACTCAAGATGTATAAGATGATGATTTTATATATGCATAGGAGGCTACTCTAAATAAAGTTCGTCAAGAAAATGGAATTAAAAGGTACATTTGGGAGCCAGGGCAGAGGTGCAGAGGATTAAGTTGCTGCCTATGATGCCAGCATCCCATATGGGTGTCAATTCGAGTACTGGCTCCCCCACTTCTGCTCCAGCTCCCTGCTGATGTGCCTGGAAAAACAGTGGAAGAATCCAAATACCTGGGCCCTGGACACTCATGTGGGAGATCCAGATGGCTTCCTGGGCTCCTGGCTTCAGTCTGGCCCAGCCCCAGTCATTATGGCCATTTGGTGAGTGAACCAGCAGATGGAAGATGTGTGTGTGTGTGTGATCTTTCTTTCTTTGTTATCTCTGCCTCTCCAATAAATAGATGAATTGCTAAAAAGGTAAGCTTATTTTGGTGCAAAAAAAGAAAAAAGAAAAACCATCCTGAAACCCATGCATGGTTTTTTCAAAATACAAAGTTTCCATGAACTTTTTGAAGATTCCTTCTACATTGTGTAATGGTGATTGCAATCAAATTAACACATCCATCACCACCCATATTGTGCCCTGGCTCCCCAGATCTTATTTATCTTGTAACTGAGAATTTGATCAACACCTCCCCAATTCCCCATCCATGGCAACCATTGCTGTGCCTCTGAGTTCGCCTTTTTTAGATTCCACATATAAGTGAGATCATGCGGCATTTGTCTTTCTGAGTCTGGCTTATTTCACATAGCATAATTTTTCATTTTAAGGCCTACGTAATCTATCCCCCACCACCTGCTCCTCCCACAGTTCCTCCTTGCACACTCTGCTTAACCATGTTCACCAGCCCTCTGCTTCTCAGGCAGGCTAAACACATCTTTCTCTCTGACTCTGCTTACAGATCTCCACACAGCCTATCCCTTCAGTCCATTCAGATCTGCTTCCCAGAGGGGCACCCTTGAACAACCCATCTGAAACATCAGTACTCTGATCAGAACTACTCTCTGTCCCATGTTTCTAAAGTGTGTTTATTTAATGCAAGGGCAGTGAGACAAGAGACTGCGAGATCTTGCTAGTTTACTTCCCAGATGCCTGCAACAGTCAGAGCTGGGCCAGTCCAAAGGCAGGAGCTGGGAACTCAATCTGGGTCTGCCATATGGGTCTGCATGCGCCCGAGCACTTGGACCATTACCTGCTGCCTCCCAGGGTGCACGTCTACAGGAAGCTGGAATTGGAAGCAGAGCCAGGACTCAAAACCAGGCACTCCCATACCGGATGTAGGCATGTCAAGTGGCATCTTAACGCTGTGCTAAATGCCCACCCCACTGTCTATCACTTTATCATGCTTCCTTCTTAGGAGCACTTATCACACTCCAACATTACATTGTCCAACTTATCTGTTTATAGTCAACATCTCATCCTATAATATAAGCTTTGTGAGGGCACAGACTTTGATTTGTTCACTGTAGAGTCCTTAGAAACTAAAACTATATTAGTTGAATAATTAGTGGATAAGCCTTTCAGTATCACTATATTTCAGGGGTACTCTTTATTTATTTATTTTTTAGAAAACTTTTATTTAATAAATATAAATTTCCAAAGTACAACTTTTAGATTATAGTGGTTTTTCCCTCCGTAACCACCCTCCCACCCGCAAACCATCCCATCTCCTACTCCCTCTCCCCTTCCATTCTTCATTTAGATTCATTTTTAATTATCTTTATATACAGATCAACTTAGTATATACTAAGTAAAGATTTCAACAGTTTGCACCCACACAGACACACAAAGAATAAAGTACTGTTTGAATACTAGTTTTACTGTTAATTCACATAGTACAACACATTAAGGACAGAGATCCTACATGGGGAGTAAATGCACAGTGACTCTTATTGTTGATTTAACAACTTATACTCTTATTTATGACGTCAGTAATCACCCGAGGCTCTTGTCATGAGCTGCCATCAGGGGCACTCTTTAAACTGCATGTATCTGGGTTATATTTTTATCTAGCTTGAGAATCTCTTCCTAGTGACAATGGGTTTAATTAGCTGACATTTATTATATTATTGATAAATTTGGATTCATTTCTACCACCTTTTTTTTAAGATTTATTTATTTATTTAAAAGTCAGAGTTACACAGAAAAGAGACGGAGGGGCAAAGAGAGAGAGAGGTCTTCCATCCCGCTGGTTCACTCCCCAATTGGGTGCAACTGCTGGAGTTGTGCCAATCTGGAGCCAGGAGCCAGGAGCTTCTTCCAGGTTTCCCACAAGGGTGCAGGGGCCCAAGGACTTGGGTCATCTTCCACTGCTTTCCCAGACCATAGTAGAGAGCTGGATAGGAAGTGGAGCAGCCGGGTCTCGAATTGGTGCCCATATGGGATGCCGGCACTGCAGGTGGTGGCTTTACCCGCTATGCCACAGCGCCACTCCATACCATCTTATTTTTTAACCATCTTTCTCTGCTTTTCTTTTTCTCCTTTCCTAACTGTTAAATGTAATGGACTTGAAATTGTTTTTTGCTTTCCCCCACTTACTTGGATGTTTAAAATCTCATTTTTCTTCTTTAACATACATCCATTCCATTTTCTTTTTGGATTACAAAAACAATACATGACTATTTTATTAAATAATATAACAGAAAGATGTAGTGGTAAGCAGAATTCTGAGATACTACAGATTCCCAGCCCCAGCATATACAGCCTGTATAATCCCCTCTCCTTGAGTGTGCACAGGACTTGTACCTAGGATAGGACTGTCACTCCTTCCATTAGATTGTATGTAGTGACAAAGGTGATGTGGGAGCCACTCCATTGATTAGGAAACATCACATAACAGCCACAGCCTGGAGGAAGATCACCCTGCTGGCTCAGACAATCTGCCACGTTGTGAGACGTCCACGTGTGGCTAGGACCTGGGAAAACCCTCTAGAGCTAAGAGCAAACACTGGTCTACATCCAGGAAGAAAATGAAGACTTCAGGCCTACAAGCTCTGGTAACAGAATTCTACCGACAATCTGAATGAGTCTGGAGGAAATCCCAAGCTCTGACTGAGAATATTGCTGACTGACAGCTTACTTGGGCCTTGTGAGACCCTGGGAGCAGACAACCTGCATGCCCAGACTGCTCGCCTACAGAACGTTAGCTAATACAGGTGTTAAGTCACAGAGTCTGCTAATTTGTTACACAGAAATAATAACTAATACAGATGAATACATGATTCTTAGCCTGAGCAGCTGCTAGGATGGAGTGTAATTATGCCAGTGGGAAGACTGTAGGAGATGGTCTCTGAACAGGAGAAACGAGAGGGCAACTCTAGGAGAGAGGACAGAATCCTTGCGGACAAGGAGGATCCAGTAAGCAATAAATAAGTCTCTTTAAGAATTCTACTCAGGGCTGGCACCGCGGCTCACTTGGCTAATCCTCCGCCTGTGGCGCCGGCACCCTGGGTTCTAGTCCCGGTTGGGGCGCCGGTTCTGTCCCGGTTGCTCCTCCCAGGATGGCAGTGGAGGATGGCCCAGATTCTTGGGTCCCTGCACCAGCATGGGAGATCAGGAGGAAGCATCTGGCCCCTGGCTTTGGATCGGTGCAGCACGCAGGCCGTGGCGGCCATTTGGGGGGTGAACCAACGGAAGGAAGACATTTCTCTCTCTCTCTCTCTCTCTCACTGTCTAACTCTGCCTGTCAAAAAAAAAAAAAAAAAGAATTCTACTCAGGAAAGCTTTCAGAAAGATACTTGTCTGGCTGTTCCTTCACTGCTTACCCAAAGAAGTCAATACCTAAGTAAATAATAAAAGTTTTCTCAAGTAAATGAAAATGTACTTAAGTGGAATGTAGAATTTCTAGAGTTTTTTTTTTCTTATTCCTTAAGCAAATATACTGCTCTAATGTGTTCTTGGTATAGAATTTATTTTTGTCTTTTTGAAAATACAGGATACTGGCTGCTGCTGAATCTTGATAGAAATCAATGTGATATCAGACAAAGGAGAGATACTCCCTGATGGTGACTTCAGCAGCACCACCTACAAATACAAACAGCCTCTGTCTCATCTCAACTGAGCCACAAATCCATATCCCCAGGGACTTCCTGAAAGGACAGAATCATGACTCCTGCTCAAATGTATTGAATGTCCTCCACGAACCATTCAAAGCAATCAGAAGGCAGCTGGTACATATGGCACTGCGTAATAAAGAATTTAACCTTTCCCCAAGAGAGCCCAGGGCTCTCAGGAGGCAAACTCTAAACCGATGGAGTGTTCTGCCTGATAACAGTGTCTCAGTTCACCTTGGAACCTTGGGCTATGCAAGATGGGCAACCAATATGATCCATCACAGAAGCTTTGGGTCAGGCTCATCATTTCTTCTTCCAGGGGGCTGGGGACTGAGGCTAGCCAACCACATATGAAGACTGGGTCCCAATATAAGCCCTGGTCACAATGGCTAGATGTTACACAGTGAGACCAACACATACATGGCTGGCAGCATGAAGCTACATCATTCCAGGCAGAGGTGACACTAATCCTGGCTCCACTGGGAGAAGACTACTAGAAGTTTTACGTTTTGAGCTCTGCCCCAAGTGTCTCTTCCCTTGGCTGGTTTTAGTATGTGTTCTTCTACTGTACTAAACTATAACCATGAGTACACTCACTCTGAATAAATTCTGCATTCTTCTAGCAAATTATCAAACAGGAGGGTAGCCTTCGGGACAACCATTCTTGCAATTGGTGTCAGAAGTTAGGGTGGTCTTGAGAAGCCCCCGAACTTAATTACTGTCAGAAGTCAGGGTAGGGGCCGGCACTGTGGCACAGTAGGTTAATCCTCTGCTTGCGGCACTGGCATCCCATAAGGGTGCCAGTTCTAGCCCTGGCTGCTCCTCTTCTGATCCAGCTCTCTGCTATGGCCTGGGAAAGTCCTTGGGCCCATGCACCCACATGGAGACCTGAAAGAAGCTCCTGTCTCCTGGCTTTGGATCAGTTCAGCTCTGGCTGTTACAGCCATTTGGGGAATGAACCAGTGGATGGAAGACCTTTCTCTCTGTCTTTCCCTCTTACTGTCTATAACTTTATCTCTCAAATAAATAAAATCTTAAAAAAAAAAGTCAGGGAGTCTTGTAGACTGTTTCCCTAACCCTGCACATGTGAAAACATAAACCACAAATTATAAGCAGAGGAAAATTTCAGTCTTTATAAGGAACAGTAAATGACTAACGTTATCTGTGAATATTAGGGAGGAATTCAAACCATAATCTCCTGCATTTCAATTTAGAACTTTGCTGCCAAAGACTGGACCTTGACTAGGCCTATAAGCATATTTGAATCAATGTTTTTACATGGTGAGTTCTATAACATGCTTTATTTATATAAAAGTAAATACCTACAATAGTAAACAATAAAGGAATTGGCCTGGATACAAACAACACCTTCTAAAGCTGGACATGTGACCACAGTACCTCAAATTTTAAAGCCCAGCTAATTGAGACACAAACTGAGAACTATACTTTGACTACTTACTTCTTAACTTTAATAGGCAAACAATCTGAGGCACAAAACACAGAGACTGCATCATTCCACTTTCCATTTCAATTTTTCCAATATAGGCCATGTCCCTAGGCCTCACAGAAAACTGTGTTTGTTTGGAATGTTTTCAAGCAGTAGAATAAAATATCACAATGAAAGATGCTTTCTAGCATTTTCTGACTCCAAAGCTAAATCTCAAGTCACCCAGTTGGCATACTCTAAATGCCTGTGAGTTTATTTCAGCAATGCCCTCTTTGTCTGTAGTGATCAAAATAGTTCATCCTTCTTGAATCTAAACCTACTCACTAGGGCTGGCACTGTGGCATAGTAGGCTAAGCCTGCAGTGTTGGCATCCTATGTGGGCACCAGTTCATGTCCCAGCTGCTCCTCTTCTGACCCAGCTCTCTGCTGTGGCCTGGGAAAGCAGTGGAAGATGGCCCAAGTGTATGGGCTCCCACACCTGCATGGGAAACCCAGAAGAAGCTCCAGGCTCCTGGCTCCTGGCTTTGGGTCAGCTCAGCTTCAGTCATTGTGGCCATTTGGAGAGTGAACCAGCAGACTGAAGACATTCTTCTCGTCTCACCCTTCCTCTGTCTGTAACTCTACCTCTGAGATAAATAAATAAAATATTTAAAACTACTCACCTTCCAAAAGCCACACCTCCAAATACCATGACATTGAGAGTTAGAACTTCCAACGTATGGATTTGGGAAACAAATACTCAATCCACAGCAAGAATGGATAAATATATTGTAGTATATAAGACTACTTTAAAAAATCATTGGAAAACAGATTTAAAAATATGTCCATTTTAGTGCAAAAATGTTTTTGAAATCCATGCATAGTACTTTCATAATATACATTTTCTATGAAATTTTGGAGGAACCCCTTGTATTCAGACAACAGAACACTACTCAGAGACAAAAGGAGCAAACTATTGATATGTATAACAATACTAATGAATGTTTAAAATATTAAGCTGAACAAAAGAAACTAGGAAGAAAAGTATATATCAGATGGTTCAGTTTTTATAAAATTCCTAAACAGCCAAAGCTAACCTACAGTGATAGAAATCAGGAGATGGATGTTAAGAAAACTGATTACAAAAAGAGTACAGAAAACTTTTTAGGGAAGTGAAATGATTCCATTCCTTGTCTGTGGTGGTGAACATGCTGCTGTATATAAGCACAAAGGTCATGAAGCGTTCCTCTAAGAAGTGTATTTTAATAAATGTGCTTATACCTCAATAAAGTTAATTTTTAAAATCCTGCAATGGGGACCTGTATTTGGCCTAGTGGTTAAGACGCTGCTTAGAACACACACAACCCCTTATCAAGGCTCAAGCACCAGCTCAACTCCCCATTCCAAGCTTCCTAGGAGGCAGCACCAAGACAGCCCAGCCCAGCCCAGCTGTTGTGGGCATTTGGGGAGTGAATCAACAGTTGCAATCTCTCTCTCTCTCTCTCTCTCTCTCTCTCTCTCTCTCTGTGTGTGTGTGTGTGTTTGCCTTCCTTTCAAATAAATAAAATAAACATTATATAAGGTGCTGCAATGAAAGCATAAGAAAAGATCATTCTAAAAATACACTAGGATAACAAATCTCTGAGAGTGATCTGCTAGAAGAAAAAGAAGTTTCAATAAGTTTGTCAAACAAATTAGTATGCATGACTTCCATGAAACAGCAGCCGAAAGTCTGAGTAAAAGAAAACAATTGAAAGTAAGAGACTAATGTGAATAGAAAGGCGAGAGATAATTTTAAGAAAACTATCATAACATTAGAATTTAAATGCAAATTCATTCAGTGATGCATAAGATTATACTTGGAAAATGTAATCAGACAGAAATAAAATAACTCGATAAATTTTCAGAATGTAAAAATCCAAAGTGGCAAAAACAACTGATATAGAAGATGATAGAGAAGAATAAAGGAAATAGAGATTAAACGTGCCACCAAGACAGGTATTCTTAGGAAGATGTAACAATAACTACAGCAAAAACTTAACACCTGATAGGAAACTACCTGTCTAGCCTGTTGAGACACTCAGCATAAAAGGCTTGTCAAAACTTGAATTCACCAAAATGGAAACCATATTAAAGAGATATCCTAAAAATGTTATTTTTACAAAATAATAAACCTTTAAACATCCAGAGATTTTTTAAGTTTACTCACAAAAGCAATAAAAATTGTCTCTCAACAAAATAAATTCCAAAAAGGCAATGAAGTATTATATTTATGGTTAGAAGAAAAATATTATGTCCCCAAAAATCCTGAAATCAACTAAAGTGTAAATGATGTGTGAAAAAACAGAAAGATATTCTACAACATGTACTATGCAAAGACTGACTAATTTGCAGTAAGATGTAATACTTGTCCAAAGTCCAGGGTTTCCATGCAGAACTGGAATAAAAACTCATCTTTTGGAAGGCAGAAAGAGAGCCACTGAGGCAACAAGAACTAAACCACCTAATACCTCAAAAGGAGAGAAGAGAGAGCTGAACTGGCTTCTGCCGTTGCTTTTTCCCTAGGGCTATCAGTGAATTTGAATATGGCTTGGAGAAGCTGAGAATCTAGGGCAAAGCCCAGGGGACCCCCTGGAAGAGCTGCTGCAGGGCAAGAAACTGGAAACTTTGGTGGAGACTTGAAAGGTTTCAGGCACATGGCAAGTTTTCCCCCCAAATATTTATTCACAACTGAAGTAGAATGCAGCGGAAGACAAGCACCAAGTGCAAAGCCACTGAAAAGCAAAGCAGCTCTTCTGTCCATGTGAAAGCAGAAAGATTAGAATTTGAGATCTACAACAAAAGAGTAGCTCCCCAAAGCATGCCAAAATTCTGGATGAAAACAGAGGGCCAACTGAGCCCTGCATAAGGAGACCCTTGCATGATTCAGCAGAGGTCCTGTAGGAAATATGGCACCCGACCACCAGGGCCAAAATGATCCTTCTCTCCAGGAATCTGTCGCTTCCATGTTTTTAAAATAAATAGCATCTAGGGGCCAGTGCTATGGCATAGTGGGTAAAGCTGGCGCCTTCAGTGCTGGCAAACCTCATGGGCGCTGGTTCAAGTCCAGGCTGCTCCTCTGCTGACCCAGCTCTCTGCTAAGACCTGGGAAAGCAATAGAAGATGGCCCAAGTCCTTGGGCCCCTGCACCCATGTGGGAAGATGTGGAAAAAGTACCTCGCTCCTGGCTTTAATCAACTTCCCTTTCTTCTCTCTCTATCCCTATATTGTATACAGCATGATTGCAATGGTTTGAATGTATTTCCCAAAGCTCGCATATTGAAAACCCAATCCCCAAATTCATATGTTAATGACATTTGCAGATGGGACCATGGGGAATCATTTGGTCATGAAGATTCTGTCCTCAGGAAAGAATTCATCCTTCCATTCATGGTTTTAAAAGGGAGCGGCTCTGTATAAAAGCTAGCTCTCTCTGGCATGTGTATTGCTCACAAGATGATATGATATCTTCTTCCATGTGAGGCTGTAACAAGAAGGTCTTCACCAGATGCCAGTGCTGTGCTCTTGGTCTTCCCAGCCTCCAGAGCTGTGAGCCTCATACACCTGCGTTCTGGATAAATTACCCACGCTGTGCCATTCAGTGTTAGCAGCAAAAACCAGACCAAGACAATCATATCAGCGAGGGATGCTTAACTTTCTGGTTTTGTCATCATTTAGGAAACACTGAGAAGTGGTTGTTATAAACCAGAGGAGGAACAGGTACTGGGCAAGGGCTGGGAGTCAGTCCCCTGGCCCACCTCTGAGCAGACAGCCAGAAATTTCTTTCTCAGAATTACCGTCCAGCTGTGCCACAGGCTGGAAACTTCAGTTCGGCCCACTGTGTGCTCTGACGTGGATATTAAGGTGAAGCCAGGGATGCCTAGAAGCAAAGGCCAATCAGAAATCATTCTGGCAGTGGCACTGTGGGGCCTGGGGTCTGAAAGGAGCGGCCGTGAGCCACCATAAAAGTGGCCTTAATGAAATAGAAAAGCAGGAACTGAGACGAGCAATTCCAGAAACAGTCCTGGGAAATGGGGAGTAAACTAAGTTCACAGAGAAAGCAGATAGCTACTACCCAGAGATAAGGGCGACAGAACATCCTGGTACGCACATAAGCCCCCTCCCCTGTGCTTGTTCAAGCTTAACAAAGAAACCACGAGGCACGTAGGGCACGTAGCCACCCCTTTCTGCTCTTCAAGGACCCCCTCCCCTTGTCCAAGCTTAGACACGTAGGGCACGTAGCCCCCCGTTTCTCCTCCTCCTCGACGACCTCCTCCCCTTGTAGTTGCCCAATAAACTTACGCCACCCTATGGTATGTTAATTTTGTGGTTTTGCCCCTTAAAAGCTGTGTGAGATAGCTGCTCGGCGCGCCTCTCTTGCTCCGCTGCTTGCGGCAGCCAGCAGAGGGCCCATTTGCGCAAATGAAATAAAACTGCCTCCTGTTCTTTTGCATTGTCTGGTCTGGAGTCTGTGTTTCTGGGGTCGTCACAAAAGGACACCGCTTTTGGGGTCCTACAGGGTCCAGGGTGGCAGCCTGTCCAGTGGCATATCTAAAACAGAGATCACTCAGGGAGCTGCTGCTCCAGGTAGTGGGGAGGGGAGCATCTCTCCTACGACACAGCTGCTGTGGTTTCTCCTTATGCACCTGCCCGTCTTGCCCCTCCGTTCTGTGAACACCTCCTTATGCTTCTAGAAAAACTAAGAACTCTGACTACAACAATAACAAAGAGATTAATAAAAGATTAGCTACTATCTTCCAAACACTGAAAGGCAAAAGTTTTAAGAGGAATGTTTATCTTTCGTAACTTCGGAAAAGTAAAAGCAAACAAAACATGATATGCAAACTAAAAAATACAAACCCAGAAAACAACAAGGAAATATAAAATACAAATATATGAAACAAGATGACAGAGACCAGGCCAAGCGTGTAAGTTATGATAATAAATTTAAATTATTTCAACTCCCCATTTAAGAGTTTTTTTTAAATCTAGACATATGCTGTTTAAGCTTACAGAAACATATTTAGTTGACAAGAAATGTTTTCAAAGCATAAGCAAAGGCTTATCAGATAAATGGAATTTTAAAAAAAGAAAGTGTGGCTCTTTTTATTTCAAACAAAATTTAATAGAAGGCCAAAAGTTTTCCTTGGAAAAGAAGGCTGTTTTACATTCATAAAAATAAAAATCTACATAAAATTTTTAAGAGCCATGAAACTTTATGCTTTTTATAAAAGCATCAAATTATTTAAAACAAAAGTAGGATTGCCAAGAGAGAGTCAAACATCTTTTTTTTTTTTTTTTTTTTTTTTGACAGGTAGAGTGGACAGTGAGAGAGAAAGAGAGAGAGAGAAAGGTCTTCCTTTACCGTTGGTTCACCCTCCAATGGCTGCCACGGCCAGTGCGCTGCAGCCAGCGCACCGCGCTAATCCAAAGCCAGGAGCCAGGTGCCTCTCCTGGTCTCCCATGCGTGTGCAGGGCCCAAGAACTTGGGCCATCCTCCACTGCACTCCCAGGCCACAGCAGAGAGCTGGACTGGAAGAGGGGCAACTGGGACAAAATCCAGCACCCCGACCGGTTCTAGAACCCAGTGTGCCGGCGCCGCAGGCAGAGGATTAGCCTATTGAGCCACAGCGCCTGCCCAAACATCTTCTTAAACATGTTATAGGTCTATTGGGCAGAGCAGACTAATGGAGAATAGGACCAGGAGATGGAGTAAACCTGGTAGTAGGAACACAGATAAGTCCCTCCTTTCTTCTTCAAATCCAATGAAATAACAAAATCATAATTAAAATAATAAATTTACAACTTTGCTGAAATTTTTGAATAATCTTAGAAAATGGAACAACATTGATAGGAAGATGGAGGAAGAAATGAAAAAAAGCAACTGCAGCCCACAGCAACTAAGAAAAATTAAAGCCAATGATTAAGTAAAAGCGATTCTGGCTACTTCAAGGGATGCAAAGGAAGGAAGGGCTGTGGGGCAAACCAGATGACTCACGAAGGAGCTGTGTCACTAAAGCTGTGCACACAGGCGGCCTCCTTCTCACCCCTCCCCTCCACTTCTCACAGCCAGCAGCCCATAGAGATGGCTCCTGTGCTCAGATTAGCTCCTGGAATGTTTCCTGACTTAGGTGAAAGATCTGCCTGAGCCCAGTCCCTAGCACCTTGGGTAGCCCTCTTGGCTGTAAATTAGAATCAGCTGGGAGGGAAATATCCCTATGCCCAGACTGTTTCTCAGACCAAATAAACCAAGATCTCTGGGTGGGACAAAGGCTTCAGTGGTTTCTAAAGCTACACAGGTGATGCCCACATGCAGTCAAGGCCAAGGACATGGGCTTAGTAGAAATGTTGGAGCTGAAGACAAGAAAGTCAAGACCAAAATGATACTAAACTTCTGCATGGAAAAAAAAAGGCAGCAAAAAAAAAAAAAAAAAAAAAAAAACGAAAGGCAGCAGAAGACTTCGGCTTAAGTCTCTAAGTAAAAACAGTGGCCACTGCTTTCTGAAGTGGGAGATCTGGTCTTCGGGACTCCTGGTTGGCATCTGTGTGAGAAACCAGTGAAACCAGTCAGGCCATCCTCCACTAGCTTGCCTCACACAACAACCATGGCAACGCCCCCACCTGTCCCCAGGCCACATGGGTTGAGACAGGACTCTGTACCGAGAACCACCAAGAGGCATAAGGAGAATCTCAAATTTTAAAAAGATATGTGTCTTTATGTGTGTATATGTATGCTATGGCATGTATTAAATTTGCATACAAAGGATTATATATTGTATTATGTTTTCACAGAGTTGTGTATGTATATTTACATACAGAAAAATTTCTAGAATGGAAAGAAGACTCAAGCCTTCAGAATGAAATGCTTATTAAGAACTGAACAGAATAAAAGAAAAAGACTTATATCAGTGCTACACAGATAGAGAGGACCTAAAAACATTTGGGGAGAAAAATCAGGCTACTTGTAAACATACATCCTTATGTTGACTTGCCATTGACAGTCATCAGTCGATATGCATCTCAGCAACAATGCGGGGACTTTGAGAAGCCAATAGTAACAAGCACATTTGAGAAGAAAATCAAATCCTGAAGAACCATCCAGATGGCAGTGGTTTCCTGACTTTTCCTTCCAAATCTCCCAGCTCAGGTGAGGGTAGTACAAATTCAGGAACTGCATAGCAATTACAGACAGGAAGAACTCCAAGAGAAACCATCTCTTTTTAGCTAGAGACTGGGAAGAAAGACTCCTGCAGGATTGAGAACATGGGAAACAAATCTTGATTTTTTAAAAAGATTTATTTTATTTATTTGAAAGGCAGAGTAACAGAGAGAGAGAGAGAGAGAGAGAGAGAGAGAGTATTCTATCCACTGGTTGACTTTCCAAATGACCACAATGGCAGGGGCTGGGCCAGACCAAAGCCAGGAGCCAAGAGCTTCTTCCTGGTCTCCACATGGGTGCAGGGGCCCAAGCACTTGGGCCATCTTCCACTGCTTTCCCAGGCTTTTAGCAAGGAGCTGGATTGGAAGTGAAGCAGCCAGAACTCCAACTTGCACCCATGTGGCTTCACAGGCACACCTTTGCCCACTACAACACAGTGTTGGCCCCCAAACCTTGATTTTTGTTCCGCTTTTAGTTCTCCCTGAAGGAAGCCCCAAGGCAGCCATGGAGGCAGGGAGCAGCAACGTGGGCATGGAATTCTGGAAGCAAGCTCCCGAAGGGCTGGCAAGAGGGATCCTCGTGGCCCTGTGCTTCCCTTGAACAGCTTTATAGTTCCCATGGCACGTGTAGATCCATGATCCAACTAAGTTAATGTTTTTGTAAGGTGTAAAGTTGGAGGGATTTTTTTTTTTTTTGAAGAGAATATGAATGACAAATTGTTCCAATACCATTTGTCCAAAAGAGCATCCTTTTTCCACTGAGTTACTTTTACCTTTTTTATCAAAAATCAAATTATCATATGAGAGTACTTCAAAAACTTTATGGAAAATGGAAATAAAAGAGAATGCACATTGTCCATATACTTCTTAAAGATCTTTCCTGTGTGTTTAGGTCTGTTTCTGGGGCATCTCCTTGATTCTGCAGATCTATGTGAATACCCCTTCACTCATACCACCTTGCCTTCTTACTGTCACTTTATAGAAAGTCTTAAAGTCTAGTCATGAAATTTCTCCAACTTTATTCATTTTCCAAGTTGTTTGAGCTACTCTAGTTCCATTACCTGACATATAAGTTGTAGGATGAGCTTATTTTATTCATTTTCCAAGTTGTTTGAGCTACTCTAGTTCCATTACCTGAGTTTATCCATCTTTACAAGCAATCCTGCTGGGGTTTTGGTTAGTACTGAGTTACATCTACGAATCAGTTGAGGGAGATTTGACTTCTTTACTACTATAGGTCTTCCAATCCATGAACACAGTATGCATCTCCATTTATTTCAGTCATCTTTAACTTCCTTCATTATCATTTTCTGGGTTTAAGCATATAGATCCTACATGATTTTTTCTTTCCAAGTATTTCCAAGTATTTCATTGTTTTTGAGCTATGAATGATTTTTTCTTTTTTGACAGGCAGAGTGGACAATGAGAGAGAGAGACAGAGAGAAAGGTCTTCCTTTTGCCGTTGGTTCACCGTCCAATGGCTGCTGCAGCCAGCGTGCTGTGGCCAGCTCACCGCGCTGATCCAAAGCCAGGAGCCAGGTGCTTCTCCTGGTCTCCCATGCGGGTGCAGGGCCCAAGCACTTGGGCCATCCTCCACTGCCCTCCTGGGCCACAGCAGAGAGCTGGCCTGGAAGAGGGGTAACCGGGACAGAATCCGGTGCCCCGACCAGGACTAGAATCCAGTGTGCCAGTGCCGCAGGCGGAGGATTAACCTATTGAGCCACGGCACCGGCCGAGCTATGAATGATTTTATGATTCCTAACTGATTTTTGCTAGCATATAAAGTGCAACTGATTTTTGTGTATTGACCTGTATCTTACAACCTTAATAAACTTACTTTTCATTCTAACAGTTTTTTTATAAATTCATTGGAATTTTATATATAACCATGTTGTCTGGAAATATGAAGTTTTGTTTTTTCCTTTAGGCTGAGTACCCATTTTAAAAGTTTTTATTAATATAGAAAACAGATCTCTAGGTACAAATCTAAGAAGATAGTCATACTTCTTTTATTAATATAGAGAACAGATCTCTTAGGTACAAATCTAAGAAGATAGCCATACTTCCCTCCCTTTTTTCTTTCCCTCCCTCAATTCTCCTCCTTTCTTCCTTTTATTTTTTTCTTTGATTTTTGCAAAATATAATTTCAGTCCACTCTATAGTAACAGGTTTAATGCACCACAAAAATAATATTCAAAGAAGTAAAAAGTAGAAAAACCATAGTTCCACAAGATTATAAGCAAGGACTAAAAATAACAATCAAATCACAAGGTGTTCATTTCATTCCTATACATTTTTTTATTCTATATTAACTATTACATACCATAGAAAACATACAATATTTGTCTTTTGAGGACTGGCTTATTTCACTAAGCATAATGATTTCCAGTTACATCCATTTTGTTGCACAAGACAGAATTTAATTCTTTTTTTTGTGGTTGAGCAGCATTCTATATAATATATATATACCAAATTTTCTATAACTACTCATCAGTTTATAGACATCTGGGTTGATCCCATGTCTCAGTTATTATGAATTAAGCTGCAATAAACATGATGGTAAAAATAACTCTTTCATCTGCTGATTTCATTTCATTTTGGTAAATTCCCAGAAGGATATGGGCTGGGTCATATGGTAGGTCTATTTTCAGATTTCTGAGGAACCTCCATAGTGTCTTCCATCATTATTGTACTAGTTTACATTCCCACGATTAGTGTATGAGGGTACTTTTCCCTCACATTCTCGCTAACATTTATTATTTTTTTACTTTTGAACAATAGCTATTCCAACTGGGATGAGGTAAAACCTTATTGTGGTTTTTATTTGCATTTACCTGATAGCTTGTGATCCTGAGCATTTTTTCATGTGTCTGTTGGCCATTTGTATTTCATTCTTCTAAAAATGCCTGTTTATGTCTTAACCCATTTCTTAACTGGACTGTTTTATTGTTGTTGAGTGTTTTGAACTCTTTGTAGATCCTGGATATTAATCCTTTATCAGTTGCATAGTTTGCAAATATTTTCTCCCATTTTGTCAATTGCCTCTTCACTTTCTTGAGGTTTCCTTTGGGGTGAGAAGCTTCTTAGCTTGATGTAATCCCATTTATCTATTTTTGCTTTATTGCCTGTGTTCTGGGTTTTTTTCCACGAAGTCTTTGCCTATGCCAATGTCTTGCAGAGTTTTCTGAATGTTTTACTCTAGTAATTTGATGGTATCAGGTCAAATATATAGATCATTGATCCACGTTGAGTTGATTTTTGTTTAGGATGTACAGCAGAGTTTTTGTTTCATACTTCTGCATGCATAAATATAATTTTCCCAGCATCTTTGTTGAAGAGACTCTCCTTTCTCCAAGGATTGATCTTAGCTCATTTGTCAGATTAGTTGGTTGTAGCTGTGTGTATTAACTTCTGGGATTTCTATTCTGTTCCATTGTTCTACTTGTCTATTTTTGTGACAGTACCAGGCTGTTTTGATTATAACTGCCCTGTAGTATGTCTTGAAATCTGGTATTGTGATGCATCTAGCTTTGTTTTTGTTATATAAGGTTGTTTTAGCTATTCAGCATATCTTGTGTTCCCATATGAATTTTAGCATGCACTGATGAAAAGAATATCTATTCTTCATTTGTAGGAAGAAATATTCTGTAGATATCAATTAGGTCCAGTACATTAGCTGTGTTCTTTCTTTCTTTTTTGTCTAGTTTATCTGTCCATTGATGAAAGTGAGGTGTTGAAGTCTTCCCCCTGCCTTATTCCTTATTATTGTATTGAAGCCTATGCTTTAGATCCATTAACACTTGTTTTAAATAGCCAGGCACTCTGGTATTGGGTGCATATATATTTACTATGGTTGCATCTTCCTGTTCAATTGATCCCTTAATAATTAAATGATGCCTCTGTCTCTTTTAACAATGTTTGCATTAAAGTCTATTTTGTCTGATATTAAGATGGCTACTCATATTCATTTTTTATTTTGTTAGCATGGAGTATCTTTTTTCCATCTTTTCACTTTCAGTCTGTGTGTATATTGGTGGTGTGGTGTGTTTCTTGTAGGTTTTCTAAGTATTCATGGCTTATTTTAGGTCAGTCGTATGTGTCTAGGAATCTATCCGTTTCTTCTAGGTTTCCAGTTTGTTGGCATACAGCTCTTTGCAGTAATTTCTGATGATTCTTTTTATTTCTGTGGTGTCTGTTGTTATATTTCCTTTTTCATCTCTAAGTTTATTAATTTGGATCTTCCTCCTTTTTTTTTTTTTTGTTTAGTTGAGCCAAAGGTGTGTCAATTTTGTTTATTTTTTTGTTTTAGTTTTTGTTTTCTTTTTTTTAACTTTTATTTAATGAATATAAATTTCCAAAGTACGGCTTATGGATTACAATGGCTTCCCCCCCATACCGTCCCTCCCACCCGCAACCCTCCCCTTTCCCACTCCCTCTCCCCTTCCATTCACATCAAGATTCATTTTTGATTCTCTTAACACACAGAAGATCAGTTTAGTATACATTAAGTAAAGATTTCAACAGTTTGCTCCCACACAGAAACATAAAGTGAAAAATAATGATGATTTTTTAAATGATGATGAAATCAGATCAGACCTATTGTCATGTTTAATCCCAGTGAGAGTCAAGTTGGGAATTGATATTTTTTTTTTTTACAGAAGATCAGTTTAGTATACATTAAGTAAAGATTTCAACAGTTTGCACCCCCATAGAAACACAAAGTGAAATATACTGTTTGAGTACTCGTTATAGCATTAAATCTCAATGTACAGCACATTAAGGACAGAGATCCTACATGAGGAGCAAGTGCACAGTGACCCCCGCTGCTGACTTTACAAATTGACACTCCTGTTTATGGCATCAGTAATCTCCCTATGCTCCAGTCATGAGATTCCAAGGCTATGGAAGCCCTCTGAGTTCTCCGACTCTTATCTTGTTTAGACAAGGTCATAGTCAAAGTGGAGGTTCTCTCCTCCCCTCAGAGAAAGGCACCCCCCTCCTTGAAGACCTGTTCTTTCCACTGGGAACTCACTCACAGAGATCTTTCATTTAGGTTTTGTGTGTGTGTGTGTGTGTGTGTGTGTGTGTGTGTTTTCCAGAGTGTCTTGGCTTTCCTTGCCTGAAATACTCTCATGGGCTTTTCAGCCAGATCCGAATGCCTTTAGGGCTGATTCTGAGGCCAGAGTGCTATTTAGGACATCTGCCATTCTATGAGTCTGCTGAGTATCTCACTTCCCATGTTGGATCACTCTCCCCTTTATTTATTCTATCAGTTAGTATTAGCAGGTACTAGACTTGTTTATGTGCTCCCCTTGACTCTTAGTCCTTTCATTATGATCAATTGTGAACTGAAATTGATCACTTGGACTAGTGAGATGGCATTGGTACATGCCACCTTGATGGGATTGAATTGGAGTCCCCTGGTATGTTTCTAACTCTATCATTTGGGGCAAGTCAGCTTAAGCATGTCCCAAATTGTACATCTCTTCCCTCTCCTATTCCCACTCTTATGTTTAACAGGGATCACATTTCACTTAAGAATAACTGTGTATAAATTACAGAATTAAACCAGTCATATTAAGTAGAACAGACAAAAAAAAAACTACTAAGAGGGATAATGTATTAAGTTGTTCATTAACAGTCAGGGCTACGCTGATCAATTTTGTTTATTTTTTCAAAAAACCAGCTCCTTTTTTGTGTACCGCTGAATTCTCCAAATCCATCACTGATTCAAGCTGGCCCTTTTATGCCTCTCATTGGGTTGCCAACCTCTAGTCATAAGCATTATATCACCAGTTCTGTATTTTCCCCAAGGCACTTCAAGTGTTTCCACTCAACAGCCAAATTCTCTAGGTGTCAGGCTCGTAAGTTCAGGCAAGTCAAAAATCTCCAGAGTCTAATTCTGAGTATTTAGTTATTTATTTAATGTGACAAAAATTTATTGAGCATCTACTCTATACCACGAACTCATATGCATTCTATAGGATAAAAAAGAAATAAATACACTTTGTCTATTTCTGCTAGGCACATCTGGTCTATTCCACTGCTGCTTAGCAGATCCAAAAGAAAACATGGAAATGGAGGAAAGACTCGTTTCAAAGCATAGACAGCTTCTAACATAGTTCTGAAAGAACATCCTCACTTTTGGCTAAAATTGGTCTATAAATTGTAGCTGTTTTATTGACCCTAACTCCCTTCTCCAAAGGGTTAACTGAAAGTGGATGGTTTCACTTTGATGAGAAATTACTTGTACTAATAATTGGACTAGACCTCCTCTTCACTTTAATGGGAAATGATTTCAGAACGAAGTATCTGAAGATGAGGGTACTCTCTTGAGGTACCTTCAGACAAAGTAGGATTTAAAATGCAGCTGGTTACTGTGTGCTCATTCATGTTACTTGCCCTGATGGAGTAGTTATCAAACTGCCTGGATGAATGAGCTACATAGTTGCTTTCCAGATTCCTTAGCTATGGAAACTTTAAGTTGATTCTGAAAAGTGTTGGCTTATTTGACTTTCTACCAAGTCACAAATATCAAGGATGTCTTAATTGCTTTTAGCCAAGTGGTCTAAATGTCTTTCAGGCAAAGACCCACTTAACCAACAGTGAATCACTTTTAAGAGTGCTTTGAAATGAAGGCCCTTCATAGCAATGAAACTAGACCCAAATTGAGATGGCCGGATGGCTCGCAGCTCCTGATTCTTGTCCACAGGTTGCCTAGGAAGGTTTGGAAAAAACAGTTACAGATGGAACAGGACCTGGCTCCCCAAACTCATGCAGATGTTTAGACTCCAAAGTCTTTTGTTAACAGTGTAGGGGTGGGGAACATTTTTTTTTTCTACCAAAATCATGTGCAGATTCATAACATCATTCACAGGCCATACAAAATGATCAACTTAAAAATTAGCCTGCTATGGATTTATCGAATTTTGAGTCCCACCTGCAGTTGCTTTGGCAGGGCCAGACCAAATGATATTTTTAAAGATTTATTTATCTGAAAGGCAGAGGCAGAGAAAGAGAGAGAGAGAGAGGTCTTCCAGCTGCTGGTTCACTCCCCAGATGGCTGCAATAACCAGGGCTGGGCCCATCTGAAGTCGGGAAGCAGGAGCTTTCCTCTGGGTCTCCTACGTGGGTGCGTGGGCCCAAGGACCTGGGCCATCTTCTAGTGCTTTTCCAGGCCATAGGAGAGAGCTGGATCCGGAGAGGAGCAGCCAGGACTTGAAGTAGCACCCATATAGGATGCTGGCACTGCAGGCAGCGGCTTTACCCACTATACAAGAGTACTGGCCCCCCAAATGATTTTGGAGGCCTCCTAAGGTCTGCAGGTGGGATGTTCCCCACCCCTGGAGATCCCTATGTCACTGGGGGCTTGCCCTCAGGAGGTCATTCTCCCAAGAGTTTCGTTATTTAAGCTGAGTTTAGTCCAGCCTCTTTCTCTGCTTCCTGGTTCACCACATGATCGATCCTCGAGACACTCCACCATGGACAGCCTCTACTAGATGCCTGCCTATTGGGGTTGCCTGATTTTGAATTGTAAACCTCCAAATTGTAAGCTGCATTACACCTTTTCCTTCCCAAGGAGCTCCTCTTGGTCAGTTTAGCCAAAGTAATAAAAAAGCTGGATAAAGCAAGCACTAAATCAGAATAGCACTGGAAGGTAGCATTATCCATCAATAATTTCTCACACTCCAAGAAAGAATTATGTCTTCACTTCTAAGTGAGCAGAGAGGCCAGCAAATCAAATAGTTATCTAGGTAACTATTTGTGCATAGTGTAAACATCTAAAAATAAAGAAACCACAAATCTTGCGCTGAGTGAATGGCTTAATCACTTTACTACAGGCAAGGCAAGAAATCATAGAGTCATCATCAGTAGAGCCAAGAATGTCACAACCGAGATTCTGAAATTATAAAACTAAAAAGATTTTTTTTACCAAATCTTACCACTGAAAATAAATGGAAAAGTATAATCCATGGCTCCTTGTGCTACACCACTGGAGACCAAGGAGACCAGTTGCAGGGCCTTTGGGCAAGCTTTGTGGGATTAGCAGGGACTGCTCTTATGGAACTGGACAAGCCTGACCAGTTTGCATATCAAGGTCCAGAATTTGAGTGGGCAGGTTTTTATCAACTGATAAAGGCATTGGTTGGTGGCCAATATTCTAGATTCTCTTTTCCCCTACCATCTATGATCTAGATGTGGCTAACTGACAGGCAGGCTATCTGAAGTTACTAAGAGCCAAACTCTTCAGCAAATAAGAAAGGAATGGCTCTCTCTGTTCCATCAACACATCAGAGTAGAAACTTTAGCCTGGGGTAACAGACTTTAACTGGAGAAAATGTAAGGAAGAGAAGACATAAGAAGATGAATCACCTCCTGTTGTGCACTTGGAAGTATCCTCCTTAAACATGAAGTGCAAAGTTCAGTAATCAGAATACATTGCAAGGTTGCAGGCCTTGAGATGTATAGAAATAAGAAGAAAGTTTGGAGTTGGAAAATCCAAGGTCATAGTAAATGGGGTGTACTCTGCCACTCCCAATCTGCACACCTAGAAATCTGTACTCTTAGAAAAAGCCCAAACTGGGGCTCTGAGATCATGAAGCCTAAAAAGATAACTTGGGAAGTTGTAGATATATTAGATGGTCAATGAAAGAACGAGAGGATCCTCAGAAAAGCCCTCACACTCATAGATCCCCATATTGAGAGAAGGCGGTTTGCATGGTGGATAAATGAATGCTTTTCCAAAATTCAGAAATCGTAGTATCACAAATAGCTTATTGATGGGAGAGTTCTCCTTGTAGAAGCAGAGCGGCTGGCCCAGCAAAGCTGAAGCCATAAAGCGCTGTTGTTTTCCTCTATGTGGGTTTGCTCTCTTCTCTGCCCATCCCTTTCTTGAAACAATAGGATGTCTGGCCTATGGTCTCGGACTTGCAACAGTAGGAAATTTCCAGATCAGTAGTTCTTAATTTTGTTGTTTTTGTCCCACACTTTTTGAATGCCATAATTTTTGGCAGTCAAAAAACACTAACAATAAACAAGCCAGGAATAATCACAACCCAAACACCACCAGAGAATGACAATGCCTCACAGTCTTTGAGAGCATCTAGTTACTGCACAGCTCAGATAGTCACACTGTGCTACTTCCCATTTTTTATTTACTAATGTTTTTATTTACTTGAAAGGCAGAGAGAGGGGGAGAGAATATGTGCTCCCATCTACTGATTCACTCACCAAATGCCTGCAACAACAAGGTATGAGTCAGGCTGAAGCTATGTAATAACTCCAAGCAGGGACCCAATGACTTGACCCATCACTGCTGCCTCCACAGTTCTCTATTAGCAGGAAGCTAAAATCAGGGCCCAGAACTGGATATCAAATTCAGGCATTTCAGTGTGGGATGTGGGCATTTAACTAGCATCCTAACTGCTAGGCCAAACACTTGCCCTGTGCTAATTAGAAAACAAACAAACAAACAAACAAAAAACAAACAAAAAAAAAAAAACAAAAAACACCTCTGTATAGCCAGAGCCATGCTTTCAGAAGGCAAAGTCCTCACGTTTTCCATTAAGCACCTACCTCTCTGACACCAAGTTGCAGTGGTGCCACCACCCTTCATGCTCCTATTTCCAGCACAGAAGCTGTCCTCTACAGTCCATTAGTTCAGTGTTTCAAGCAACAGCACACTTTTCAGATAGATCCACAGTTCTAACACAAATTAGTCAAAGGTTCATAGTACAACAGAGCAATGCAACACATGGCTTAAGACCCTCCTATAAATACATGCACCTTGCTCAAGGAGAAACAAGTGTAAGACTCAGAAAGAGAAAAAGACTTAAGAGTGTTTGGCAGGAACCAGCAGCTCTCTCTGCTGTGGCCAGGGAGTTCAGTGGAGGACGGCCCAAGTCCTTGGGCCCTGCACCCCATGGGAGACCAGGAGAAGCACCTGGCTCCTGCCATCGTATCAGTGCGGTGCGCCGGCTGCAGCGCGCCAGCCGCGGTGGCCATTGGAGGGGAAACCAACAGCAAAGGAAGACCTTTCTCACTGTCTCTCTCTCTCTCACTGTCCACTCTGCCTGTCAAAAAAAAAAAAAAATCACTGTGCTCTTACCGAGGATGCTAGGAATTCAGGATCCAAGCCAATCTCGTGTCTCTACCTTGTGAAGACAATTAGTACAATGTAGAAAAATTGCTAACTTAAATCCTTTCTGACAAAATGCATGGTTTACATGTTTCCTATGTACATATATTTTTCAAGAATAATAATCACAGCCTGTAAAGCCTCTGAAACTCAAGACTTTGCCATAAAGAAAGGAGTAGTGAGCGGTGTACCAAAGCCTTCATCTAACATAAGTAAAATTGAAAAGATAGTATTTCCTTGACTTGGTCATTAGAAAAATTGCAGTTTCAGGCAAGGGAAAGGTCATTATTTAAAGAGAGTAAAAAAGATGTTTTTAAAATATATGATATCGATTCTTTTCAAGTATGCTATTTATGGATGAATATATACACTCAGGCACACACACATTGCTCAGAAAAAAAAGAAATCAGCAGTCTTTAATTGATGGGATCATGGGTATATTTTATTTTCTTTAATTTTTCTCTATTATCCACTACAATTATGTGCTACATTCATCTATTATTTGGGGCTGCTCAGCATCTACTGCATATTTCTCTGGTGACAGTACTGGAGTTCTCTTAGAAGGGATTCTCTCTCATTGTAGGCAGTCTAGTGGGACTGCTTGTTTATTATGTCTTGCTCTATCCCACTGAGCATGGCCCTAATGAGGCTAGAGACCTGCCAAGACTTTGAATTTTGAGTAAAATTGTGCAGAGACAGAGAAAAAAAAAAAAAACAAAAATAATTGGGTCTGATTCATCCCAGTATGGTAGACTCTCAGACTTTTTTTTTTTTTTTTAATTTGACAGGTAGAGTTACAGACAATGAAAGAGAGAGACAGAGAGAAAGGTCCTCCTTCCGTTGGTTCACTCCCCAAATGGCTGCCGTGGCTGGCACTGCGCCGACCCGAAGCCAGGAGCCAGGTGCTTCCTCCTGGTCTTCATGTGGGTGCAGGGGCCCAAGCACTCGGGCCATCCTCCACTGCCTTTGCAGGGCACATCAGAGAGCTGGACTGGAAGAAGAGCAGCCAGGAATAGAACCCAGGGCCTATATAGGATGCCGGCGCCGCAGGCAGGGGATTAACCTAGTGAGCCATGGCGCTGCCCCCACCCCACCCCACCCCCCCGGCCAGGCTCTTAATTTATATTACTATAACCTGGTTCTTCTGGGATGTCTCTGGTTCCCATTCATTTTGAATACCAGTTCTTCCGTTATTGCTTCTTGATAGAGGTCACTTACATTGTGTCAGTGAAATCAGTCCCTAGTGCTTACAACCAACAGCTGCAGGGGAGACTAATATTGGCTTCACCCATTTTCTTAGTGGGATCATTGGCTGAGTCTAGGATCCAAATTCACACAAGATAAATGAGCAGGAGAAAAGTATGAATGTTTTTATTATTTGCAGGCACATGAAGACCCCCACAAGGGAGTGAAGACCTGGAAAAAAAAAATAACCACAGCAAAAAGCTTTTATACTTCTTATACAAAGAATGTGCCATTTGTGAAGCAGTGACAGGGCAAAGGGATCTGAGCTAGGGTTATTAAGTTCTAGGGAAATTGCTAGGAGATATTTACAGGGAAGGGGACAGTGTAAGCAGAAGATAAGGGTGGCTTTATTGAGTCTGTTTATTAGGGCTCATTGCAGCAACAATTCCTAGTCGCCACTGATAAAGAATATTCTCGCCTCTTCGTATGTTGAAGGCACCCCTCTCCAAGGAATCTGTGTGGCCTGATCCAGTGGGTGACACAGCCCACATGGCTCTTTGTGCACCTATAGCTTCTCGAGCACTTTCAGACTGAAACAATCAATATGTCAGCTGGGCATGCACTAGGGCGCTGCATCCTCATCTCCCTCACAGCCTAACCTACCTGTAGGACACTATCATTTCCAAAATGTGCTGATCTCCAGCACAGGGCAGATGAATGCAAAGTGTGTTTCACAGAGCTTCTAAGACTCATCGAGGGAGAGAAATGCCCAGGTTTATTTTACTGTGTCCAAAAAAAAGCTTATGATGTTCATTTTGTCTTTTAATCTGAAAAACATCACTTAAAAAGTGTTTAGAGAAGTTGAGGGCAATGCTCTATGCCCAGGTAACTCTGAGTCCTCCAGCTGGGCAGGAAGTGGGTAACATCAAGGCCCTAAATGAAATGCTCCCCTCAAGACATGTGGGTTTCACAACACACACGAGAGAGAGAGAGACAGAGAGAGAGGTTCCATCCACTGGTTCATTCCCCAAAATGGCTGGAATGGCCAAGGTCAGGCTGGGTCTGAGCCAGGCTGAAACTAGGAGCCTGGGACTCCATCTGTGCCTCACACACGGGTGGCAGGGAACCAAGTACTTGGGCTACCTTCCACTGCCTTCCCAGGTCCATTAGCAGGAAGCTGGGTCAGAGGCAGAGCAGCCAGGACCAGAACAAGCACTCCAACATGGGATGCCAGCATTGCCAGCTGCTGTGTAGCCTGCTGCACCACAACTCTAGCCCACTTTGAGGCATCTGCAGGTTCCAGACAAATAAATGAGATGGAAATGCTGACTGCCTTGATTTGATCAATCCACATCGGATCCATGGATTGATTTATCACACTGTACTCCACAAATACAATCATTATGTCAGTTGAAAAGAAACAATTAAACATTAAGTTTACTAATACAGAGGGAAAAACAACATGATTTCTAATGATCCCAGAGTGTCCATTACATGAATGGACTAGAGTTAAATGTTACCATATTGTTGGACATTCAGCTATTTCCAATTTTTTGTATTAAAATAATGTTAAACAGATAAACAAATTAAATGTTCCCCTCTTGGGGAATGGGATAAAGAGGGCAAGATAGGAGGTGTGAGCAAAGGCTGACATGTTCACACAATCATTTGCCATCACCTGTAAGATCCAATAATTTCTGCTGTTTATTAGTTGATCAGTTTTTTATTACTACTACTAAAGACCTGATGCAGGTTACTGATGAAAGAACAAGGATTACTTTGGTTCATGGCTTTGAAGGTTCACAGCCCAAGACTGGACAGGTCCTATTCCTTCAGCTTTCTGGTGATGGTGGTTGTGTGTACAAAGGAAGGATCATGGGAGAGCAGTGGAGGCCACCTTGGCTTTTATAATTCACCCTCTCACAGAAACTCCCTTCTGAGGGTATATACCCAGAGTCCTAAGGACCTCCCACCAGGCCCCCTTCTTAGATGCCATAATTGAATTAAGGTTCCATCTTCTTTGCATCACCAGCTTACAACTTCGGGATTTTTACCACCTGAATGAGTTCAGGAGCCATCTCCCTTTCAAACCACAGCAACAACTTTGCTCAAACCTTCCCATCCTGGGCAGAGTAAAAACACAAAACCTTAAAAAAGAGTGCAGAGCCCTGTAGGAGTGACCTGGCCTTCTTCCCACATTCTGTGATTTCCCATCTGAGCCATGCACCTTCGAGCCTCATTCAGTCATGCTGCGGCAGCCAGGTGGCCTCCTTTGCTGCTCACCCAGGCAGCGAAGGTCATGATTGGGTAACCACATTGGGAGAGGGCCTCCTGTGCTTCAAGTCATGGCAGAAAGGTAGAAGAGCAAGTGGACATAAGAGAGGGAGAGATAGAAGGGGAGGGGAGAGAGAGAGAGATTGCAAGGAGGTAGCCAGGCTCACTCATAACAGCTCTCTTGATAACCAATCCATCTTGTAGGATCTACATTAATGCCTTCATGATGATGGAGCTACCATGACTTCTTAAAGATCCCACCACATCACAACAATGCTACACTAGGATTCAAATTTCAACATGAGGGGCAAGTGCTATGGCTCAATTAAATTGCTATCTGAGGCACCAGCATCCCAGCAGTCCTGGCTGCTCTACTTACCATCCAGCTATTGATCATGTGCCTGGGAAAGCAGATAAAATGGCCCAAGTCCTTGGGCCCCTGCGCCCATTAGGGAGACCCAGATGAGGCTCCTGGCTGCTGGTTCCAGCCTGGCCCAGCCCTAGCCATTGCAGTCACTTGGGGAGAGAACCAGCAGATGGAAGACCTCTTTCTCCGTGTCTGCCTCTCCCTCTCTCTTTATAACACTGGCTTTATTTTAAAAAAATTCAGCATGATCTTTGATGGGAACAAACCACTCCCAAGCTGCAGCAATGTCTTTCCCAAGGACAGTAGCACTCAAGATGGCTGTGACATTCCACTAGGCTCTTCTGCCTTCTCCTTTACACCAGCAGCCCCTTCTCTACCATTTCCCTGTCTCCCACTTTCTTGAAGATTCATCTTTTATATTTGAAAGTCAGAGTTATTGAAACAGGGAGAGACACAAAGAAAGAGCTTCCACCTGCTGGTTCACTCCCCAGCTGGCAGCAATGTCCAAGGCTGGGCCAGATCAAAGCCAGGAGCCAGGAGCTTCTTCTGGGTTTCCCACATGGGTGCAGGGGCCCAAGGTCTTGGGCCCTCCTCTTCTGCTTTCCTAGGCACATTAGCAGGGAGCTGGATCGGATGTGGAACAGCCATGACTTGAACCAGGGACAGTATTAAATGCTGGCCCTGATGTGGCACTGTGCAGGCCACAACATCAGCCCCTTGCCTCCCACTTTGCAATCAGCCTCTAGAAATGTGGAACTGGGGTGAAGTGGGGAGATGAAGGCACTGAAAACCTCAACTTTTCCATGGCTGCAGAGGATGCTGACCTCTTAGTGGACGAACAACTTGAGCAGGACTTGTGCTTGAGGTGGGAGACACATCGGCTTAGCAAAGAACAACCAGATCATTCAAAGCACGTCTGAGTGGAGTTTGCCAGAGATGACATAATCGCTGGCGACGTCAAACGCTGCTCTCATATCCACAGGTGCAAAATGCAGTTAAGACTGATTGATGATCATATTGCAGGTCACAAATCGTAATTGCAATTAACATGTACAAAACAAGAAGCGATCTCACTTAGAAACTCAACTGAAAGTTGCTTTGCTCAGGATTACATTCCTTTATCTTTTGGGGCGCCCTGATATTCTGACTGCATGAGAACACAGCTTTGCTTTAATTTTTATGTATTTAACTTATTTGACAGAGAGAGAGAGAGAGAGAGAGAGAGAGAGAGAGAGAATGAATCTCCTATCCACTGCTTCACTACCCAAATGTCCACAACTGGATCAGGGTCAGACTGAAGCCAGGACTCCTACATGGGTGGTAGGAACCTGATTAACTGAACCATCACCTTCTGCCTCCCAGGGTCTGCATTAGCAGAAAACTGGAATTGGGAGTGATCCAGGGTTCAAATCCAGGAACTCTGATATAGGATGCAAGTGCCCCCCAAAATGTCTTAACCACTGCACCAAATGTCACCCCAGCACCATCACACACCCACTCCATTTGGAACTTCCTGGCATGTTTTTTCTGTGTATTTTTTAAAATTCATTTGGTAAACGCTATGGATGAAGAGGAGAGGCCAAATATTAAATGTATCAGAAGGTCAAGACCTGATTCAAAGCAGCCACTCTGAAGAAGAGATTTTAAACAATGATCCAGGAGCCCTGGAGTTCCAGTCGGGGGTCTCACAGCACTGGGAAGTGGGATGAGCACAGCAAGCAGCTGAGTACTGTACCAGAACTCTACAAAGGATTTGCTTGACAAAAAAGTCCCACTGCTACTGTGATATTTGAAAACCAGTTGCCTTGTATTGTAGCATCATCTTTTTTTTTTAAAGATTTATTTATTTATTTGAAAGTCAGAGTTACACAGAGAGAGGAGAGGCAGAGAGAGAGAGAGAGAGAGAGAGAGAGAGAGAGAGAGATCTTCCAACTGTTGGTTCACTCCCCAATTGGCCGCAATGGCTGGAGCTGCGCCAATCTGAAGCCAGGAGCCAGGAGCTTCTCCCAGGTCTCCCATGTGGGTGCAGGGGACCAAGGACTTGGGCCATCTTTCACTGCTTTCCCAGGCCATAGCAGAGAGCTGGATTGGAAGTGGAGCATCTAGGACTCGAACCGGCACCTATATGGGATGCCAGCACTGCAGGCTGCAGGTTTACCCGTTACGCCACAGCACTAGCCCCTGTAACACCATCTTTATAGACCCACTAAGTGCTAATTACTGTAGATTTGCTCCTCCATTGGCTATGCTAGGGCATTCATGCTTTTCCTCTGTATCTTTATAGCCTGCAAATTCCTGCTATATATACTGGATTAGCTTTCCACCACAGGGATTGTATTCTGGAGGTATGGGCCTTTGTTGGCAGCTTTTATCTGCTGCTTAGCTAGCTTTGCTGTGAGGCTCTTTTGCCTCCCATTTTCAAGAAATGTTCCCACTGTGTGCAGAATTGGTAGGACAGTGCCCCGCCTCCCTCTATGAGAGACAATGGATGGATGCATCCTTTCCATCTCTGGTGGCCACATGACCACATGGGCCCATCCAACCAGGTGTAGAGAGGGTGCTACTCATAGCCAAGAACCCCAGACTGCTCACTGCAGATATAAAAAGTAATGCACACATTTGGTTTTCCCTAGCATAAAAAAACTGACTTATAAAACAGTGCTTTATAGCATTTATAATGCAAATACATAAACCACCCAATATCTATATATATTTTTATGCTTGCTAAATTTAAGTCGATTATAAATATTAAACCTATAAGTCATGCTTCATGGTCAATAAGTTTTGTCTCTTATGTATGATTAAGTCCCCAGGAATCAACTTTGGTCAGAGTCGGGAAGCGACTTAACTCTTTCGGCACAACAACTACTGTGTGAAATTTAGAATTACAATGTGTGGAACTCCTGTGAAGCTTGTAGATTAAGCTTCGAAAAGTGACTCAGTATTTCAGAACACAGACCCTATCTTGATAGGAAAGCACAGTGGATGAAAGATGTCTTTAACCAGAGTTCACTTTGCCATGCGGTGTCTAGTCCTTAGCTTATGAAAAAAAAAAAAAAAGCGCAGCTGTATTGAAGGTAATTATGCTATAGTAATATGATCAACTCCAAATCTTGGTGGCAGACCACAACAAAGGTTTATTTCTCAAGACAAATTTCTTATGTGGGACTGGTAACTCTCTAGGACACCTGTCCTTGTCATTCTGCCCTTCAAGAAATACCCAGCTCACTGCCACATGGTGACCAATGGCACCCGGTGACCCAACATTCTCATAAGTCTCCTCTGAACTTTTTTTTATTCTTCAAATAAGAGTCTGAGCAGCATGAGTACCAGCTGCTGCAGGGCTATTGCTTTATATTATTTATGATTGCTATTGTTATTATCAGAATTTATAGCAATCATTAGCCACAGCCACTCTAACACTCCCAGCCAGCAATCTGTCACCCTTCTCCTTGGTTGAAGGGCCTAGAAAGGACACCAGAGGCTAGGGAGCCCTCACAGCTCTGGGCAGGCTGTGGTAAGGATGATGCAATCTTCCTCTCAGGGGTGCGGAAGACCTGCATGATGGGAAAAGAAAAGGAAAGGGAGAGGAGCCAGAAGCAATGAGGGAGATCCAGCACCTCTCAGTGGCCTCGGAGTCAAAGTATCTGAGCTGAAGGGTAACAGGTCACAGCAGAGCAGTCCTACAGCCCCGATAGTTGAGGGCTTGGTTGCACCATGAGCAGCAAAAAAGATGCCTTTGTTCCCAATAAATGACAAAACTGGATATGCCAAAAAGGACCCCCTCCTCCAAGGCCAGAAGCAACTCCAGCTCCTTGCTCCTGATTTTGCATTCATAGTACAACATGTGCACCTGCCCTGTGACTCATAAACTAATAAAAGAAAGATCTCATCTGGTCGAGAACATAACTGCACAGAGCCGAAAGCCATCCATGTCAGACACCGTAATTAACTCTACGGGTTAATTTTAATGATTGTCAATTTATAGGAAACATTCTTTAGGAATACAAATGCTCTGTTCTTATCTGAATTACTTAACAATCTTGATCTTAGCCCCAATGCCAATGAATAAAAAATACAGCAAGTTAATTGCCATTCTAGGGTTGTGACAACTGTGGTATTAATATCAGTACAACCCCTTACATATGAAGAGTGATTTTTTTTGGTCCGTTTCAAAAGTGCCTGTGATCCATTATCTCATTTGATTTTTATGAGGACTCTCTGCCATAGGACATTGTATTTCATTTTAAGGACCATGAGGTAGCTCCCTGAGGAATGGAGGGCCGTAGCAGACTACACTTCTCCAGTTCTAACACAGTGGCACAAAGTGAGCACAAAAAATGTTCATAGCATGGATAAACAAATAAGTGAATGAGTGAAAGTTGTTCTTACCTGAAAGATGAGAAAACTAAAGTGGAAAGAAAGTATTATTCGTTTAGGATCATGATTGCTATTGGTGTTTTCCAGTTCTCCCTTCTGTAAGTCTCACTGTAGACACATTGTTTCTATGTAACTGCATGTAAGAAAACCTGATGAAAAATGCACACAGCAAAGAACAGCTAAGCTTCCAAAGAAAGACATACTCTGTCGATTCTTTTCATCCTGTTTCCCATCTGCTGGTGTGATGTAACGGCTAACTATAAGCCAGCTCAGCTTTTCATAGTTAAAACTGATGATTTAATATTCTCATAGGAAGCTGTTAAATTGCTATGACCAGACTCTCAACAAGTGTTGTATCACAGCAGCTTAAGCCATGATGTGCATGCCAGCATCCCGTATCAGAGTGTTGACTGGAGTTCCAGCTGCTCTTCTTCTGATCCAGCTTCCTGCTAATACACCTGGGAAAGCAGCTGATGGTCTTGAGACCCTGTCACCCCTATGAGAGATCCAATAGAATACCGAATAACTGAAACAAGGGTGCACTTGATTGTTGTTAAATATTGCAGTAATGGTGACTCCCATACATTGGGTGTAAGATGGACAATCGGAAATGGATTGCATCCCTTACAAAAAGGCAATGATAAGCTCAGTTCCTTTAGCTCACTCAAGTCAAGGTCTGAAAATAAGGCATCCCTAACTGAACCTTTTATTTCCTGGGCTAATGTTTTTGAAAATGAAACACAAAGTTAAAAGTATGTGTTGTTGAGCTACAGGAGTTGAATCTTGTGAGTTGAATCTTTTCCACATGAAAATTAGGGCTTGAGGGGCCGGTGCTGTGGCGCAGCAGGTTAAAGACCCAGCCTGAAGCACCAGCATCCCATATGGGTGCCAGTTCAAGTCCCGGCTGCTCCACTTGCAATACAGCTCTCTGCTATGGCCTGGGAAAGCAGTAGAAGATGGACCAAGTCCTTGGGCCCTTGCACCTGTGTGGGAGACCTGGAAGAAGCTCCTGGCTCCTGGCTTCAGATCAGCTCAGTTCTGGCCATTGTCGTCATTTAGGGAGTGAACCAGCAGAATGGAAGGCCTCTCTCTCTCTGGCTCTACTTCTCCCTGTAACTCTGCCTTTCAAATAAATAAAATAATTATTAAAAAAAAAAAGAAAGAAAATTAGGGATTGATTGAGAAGACGTGAGATCCTGAAATTTAGACTGGAAACAACTGCTAGGACCTCCAGAAGGGTGACATCTTGGTTAACCAATTTACTCAGAGTCTCTCTTGACCATGGGATGTGACTTCCAATGTTGTCCAAAATTCTCCTGTGGGATAAACTGAAGTTACTGTCAACTGGACTTTGCCTCATCACATTCTCATTCAGTTTCTTTCCCTTATCAATGCTGCCTCTCATCTCTCTCCCTGGAAAAACTCTTAGTATCATTTTCAAATGAACCCTCCTTAACTTCAATATGATTCTGGGGAACTCAGCCTTAGACAACATCCTATTTTGTGTAATGACACATTAAAGTAAATCCTGACCCAAAGACTACATTAAAAACAAAAACCCTAACAATAGTAACAGTACTCATAGAAGACAATTCTTCCATAAACAAAGCAATCTAAAGAAGAGGGGGAAAATTAGAACTTTGAAATCAAGTATTATTCACCATCAAACACTATATAAGGATCTCAATGGGAGTATCAAGTGTATGGTTGCATAGATTTTTTTTCCTCTTAGATATTTCTAAAGGCACAACAATCAGATTTAGAGTTTGGAGAGGAAAAAAAATTGTCAGTCAAAGCTGTCAAGTGGGCAGATGCAACAGGGTAAGCAACTCTAGTCATCCAGCTTGTCAGGGCTGCTTCCTGCCCTGGCTCCAGCTGCTACACGGGCACCGTACAAGTCCCAGCTGTTCCACTTCCAATCCAGCTCCCTGCTAATGCACTTGGAAAGCAGCAAAAGATGACCCAAGTGGTTGACCCCACATTTATGTGGGAGATCAGGAAGAAGCTCCTGGTTCCTGGCTTTGGCCTGGCCCAGCCCTGGTCATTGCGGCCATTTTGGGAGTGAATCAGCCAACAGAAGATCTCTCTCTCTCTCTCCATCCCTCCCTCTCTCCATCCCTCCCTCTCCCCCTCTTTCTCTTTCCCCTTAATTATCCCCTTCTCTCTCTCTAACACTGACTTTCAAATAAATAAATAAAATCTTTTTTTAAGTTGAGTCTTTTATAAGTATTTGTAAACAAGAGGTTTTTTGAGTCAGAAAACCATTTTCGAAAAAGTATACATTAATTCATTGACACCTCAAGATCTTGTAATGTGGCTTCCCCTAGTGTTTTATGACCTGTTTTTATGTTATGAGCAATGTATTATATCCTTACTCCATTAAATGGACTGGAGTCCTATATGAAATTGTAACTAAAATATTGAGGCATAGCTAATAGCACTAAATAAAATCATCTTAACTTTTAAACAATGTATTACAGCAATGCCTTTATTGTTCATTGTACTTCTTGGAACAATAACACTCCAGGACAACTTTGCCTGACAGCTTCTGAAGTAGTAGCTAAGAAATTTTTTTTGCAGAGACAAAGGAAAGTCCACAAGAATGTAGAGCTCAAAGTGTTCCCCAAGTAACTGATTTTATTTGAAACAGAGTGTGGGGAAGTTCAAACCTAAGAGTGTTCTCAAAAACAATGGACATTTTGGTAAAGTAAGCAATCAATGTTTGTAGCTGTATGAGAGAAATAAATGGAACTGTTTACAGCCCAACTAATTTACCAAATGCAACAAGAGAAAGGGACCAAGGTGACAGAACAAGACTCAAAGAATGGCCTCAAAAACTACTCCAATCCAAGTTTAATTGGATCAGAGTGTAGACTATTTTATGTCTCCAAGGCATTGTCTAAAACAATAAAGGAATCAACCATGAATTAGTGGATCCTTACAGCTGAGACAGATAACCAGAAAAATCAGGAAAAGAGACACTCAATGAAAGACCGTATTTTAAAAAGAAACAAAAGTGCCATCCCAGGATGACTGCATCCATATCCGAAGATGTGGCTCCCTGGGGGCAGCATCAGAGACTCACACTGCATAAGAAACAGATGCAACTGAAGAAATCTGGCCAAGTCACCAAAAAATAAATAAACACCAAAAACAAGCTTCCCAAATGGAGAAGAAAATCATTACTCAGAGTTGTTACAATATATTACTTAAAATGTCCACTTTTCACCAAAACTTGCAACAAAGACATACAAAGAAACAGGAAAGTGCGGGCAAAAGCAGACAACAAAAATTGCCTGTGAGAGTCCTAGACGTCTGATTTCAAAGCAACCCACTACAAAAATGTTCAAAATACTAAAGGCAACTGTGCTTAAGGAAGCAATGGATTGTATTTTATCAAACAGAAAATACTAATAAATAGATGGGACCAGCATTGAGGCACAGCAGGTTAAGCTGCTGCCTGAGACACCAGCATCCCTTGTGAGCACTGTGTCAAGTCCTAGCTGCTTCACTTCCATCCCAGCTCCCTGCTACTGCACCTGGGAAAACAGTGGAAAATGGCTTAACTGTTGGGTGTCTGCCACCTACATGGGAAACCCAGACAAAGTTCTAGGCTTCTAGCTTCTGCCTGGCCCTGCCCCGGCCATTGCAGCCACTTGGAGAGTGAACTAGCAAATGCAAGAGATCTCTCTGTCTCTCCTCTCTCCGTAACTCTGCCTTTAAAATTAATAAGCAAATCTTTTTAAAAAGAAAAAAAGAAATAATGGGCCGGCGCCGCGGCTCACTAGGCTGTCCTCCGCCTTGCAGCGCCGGCACACTGGGTTCTAGTCCCGTTCAGGGCGCCGGATTCTGTCCCAGTTGCCCCTCTTCCAGGCCAGCTCTCTGCTGTGCCCAGGGAGTGCAGTGGAGGATGGCCCAAGTCCTTGGGCCCTGCACCCGCATGGGAGACCAGGAGAAGTACCTGGCTCCTGCCATCGGATCAGCGCGGTGCACCAGCCGCAGCATGCCGGCCGTGGCGGCCATTGGAGGGTGAACCAATGGCAAAGGAAGACCTTTCTCTCTGTCTCTCTCTCACTGTCCACTCTGCCTGTCAAAAAAAAACTAGTTTTTAAAAGATGGAAATTGTAGATCGAAAAAGACAGCAATTAAAATGAAAACATTACTAGAATAGCTCCTTAGTAGATTGCAATTGATAGGAAAAAAAAGCCAAAAAAATAAGCCAACTTGAAGATACATCAATATAGGAAAGGAAATTCAATGAAAAGTGAGAAAAAATGAACTTAGACAAACTAACAGAGCCCCAAAGAAATGTAGAACATCAGTAAGCACACCAGCCTAGGCAAAATAGAAGAGAAGGATAAAAGTGAGAATTAAAAATACTATTGAAAACTTCCTATATTTTACAAAACACACTAATATACACATAAAAGAATATCAACAGACACCAAGCAGCGTAATAAAAGTGATTTTTGAAGGTTTCTTATTGGGGTGATAAAAATATTCTAAAATTGGTGTGGTGAGGGTTGTACATTTTGAATTTATTGAAAAAAAGTGAGTTTATTTTAAGGCATGTGAATTGCATCTCAGTAAAGCTGTTAGAGTGACTTACTGGCTTTTGATACCTGAGAATATCTATGATGCAGCCGTCACATGAAGGCCCATTTAAAATGTAATTGAGAAACTTCAGCTCCATTAAGGTGGCAAAGGATACAACCACCCACCCTTTGTTAGTCAAAAATTCTGCACAAAACATCAACAAGCAACTACCAGAAAAAAAAGAAAAAAAACAAGCATATTATGAAGAAGAATCAAACCTTTAAAAACAGTCACTTTGATGGAGGTGGCTTTCCTTTTTTTCTGTTTTTTGGGTTTTTCCCCCCAAACTTCACACGGGGAGCAGGCTGATGTTGCAGAGTGGCCCAGGGACAATGGTGGCAGGAGAACCAAGGACTAACATCTTGAGAGAAACTCCCATGTGCCTCCGAGGAGAACCAGAAAAAAGGTCCTGAAGGCCAGATAATATGGAGTGGGTTCCAAAAGGGAGAAATAGAGCACAGGACTTCCTAGTTCTGTGTTTGCACCCACACAAGTCTTGGCTTAAATCCTGAACTGTGCATGCATGAGATAGACTCAAACCAGGATTAACAACAGCTCAGAGAACTGAACTGAGATTTGAACCACCTGCAAATTTCAGCCTAAGCTGAGAAAACCCACTAAAAAACAAAAAGAAAATATACAGACCAAAAGTCAATATATAAATTTAACATGCAATATTAAAAGTTATTAAAATAATATAGAGAAAGCAAGACAGGAGCACCAGAGGAACTGTCGCTCCCCCTCTTCATGGAGGAACGACACAAACCCTGCCTAGGTTTACTATCCGAGTCATGGCACCATTATGTCGCTCCCCGTCTTCATGGAGGAACGACACTAAACCCTGCCTAGGCTTCATATCCAAGTCACGGCACCATTATGTCGCTCCCCCTCTTCGTGGAGGAACGACACTAAACCCTGCCTAGGCTTCATATCCGAGTCACAGCACCATTATGTCGCTCCCCGTCTTCGTGGAGGAACGACACAGGACCCTGCGCTGTTCTTTTGTCTGCTCGGCCCTTCCCGGGTTTGCTGCTGGTTCTTCCCGGGTTGGCTACCGACCCTTCCACCTCCGTGGAAGGGCGGTTCCCCCTAGCCACCTTCCCTACTTCCGCGGGGGAGCGGCACACCACCGGCTGGCTCTCTTGGGGGCTGCTCAGGTGTTCCTTCAGATAGATGTTCCTCTTAGATGTTCCTGGTGCATGTTGTCTCTCTCCTCCTTTATAGTCCTCTTCCACCAATCCCAACTCTGCTACCCACACGCCGAGTACGCTGCTCTCCTCCAATCAGGAGCAGCTCCTGCAGCTTGTCAAGTTGGTGAAAGGCAGCTGGGTAGAAGCTGTTTGCTCCTCTCCCAGCGCCATATTGTGGGAGAGCAGATGCATAGAATAAGTCTTAATTCCAGTAACTTAGTCTAGTCCGAGTTGCTCCCAGTTGCTCCCCACAAGGAACAAAATCCTGAGGGAACACAAATAGTGAAACAGTATGCTTGGTTTCATCCTTATCAATGATTATACTCAAGTCAATGGTCTAAATACCACCACCAAACAAAAGAACTGATAAAGCACATAAAAAGTTGAGTGAGACCTTTGGCCGGCGCCGCAGCTCAATAGGCTAATCCTCCGCCTTGCGGCACCAGCACACCGGGTTCTTGTCTCGGTCGGGGCGCCAGATTCTGTCCCGGTTGCCCCTCTTCCAGGCCAGCTCTCTACTGTGGCCCGGGAAGGCAGTGGAGGATGGCCCAAGTGCTTGGGCCCTGCACCCCATGGGAGATTCTGTCCCGGTTGCCCCTCATCCAGGCCAGCTCTCTACTGTGGCCCGGGAAGGCAGTGGAGGATGGCCCAAGTGCTTGGGCCCTGCACCCCATGGGAGACCAGGAGAAGCACCTGGCTCCTGCTTTCGGATCAGTGCAGTGCGCCGGCCACAGCGCACCGGCCGCGGCGGCCATTGGAGGGTGAACCAACGGCAAAAGGAAGACCTTTCTCTCTGTCTCTCTCTCTCTCACTGTCCACTCTGCCTATAAAAAAAAAAAATTCTCCCCCAAAAAACTGCAGGACCAAATTATTTCACTAGTGTATTCTATCAAACATTCAAGAAGAAATAATACCTCAAAAATAATACCATCATATAGAAACGTTTTCATATATCAGAAGATTATTGCCCAGAAAACCTTATGAAGCTAGCATACTCATAATGCCAAAGCCAGACCAAGATATCACACGTACTTCTCATGAATAAAGGTGCAAATACTCTTAACAAGATATTAAACAAATCCAACAATGTATGAAAAGAACAATACATCATTCTCAAGTAGCTTTTATCCCCAGAGTGCAAAGTTGATATAACAAGCAAAAATCCACAAATAAAATTAATCAAACTTACAGTATAATAAAGAAAAAAATCATATGATCATTTTAACAGATTCTACGTAGAACTAGGCAAACTCAAGATTAAGGACACAAAGTTCCAAACTGCCTAGTTTGTCCAAAACTTCTAACACCAACTGCAAGGAGTCTGGCCAACTATAAATTGTAAAGGAACATGTAAAACTTCCCTCACTTCAGACACCAGCAACAAGTTTAGGAGTCCACAGTGCTGCTCTCTTTATACCAACTGGCAATAAATATGTGGATCCTGACAGATTTCCTCTGGTTTTATCATTCTCTGTGACTACCCACAGAAGAGCAGAACATTATATATAACATTATACTTCATTATGGCAAAATCTGGATACAAATTAGAACTAGCCAATGTAAGAGACATATAGGACAGAGGCTGGTAGAGTACCAAACACAAAACTTCCTTCGTCCTCACAGACACATCAGCTTCCCAGTGTCCATGTGTAGCAACACATTTGGAGTAGCCATCCCAAGAAGATGTTTCAACTTTGGTGTCCAGAGTTTTCTCTGGGGTTTCAACACCTAGGTCTCATTGACTGGATCCTTGCTGATGTGGTTCAACACAATCTCCAGCTTCTCTCCCTCCCAGAGATGGGACAGAAACAGCATGGCTTAAATCCCCAATCCTCCAATCACATGGTTGGTCTTTCTGAAGTGTCCAGCAGAACTATCAGGTGGCAGCCAAAGAGTCCACCAGGATAAACAAGACAGACACTCTTAACACTTGGCAAATTCCAAGCTCTATTTTTTCAGATTGATTTATTTGAAGGGAGGCGAGAAACAAAAAGATTGACAACTGCCAGTTGAAACCAGAAGCCAGGAGCCTACAGTTCCATCCAGGTCTCCCATGTAGGTGGCAGGGGCCGAAGCACTTGGATCATGCGCCACTGCTTTCCCAGGTGCATTAACAGCACACTGAACCAGACGTGGAGCAGTTGGGACTCAAATGGGCACTCTGATAGGGAATTCTGGCACTGTAGGCAACAATGCATCTCATTGCACCATAATGCTGGCCCCAAGGGAAAATTTAAGCTTCTAGAACTTTAACTCCCAGAAGCCAGGGCAATGACCAAGACTCTTTATTGATAATGCAAAATTCCTTACTAAACAGATACATAAAAAGCTTTTAACAAGATTTAATATTTATTCCTAATGAAAATCTCTCAGCAAATTTAGAATCACAGGAATTTTCAAATTTCTAAAGTACATCTACTAAAAATCTTACTATCATGGTTGTACTTAATAATAATAAACTTAAAAAAAAAAAAACAAAAGTAATAGACTTGAATTATTTGTCTCATAAGATTGAAAGCAGAACAAGGTTACCTACTTTCTTCATTTCTATTCCACACTGTACTTATACTGGGGGTCACAGCCATTGTGATTTCTCAGGAAAATAAATAGAAACCATAAAGACCCAAAAGGAGGAAGGCTGTTAAGCAAGAAAAGTTGAGGGTCCAGCACTGTGGTGAAGCTGGTTTAAGTCTCGACTGCTCCACTTCTATCCAGCTCCCCACTCATGGCCTGGGAACACAACAGAACATGGCCCAGATGGCTGCAATGGCCAGCACTGGGCCAGGGCAAAGCCAGGAGCCTTGAACTCCATCTGGGTCTCCCACGTGGGTATCAGGGGCCCCAAAAGGCCACAAGAGCTGGAGCTGGGCCAATCCAAAGCCAGGGGCCAGGAGCTTCTTCCCAGTCTCCCACGTGGCTGCAGAGGCCAGGCACTTGGACCATCTTCTACTGCTTTCCCAGGTCATAACAGAGAGCTGGAAGGGAAGAGGAACATCTGGGACATGAACTGGTGTCCTTATGGGATGCTGACACTGCAGGCAGAGACTTAGCCCACTATGCCACAGCACCAGCCCCAAATCAGGTCTTTTTTATGGGTTTGTCCCAGCATTGTACTGACTGATAGTTTCCTCCCCAAAACTGTGATTAAAAATGCCACCACCAGCCGGCGCCACGGCTCACTAGGCTTATCCTCTGCCTGCGGCACCAGCACCCTGGGTTCTAGTCCCGGTTGGGGCAATGGATTCTGTCCCGGTTGCTCCTCTTCCAGGCCAGCTCTCTGCTGTGGCCTGGGAGTGCAGTGGAGGATGGCCCAAGTGCTTGGGCCCTGCACCCACATGGGAGACCAGGAAGAAGCATCTGGCTCCTGGCTTTGGATCAGCACAGCGCACCAGCCATAGCAGCCATCTGGGGGGTGAACCAACGGAAGGAAGACCTTTCTGTCTCTCTCTCTCTCTCACTGTCTAATCTGCCTACCAAAAAAAAAAAATGCCGCCACCACCAGCCGCTTCTGGTTTTTCCTCTCTTGAAGACCCCTCTAGGCCACTCTGGCTGGAGGTCTCTGACTTTAAATAAATCTTGCTTTTAAATATGAAAAAAAAAAAGCAGGCAAAAAGAGTGTGTGCTATGTGACTTCATTTATGTAAAATTCCAACAATGTGATGCAGGCAAGGTCATAGCAAAGACAGAGAGACAGAGGAACGGAGGATTGCCAAGCCCCTGCATAGCAGCCTTGTGGGCACCACCCAAACCCCATCCCCTCTGGGCCAACTGCACTGGTCAAGGTTTTGCCAGCTAAAAACATCCAACATGACTGTAACGTGACCTGTAGGACATTAGAATGTCATTATATTAAATCACCATGTCCAACACCTACTCCCATCATGTACCTGATGTCATGACATTTGTGAGATTTCCCCCCAAAAAAGGGCATGGAAATGGGTAACACTCCAGATCCACTCCAAACTCCATCCCCATTTGAATATTCAATTAAAATCCACCCCAGACAACACTCCCTATGTCACCGGATCCTGGATCCTATAAAAGGATGACCTTGAACTTTGGAAAGGACAGCAATCTTTCTCTCTCTCTCTCTCTCTCTCTCTCTGTGTGTGTGTGTGTGTGTGTGTGTGTGTGTGTGTCTCCCGAGCATGTACTTCCCCTTCACCTATAAATAAGTCTTGCTCCTCTGTTCATCTTTACTCACATCTCTTCCTTGAATTCTTTCTTGTGTGGAGGTAAAACTTGCACCAAGCTTAGCCATTGGCCTCGCAGACAACAAATGTGAATTCATCTATACTAACAGAAACTAGATCATAATGGGGGTGGAGGAAGAGACGTATTACAAAGGGTGGCAATGAAACTTTTAGAGCAATGTAACATTTATTATCTTTATTATGCTGACGGTTTCTTGAGTGCATACCTATATCAAAACTAATCGAATTGTGTACTTTAAATACGTGTACCTCAATTACACATTCATGGAATGGGGAGAAAAAAAAGCAAAAACAAATTTTCATGTTGTCACATCACATCTATCAATATTTCCTCATATATATTCTTCTTATACATATGTATTATACATAATCTGTCTTCAAGCTAAAATATCTTAGTCATACTGAAGTGTAATGTTTATGGATATTTTCTTACAAATTGATTTTTTTTAATTTAAAAGACAGAATTACAAAGAGAGGTAGAGCCAGAGAGAGAGGTCTTCCATTCCGCTGGTTCACTCCCTAAATGACTGCAATGGCCAGAGCTGAGCAGATCCAAAGCCAAGAGCCAGGATCTTCCTCCAGGTCTCTCACATGAGTGCAGGGGCCCAAGGACTTGGGCCATCCTCCACTGCTTTCCCAGGCCATAGCAGAGAACTGGATCAGAGAGGGGCAGCAGGATTCAAACCGGCACCCATATGGGATACCACTGCTGTAGGCTGGGGCTTTAACACACCGCGCCACGGTGTGGGCCCCATGAGTTGATTTTTTTAAAAAAAAAGTTTAACATTTTCTCACACCAGAATTTAAATGAGAACTTAGAAACAAACTGACCTTAAAGGCACAGCTGGGAAATAGAGCCACTATTGGGTCACACTCATTTCTCATTCAGCATTTGGAAATTAAATTGACCTAAAAATGGTCAATGAGGAGAATCCACCCTTAATTGGCTAATTAGAAACGCAGTCAGCAAGTTTCACCCTCAAAATCGAGAGAGAAGTGTCTCAATTGCCCGACAAGTGTATGTTCACAATTAGCTCATTAGTGAGGACATTATTTCAGTGCTTGATTAGATGGGCAAATAGTCAATATGAAAGAAAATGCTTGCCTCAGAAGTCCAAATCCAGAACTTCTACAACTTTAGATTTCATGTTTAAGAAAAAAACTGATGAGGGAACTAGGAGGTATGCGTCCAGTCTCTAATCGCATTTGTTTTGGGAAATTTTTGTTTGAATTAGGAAAAAAAATTGATTGTTATAATTATCTTTATTTCAAATATTCTACTCTACTTCATCACAAGCCCTTAAAATTTCTCCACATTTTAAATGGTCTCCCTGAAATTTCCTAGCACCCAAAGGGCACAAAAAAACTATAATAAACATAATTTCTGGATAAAGACACAATGGTGTATGTAAGTTAAAACAGTTGTATGTTCTTCTAAGAAATAAACCATGCAACTTATCTAGTAACTATATATTCTCTAATATTTCTCAAGTATGGTGTCCTTAATATTATCACTGATTACCACACTTGAAAATATTGCATTTTGAAGTATGGAAATCAGAAGTTGTTTGTGGCCTTTCCATAGGGAGCCCAGATATGCCTCCCACTGAGTGGCACTGTCACAACAAAGAAAACAAAAGGGAAACATTTTAGGACTTAAAATCAAGAAAACATAATTAATTTTAAAATTAAGTACTTTGCTCTTTAAAATAAATTCAACAGTTCAACTCCAAGAATTATAATTTTCTCATCCTCAGGTAGATATAGTAACACCTGATTTGCAGCAAGTATTCAAACAATGGTCGTTGTCCATAAACAGGGTTTACTATATTGAAATTCATGGACAAATACAATCATTTATGTGTCCCATAGCCTCATATAACTTACTACTTTGCTATTCCAATGAAATAACTCAAGGTATTATTTCACATGACTCCAGAAGGCCCAGACCCGTATCAGGTATTTCTTTTGGTTCTACAGTGGCAAGGACTTCCATAGCTTCTGAAGCTACTTCAAATGCATCCTTTTGAGGACCAGCTACGAGCTTCCTCTTTAGCTCGTCCTTCTTCCTCACCTGCTGTCATCCAGGTTCTTTCCCTGAAGCCTTCACCCTTCATCCAAGCATGGAAACACTCCCTCCTTCACTGCCACCAAGAACAGCTAAAACAAGGCTGTTGGTGTCAGAAACTGTCATTCAAATTTTAGCTTGAGAAGTATTTATAAATGCATTGTCATATGCAAACATCAGTAACAGTTCATTCCATTAACTGAAAAATAATCCTGATTGTTATTAATCTTCATGCAGCACTTTTGCCCAAAGACTTACTTAACAATAGAGTGAGTCACCCCTATGATTGTTGTGTGGTGTTACAATGGTACCATTAGCCTTTTCCCTTTTATAAAAGGAACACAGCAGCCAGCATTGTGGTGTAGTAGGTTAAGCCACCTGTCATGCTGGCGTCCCATATTAGCTCCAGTTTCAATCCACATGCTCCATTTCCAATACAGCTCCCTGAGAGTATACCTGGTAAGGTAGCAGAAGACAGCCAAATACTTGGGACCCTGTCATCCACATAGGATACCTGGATGGATGGAGTCTGGGCTTTTGACTTCGGCCTATCCCAGGCCTCACCATTGCAGCCATTTGGGGAGTGAACCAGCTGATGGAAGATTTCTTTCTCTATGTCTCTCCCTCTCTATAACTCTGACTTTCAAATAAATAAATAAATCTTTTTTTAAAGAAACTGTCCAACAACAAAAATACTTTTTTGAAAAGGAACTTAAGGTATAAAATATATACTGAAGTCACAAAAATCTACCTTGTAGCCAAAATAGTAACCTAGAGGGTTCTTTTGTTAGATTTCGGTGCAGCTGCACTATTCATGCATGGGCAAACATTTATTGATGGCCTGCTAAGAGCTGAGTACAGTACTACATTTTAGGAATGGCAAATAAAATTGTCACAAGTCCTGCCCTCATCCAGTAGGTGGATCAGGAAATAATGTCACATAAAAATGAAGCTGGAAATCATATCATGAAAACCCCAGATTTTATCAATGAATCCCACAAAAGTGAAACTCCTTGCTAAAAGCCACATAAGTTGGTGACCTAACTCAGATTTGGGTCTTCAATAAGAAGGATATTCTTATCCTTCATGTCATATAATTGTGTTTGCATGACCTCCAAATCAAATACACTTGCAGGCATCTCTCTAGAACTTTCCTACTCTTGAAGAGCCAAAAAAAAAAAAAAAAAGCCTACATTAGTAATAGTAGCAATAGCAATAACAGTAGCAAGAGTAGTAAGAGTAGCAGTAGTAATAACTGACACTGACATGTTCCTAAGATCTTATTAGACTTTCAGGCCTTGTAATGCATTAACTCATTCAATTATCAAAACTCTTCAGGGTAGAGGCTATCATTTTCCCCACTTGCAAGAAGAGGAAATTAACATTCAGATAGCTCTCACAATTGGCACTCAAACCTTCCCAGGTCTTTCTTATTGCACATCAACACTCTTGTCTCTACATAAATGTTGTACAGAACAGGAGCTGATGGAATATTCTTTTGGACTTCTGATGAAGAGTTAGAAAACATGCAGTATATGGCCAATATTATGGTACCATGGGTTAAGCTGCCACCTGCAATGCCAGCAGCCCATGTGAGTGCTGGTTCAAGTCCTGGCTGCTCTACTTCCAACCCAGCTCCCTGCTAATGTGTCGGGAAAGTAGCAGATGATGACCCAAGTACTTGAGTCCCTGCCACCCATTGGGAAACCTGGATGGAGTTCTAGGATACTGACTTTGGCCTGGCTTAGTCCCGGTTGTTGTGGCCATCTGAGAAGTGAACCAGCAGATGGAAGATCACCCTCTCTTTCTCTCTCTCTCTCTCTCTCTCTCTCTCTCTCTCTCCCTCTCTGTAACTCTGCCTTTAAAACAACTAAGTCTTTTATCAGCAAGAAGAAAAGGAAATATGTAGTATAACTGAAAAGAAGAGAGATACCACAGATCACAGAGAATAGAAGTTTTGTATAAGCTCCCAAGCTCTTTGAAAGGTTGAAAATCATGTCATCTCCAAACAATGCGGGCTAGGCAGGGAGTTAGTTAATGAACAAAAGAACTGAGAGGTTTGAAGATGCCAAGAAGGACATGTGTATGCCGAGCTCCACATGGAGATGCCATGGAATTTTCCCAAAGATCATCATAAACAGCATAAACTCCATGCCATTTGTATATTAAATGGGGTACCTCATCCTATATGATAAAGGAGGCAGCTAAACTGGGGCAGGAGTAAGTCTCCTCATAGGGCTGCCCTAAGTCACTTCAAAGTGTGTGCAATCTCTTTTTAAATGCATTTCCCATTCTTGCACTTTATCGATGTCTCTGTTTTGAATTCATCTTTTAGGCTGAAACAAGAACCAGAATAAATATCCCATCCTTATAACACATAGGCATTTGGGTAGCTGGAAACTTTGATAGGTGCATTTTGGTACTCACACTTTTTTTTTTTTTTTTTTTTTTGGCACTTCTATACCATGCTTACAGTAGGTGCTCAATAACTGCGTTATTAAGCTTATGTGTTCTTGGGTAAGTGGGGCAAAAAAAGTCACCATTTCTGCCCTTAAACACAATTATGGTTTTTACTAGCTAGACTGGGGACTCTGCCTAAGAATTTGATATAGGACATATATTTATAAAATTCAAATTTCATAGCTTCTGGCAGTTCTTTAAGCCATTAAAGATAACTCAGGGCTAATAGTCAATTTAGTTAAATTTAGCATAGCACATTAGTGAGTTTTTAGATATGCAAATGATGGCAATAATTGAAAGAATTTTTACCTAAGGCTGGATTTTAATGGGTCTTTGTCACTCAAAGCATTTCTGTCTTATCTTTTACTTTTGTGGTCTAGCAAAGTAAAATTCCTTCAGCCCTTCAGGCTCTTAAGTCTCTGAACATTCACCATTCCTCTCTGTCTCTCCTTCAAAACCAGTCACTTCTTTGCTAAGCTCATCTCTTTCTTGCAGTATCTTGCTAATGACAGCTGGTAACCACCACACACAGCCCTAAAATAATGCTTTCCAACCTTGCACCCTGAGGTGACAAGCTAAATAAGCACAATATTGACTATAAGTGTTCTTGGAGTGGTGGTTTTACTGAAAATACTGTCACTGAGTAAGATGGAACTCCAGTTTTCCTGCCTATGACATCAGTTCTCCTATCTCTCAACTATTAAGCTAATGTCACTTGTACAATAGTACATCACTTATATAATATAGGAATTGGTACCTCAAAAATAACACTGGCTACTTGCTATGGTTTGAATTCGTTTCCCAGAAGTTTACATACTAGAAACCCAATCCCAAATTTCATGTGCCAATGGCCTTTAGCAATTAATTAGGACCTTTGGGTAGTAATTAGTAATTAGATAAGGTCATGAGGCTGGAGCTCTTATTAGTGGCATTAGTGGCTTTATAACAGGAAGAGGCTTGAGATAGAACATTTGCTTTCTAGCCATGTGGTGCCTTCCACCACGTAATGATACAAAAAGAAGTCTCTCTCCAAAGGCCAGGCAGGTGTTGGCGCCATACTCTTGGACTTCCCAGCATCCACAACCATCTACTCATAAGAAAGAGTAAGAGAGAGAGAAAAGATACAGAGAAAGAAATCTTCCATCCAATGCTTCACTCCTCAAATTCTTACTGCAGCCAGAGCTGGTCCAGGTCAAAGTCAGGAGCCAAGAACTCCAACCTGGTCTCACATGACTGACAGGGACCCAAGCACTTGAGCCATCATTTGCCACCTCCCAAGATGCATTAGGAGTAAGCTAGGATTGGAAGCAGAAAAGCTAGCACTTAAATTGGAATCCATATGGGATGAAAACATCCCGAGCAACAGCTTAACCCACTGCATCACAACTCATGCCCATTATCTTCTATTCTTTATTAAATTACCTGGGCTCAAGTATTTCATTATACCAACAAAAATGGATTAAGACACTGCTCTCACCTATAAACTCCAAAATCTCCCTACAAGAGCTTATTTCTCATTGACATGAAATCCTTTAGTGGCCAAGAGACAACTCTATTCCACTAATCATTTAGGGCTCAGGCAGAAGCTCTGCCATCTTCTACACACGCCATTCTTGGCTTCTAAGACTGCCCTGGGTATCGTCATTCCCTGTAACAGGGGAAAGAAAATGCAGACAATCATGTAGATGATTTTATGGACCATAACTGAAAAGTTATACAAGTCTGTCAGCCCGGACTCTATTACCCAATCATAATAATTACTGGCCGTGGCACAGAAGGAAAAGGAATTTATCACCTTTGTCATTGATACGGTGACTAACTGACTTGTAATCAAATTTATAATTTGGTGATTTGATAAGCAATGTCTTAAAACAGAAAGAGTTTGGCCTTTGACATTAGACAAATCTAGGCTTACACCTAAGCGCAGCCACTTATTATGTATGTGACTTTGATGGATTTTCTTAACCTCCTTGGAATTTTATTTCTCCAGCTGTAAAATGGAATGATCCAAGGTACCTCAAAAAGTAAATGAAGGATCAGGCATTTAGTCTAGCTGTTAAGATGCCCATATCCTATTGTGTGTATGAGTATATTCTAATCTTTTTCCAGGTCCTTGTCTCATACAAAGATAAGTATTCTAAGTTGAGACATGTCTAAGGCGCACAAAGTGGTAAGATTTATTTAAAAGGTGAAAAAGTGAACACACTTTAATGCATGAGTGCAGATTGCCAGGAAAAATATCCGTTGCGAGTGGGCCAGAGAGTTGCCCAAGGGAAGAAGAGGGTGATGGAAGAGAGAGAGGGCACCTGAGTAGCAGCTCCAATAATGCTCCATGGCAAAAGAGAGAAAGAAAGAGAACTCTCCCCCATTCTGGGCCTCTTTTATGAGGTAGGGAGTGGTGTCTTTACATACATGAAGCTCCATGGGGAGCTTAATTTACATATTTTTATGGCGTCCCCCAATTCAAGGTCCCAGATGAGACAGGTGCATATTGGGAAAGGGAGTTATTTGATTAGCAGGTAAAGGGATAATGTTACATCCAGCTCACTTAGACCTTTCCAGGTGCCTGTCTATCTACCCTACATCAGAATATCTGGGTTCCCTTCCTGGTTCTGGCTCCTGATCCCAGCCTCCTGCTAATGCAGACCCTGGGAGGCAGCAGTGATGGCTCAAGTAGTTAAGTTCCTGCCACCCAGGTTGGAAAACCGGACTGAGTTCCCAACATCAGCTCTGCTGGTCCTTACAAACATTTGGAGACTAAACCAGTGGGTAGGTTTCTCTCTCTCTCTTTCTCTATCTCTCTCTCAAATAAATAGAAAACATTTTTAAATTAATGGAAAATGGAATTAAAAGATAAATTTATTTTAGTACAAGAAAATTGAAATTCATAATATACAGGGTCTTTAAAAAGTTCATGGAAATGCATATTATGGGAAAAGTAGGTATAATTTAAAACATCTACACAAAAAATAATCTTACCTTTTTATTAATTTTTTTATTTTTTTCAAATACCTTCATAGTTTCTACTTAAAGGCACTGAGATGAAAATTAAGTGAAATATACTTAAAAGCATAACAAAGTACCTGCCTCAATGTAAATGTTCCAAAAATACAAGCTACTATTTATATCAGAAATAATGAGAGAACTTTTTGAATTAGAAGTACAACCTAACATGTTTCACTTTCCTTAACCAAAAATTTTAACATACTGCTGATATCTGTGAAATGTACAGTTATCAAATAATTGCTTCCTACTATGAAGAAATAATTATGTCCTGAAAAAAAATCAGTGGGAATTTTCAAAGGATTATATAAAGAGAAATGTCACTTCACACATGTTCTAAATGGAACAAAACTATAAAGCCATTAAAAGATGCTTGCATCAGGATCAGACCACGTAACTTTGCAATGGGTAATCCCAAAGATAGCAGAGCATGTTTGGTGGGGTTTATTACCTTGCTGACCTCAAGACAAGATTGTTTTAGGGCCTAAAACTAAAATGCTTTCTACCTTCCATTTGCAAATAAAAAATGCAGTGCCTATGAGTCATTGCAGGCCCCAAACATAACATATTCATTGTGATCAAAGACTCGGGGTCTTTGTAAATCACAAAAGCTGTCCAGAATCACATTGCACCCAGGAATGTGCAACATTTTTTTTCACCAAAGCCACAAACCATCAGTATCATTCTCCATTTTACCACATTTAATCCCAGTTCTCCATTTTATTAAAAATATCTCTGAAGGGGCAGTGTTTGGCACAGCTGTGTAATGGCTTGGGACACCCACATTCCATATCAGAGTGCCAGGTTCAAGTCCAGCTACTTCACTTCCAATCCACTTTCCTGAAAATGTACACCCTGGAAAGAAGCAGACAATGGCTCAAATACTTGGGTTCTTGCCCCTCACATGGAAGTTCCAGATTTAATTCCAAGCTTCTGGCTTTAGTGAGGCCCACTTCTGACTGCTGAAAGTATTTGGGACATGAACCAGCAGAGAGAAGAACTCTCTTGTATCTGTCTCTCTGCCTTTCAAATAAAAATAAATAAATAAAAATTATACATTTGGACATTCCAAGCAATCAAATGGACTGTGGTATGAATGTATGTGTGTGTGTGTGTGTGTGTGTGTAGCAACAAAGAAAGGGCAGTGAATGAGCTTCCTGGGAAATAAAACTAAAATATTGGTCTAAAAGGAAACTTGTGTGAAATGTGGAATCCTATTAACCCCCCTCCCCCATATTTTGTTACTCTATCCCATCTTCTTACTGTGAGAAGTTTAAAGTGCTAATAGGCAGTCAGGAAAGGTCCCTGCTGGAAAGAGGAACCAAGTGTTTGCAAAAGTTAGCCCCTCCAGAGAGAGGTCTCAGACTACAACTAGATGCAAAAATACCTGTCATCCTCTGACGGGACAGAGGAACATTGCCCCAAACCTCAACAAACCACAGTCCTGTGCAAACAAAATTTCATCAATGAATAACTAACCAGCTACTGATTGGCTGTTATTCCAGCCAATCGATTGAGTGTTATTTTCCCCTGCTGATTGGTTATTATTTCATTCTATTACTTTCTCAGAACCCCATCTTTAAATGCCAATCAAAAGAGGCAGAATTTCAACACATCATTAACAACCCGGACAACCAATCAAACCAAGTTTTCTATTTAGTGTGATAAAAGGGTGCTCTGTGGACAACTGCCTTATATCATCCTCCCTTGGAGATCCTCTCCTGAGCAGCATGAAACTCTGAATTTCTAGAAAGCATACTTCTTTGCTCATTCTCGTCCACATCACGGGAGACAATAACCACATACAAAGCAACACTAGACTCTAAAATTACCACATGACCATGAAAGTTCTTCCATTAAGTGGTAAGTCTGTCAGTTCCCACTCTCTTCAATTTGGGTGAAACTTTGCAACAGCTTATTCTGAGGGTACAACAATGCAGGGACCAAAGTGAAGCTGTATGACTTCTGTGAAGTATCACACATATCCACCTTGCCCTCTTGGGATGCTGTCTCCCAAAACTCAGTTTCCATGCCATGGAGAAGATCAAATGACCACAGGGAGTCTCAATCAAGAGGCCATTGTGGGGCCGGCGCCGCGGTTCACTAGGCTAATCCTCCGCCTTGCGGCGCCGGCACACTGGGTTCTAGTCCCAGTCGGGGCGCCAGATTCTGTCCCGGTTGCCCCTCTTCCAGACCAGCTCTCTGCTGTGGCCTGGGAAGGCAGTGGAGGATGGCCCAAGTGCTTGGGCCCTGCACCCCATGGGAGACCAGGAGAAGTACCTGGCTCCTGCCATCGGATCAGCGTGGTGCGCCAGCCACAGTGCCCAGCTGCAGCGGCCATTGGAGGGTGAACCAACGGCAAAAGGAAGACCTTTCTCTCTGTCTCTCTCTCTCACTGTCCACTCTGCCTGTCAAAAAAAAAAAAAAGAAAAAAGAGAAAAAAAAAAAGAGGCCATTGTGTACTCACCCTGGTCAGCCCAGCTGAAGTCCCAGGCAACAGAGAAGAACAGTCCCCAGAACCACCAGACACGTGAATGGGGCACTCCAGGTAATTGCAGCCTCCAGCTATTGAGTACCCCCAGCATGGAGGGACTTAGCTTAGGCCACAAAAAATAAAACTAGAGATGAGTTATGCCTTTTGTACTCTGCCCAAGTCACAGACTTGAGCATAATGTTTTCCACTATTAAGTTCTGGCGTAGCCATGATGGCAGTAATGCCTGGTACACTGTCTCTAAGATGTAAATTGAGAATGGCTTCCTGCCAGCATATCATCAGCATGCAAATAAGTGGGCAGGTGAATTGAGGGAGAAAATACTCAAAGAAACCAGGCGAGCTTCTCCCAGACCTCACAGAGAAAGACTCTGTTCATGGCTCTGATGACTCCAGGTACCCTGTTACTGCATGTAACTTACTGTTTTAACCACCGTTTGCAGACCCCTCCCTCCCATTCTAATTATTAGCCCCTCACTGAATCAGCTTCTCTTAATTGATCAAAACCAAGAGAAACTTTGATCTTTTCCATAGCCATGATCCTGCGGCACTTTTGAGCAAATAGCTGCAGCAGCAGTATTTCTTCTAAAATCCCAGGGGTAATTGTACTCTCTCATTATTTGCCAAATCACTAATGAATTGAAGAACAGGAGAAAACATAGCCAGGGACAATTCTGAATATTTTTCGACAAAATGGGATAACATGTGAAGCACTGACACATGCCACACTGGGTTCCCTAGAAACAGACTGAGCTGGAGACAGGTGCAGTTTTGCTGGGAATGGGCAGAGGGAGAAGCTGACCCATGGTGTGAAGGTAACACCTTAGCTGATCTTGTGTGGACATTGCAACCAGCATGACCCTATAGATATGTTCCACGTGGAGCAGAGCTTCTGTAATTCTAAACCACCAGCAATATACTGCTGGTCAGCATCTGAAATGGGGTATAAACCTAGCTGAGGCAGTTACTTCTGGCTGAGAGCAAGTCCCAAGGAGAGATGAACTATCAGCAGCCCACATTTGCAGCAGTCAGAGGATGGACTCCCACTCCTGGAAGGGGATCTGGGCAGGGCACCACAGCAAGCACTTCAAGGCACACTTCCCACCACGCTCTCATCCACTTCTTACTTTAGTAAGTTTACCCTGTGGGGAGCAACTCGGACTAGACTAAGTTACTGGAATTAAGACTTATTCTATGCATCTGCTCTCCCACAATATGGCGCTGGGAGAGGAGTAAACAGCTTCTACGCAGCTGCCTCTCACCAACTTGAGTGATGACCTGCAGGAGCTGATTCTGCTCCTGATTGGAGGAGAGCAGCGTACTCGGCGTGTGGGTAGCAGAGTTGGGATTGGTGGAAGAAGACTATAAAGGAGGAGAGAGACAACATGCACCAGGAACACCTGAGGAGCACCTGAGCAGCCCCTGAGAAGCCCCCTGAGAGAGCCGGCCGGCGGTGTGCCACTCCCCCGCAGAAGTGGGGAAAGTGGCAGGGGGAACTGCCCTTCCACAGAGGTGGAAGGGACGGTAGCCAACCCTGGAAGAACCAGCAGCAAACCCGGGGAGGGCCGAGCAGACAAAAAAACAGCGCAGGGTCCTGTGTTGTTCCTCTGCGAAGAGGGGGAGCGACACACCCCTTCTGGGAATGCCTTCTCCAGGGTTCTGGTTGTCTTTACTGGGGAAATCTAAAAATGAAGGATGAATGGAGCACATTGCAATAGATGTCATTGTTGAGCTTCAGGCCATCACGGATAGTCATCATCTCTTTCCTCTTCCAACTACTGCCGGCTCCCCTCACCATCAGCTGCTATTCTGAGCAGCTTTTCTGATGTGGTAGCCCCAGATCTGGTTCCTATGAGGTTTGACAACCTGGATACTAATAGAGCTGGGCATAGGTGCTCCAAGAGATCAACCAATTGATCAGTTGAATGCAAACACATTCCGCTCTGCTGTGGAGCAGCAGCCTTGCCCCTACTGATAATAAGCCCGATTGGAAGAGAAATAAAAAGCAATTTGAACAGAAGTTTAACATAGTTATCAAATAGCAGGAAATCAGATTAACAGAATTGGCTTTTCAGGACTGAAAAGAACTTTAAAGTACACAGAAATAGTAGATATGAAAGGATTTCGAAAGGTTTGTGGAAAAATGGAATTAAAAGATTTATTTTGGAGGCAGGTGCTGTGGTGAAGCAGGTTAAATCCCTGGCCTGCAGCACTGGCAGCCCATATGGGAACCAGTTCGACTCCCAGCTACTACACTTATGATCCAACTCCCTGCTGATGTGCCTGAGAAAGCAATGGGGGATGGCCCAAGTCCTTGGGCCCCTTCACACACATGGGAGACCCAAAAGAAGCTCTTGGCTCCTGGTTTCAGATATGCCCAGCTCTGGCCAGTGCATCATCTGGGAAGTGAACCAGTGGATGGAAGACCTCTCTCTCACTCTCTCTCCCCTCTCTGTAACTCTGTCTTTCAAATAAATAAAATAAATCTTTTTTTTAAATCCTGTCAAATAATTATTATAAAAAAAGATTTATTTTGGTGCAAAAATATTTTGAAATCCATGCATAGATTTTTCATAATATGCTTTTTCCATGAACTCCCTCAAGATTTCTGTATGCAGATTTCCAGATTAATTTGCATCAAAATAAATTTACCTTAATTCCATCTTTTTACAAAGTATTTGATATACTCATATATCCTCTTTCTCATATTAGTGAAAACTGCTTCCATATCTCCCTTATGATATGAATGAAAAATAACATATTTGCTAGGTAAAAGGCAGCTTGCCACACACCAGAGACTGTGTTAATCTGCTCCACCAAAAATATTATATCCAGTACAGCTGCTGCAATTGAAAATTACTACTTTTTTATTTTTCTGCAGTAGTTGACTATAATTCAACATGAACCCTGTGGATTCTGTACAGATCAGACTAGTGAACCAGGCTTCACTAGGTTTAACAGGGACCATGATCTCTGTTTTAAGTACCCAAAAGAGTGCATTAATCTTCTCCATGGATCATTTTATCTACTTTGGTTTGCTATCCTTATCGAGGACATACAGTGAGATAGGGGTCGAATTCAGAGGCTTCCCTTTTGCCTTCTCTTCTCCAAGATCTCTTAACCCACAAGTCAAGGAACCAGGGTGCGTGTTCTCTCAACTCCTAAGTCTGTCCCTTCCAATTATACATTAGAGGACTAAGGACATAACATCTACTGAGGTCCATGAATCAGGTGGACTCACAGTAAGCTGGTTGTGAGCCAAGACTCCATTCACCACCCCTGTCAGTGAGGGTAAGGAGCGAGAAATGATAGCATTTTATATCCCTCTAGGTACTAATGAAAGTCAGAATTTGTACCTGACATTCCTCAAAAATGTGAGTGTTCCCCTTCCCCCAGAGCACCATCATAGGAAATGTCTATAGACCTATTTGAAGAAAGATATAGAGCAGTATCACTGATGCAAAGAATTACTCTATAGCATTGCAGGGTCCTTTCTCAGGCCTCTGCTTCAACAATGAGCTTAAAGTCCAAGAGTTGCGCCAAGCACAAAAACTGAACAATAGATCATGACTTTTGTTGGGATGAATATGCTTGGCTCCCTTGGGTTACACTGATGGTATAAATCAAGTAGGATCCTCTCTGGTTGCCCTCTCTCTCTCTCTCTCTCTCTCTCTCTCTCTCTTCTTAGAAACCTTTTATTTAATGAGTACAAATTTCATAAGTATAACTTTAGGAATATAATAATTCTTCACAACATACATGCCCTCCCACCCCTACTCCTACCCCACTTCCTCCTCCCTCTCCTTTTCCCAATCCCACTCTCCATTATGATTAGTTTTCAATTAACTTTACACACAGAAGACCAACTCTATACTACGTAAAAAATTCAACAATTTACACACAAAAAAAAAACATAAAAAACTGTTTGAGAATAAGTTTTACAGTTAATTCTCATAGTACAACTCACTAAGGACAGAGGTCCTGTATGGGAAGTAAGTGAACAGTGACTCCTGTTGTTAATTTAATAATTAACAGTTATGTATGACGTCAGTGATCACCTGAGGCTCTTGACATGAACTATGAAGGCTATGGAAGCCTTTTGAGTCCACAGTCTCCTTCAGTATTTAGGCAAGGCCATAAGCAAAGTGGAAGTTCTCTCCTCCCTTCAGAAACAAAGTACATCCTTCGCTGATGACCTCTACATTCCACTGGGATCTCACTCACAGAGATCCGTCATGTAGGACATTTTTTTGCCACAATGTATTGGCTTTCCATGTCTGAAATGCTCTCGTGGGCTTTTCAGCCAGACCAGAATGACTTAAGTACTGATTCTGAGGTCAGAGTGCTACTTAGAGTGATTGTCATCCTATGAGTGTGTACCCTTAGAAGTAAGTCTGTATGAATGCATTCAGAACTATACAGTTTTACAGTTACAAACTTCCTTCTCCCTCTCACTCTTATTTTTTACTGGGATTTATTTTCAATTGACTTTATACAGATATGATTAATTCTATGTTAGATAAAGAGTTCGACCAGTGGTATTAAGAAGGAAAAACAAACAAACAAAAAAATACCTGGTCTTCAACAGTCAAGACAAGAGCTATTCAAGTCATTGCTTCTCAAAGTATCAATTTCATTTCTACCCATTTATTTTAGGTGCTCTATTAGTTATCACAGATCACAGAGAACATATGATATCTGTCCCTTTGGACTGGCTTATTCCACTAAGTATGATATTTTCCAGATTCATCCATTTTGTTGCAAATGAGCAGATTTAATTTTTTACTACTGTATAATATTCCATGAAGTACATATCCTATAGTTTCTTTTTCCAGTCTTCAGTTGATGGGCATTTAGGTTGATTCCATGTCTGGTTGATCTGTCCATCGCTGACAGTAGGGTTGTGAAGTCCCCCATTACTATTATATTTGAGCCTATCTCTTCCTTTAAATCCATTAACATTTCTTTTAGATACCCAGGTGCCCTGTAATTAGGTGCATACACATTTATAATAGTTACAGCTTCCTGTTGAATTTATCCTTTAATCATTGTATAGTGTACTTCTTTGTTTCTTTTAATAGTTTTTGTGTTAAAGTCTATTTTGTTTGATATTAGGATGGCTACACCAGCTCTTTTTTGGTTTCTGTTAGCTTGGGTTATCTCTTTCCATTCTTTCACTTTCAGTCTGCATGCGTCATTGCTGGTAAGATGTGTTTCTTGTAGGCAGAAGATAGATGGATTTTCTTTTTCAATCCATTCAGCCTGTCTGTGTCTTTTAACTGGGGAGTTGAGACCCTTTACATTCAGGGTGATTATTGTTATGTACCCACTTTGCACTGCCATGTTTCCATAAATAATCCTAATTTTGTATTTTGGGTTTCCTTTGACTTTCACTGGATCATTTTCTGCATTCATCTTCTTTCATAGTTATGTTCCTGTTTGTGTGTTCCCATGTGTAGCACATCCTTGAACATCTTTTGTAGGGCTGGACGAGTAGCTACAAATTCTTTCAATTTCTGTTGTGGAAGATTTTTATTTCTCCTTCATTCATAAATGAGAGATTTGCAAGGTACCATATTCTGGATTGACAATTTTTTTCTCTTGGGACTTGGAATCTATCTTGCCATTCTCTCCTTGCCTGTAGGATTTCCAATCAGAAGTCTGGAGCGAGTCTAATTAGGTTTCCTCTGAATGCCATTTGGCATTTCTCTTGTGCACATTTTAAGATTTTTTTTCTTTTCATTTTACTGTGGAGAGTTTTACTACAATGTGTCATGGTGAAGATCTTTTCTGGTCGTGTCTATTGGGAGTTCTGCGTACTTCCTGTACTAGTACTTCTTTCTTTCTCCAGATTGGGGAGATTTTCTGTTATTATTTCATTAAGAAGGCCTTCTAATCCTTTCTCTCTTTCCATGCCTTCTAGAACTCCTAGGATCTGTATGTCAGATCACTGAAAGTATCTTGGAGATCTCCAACTGTGTTTTTTAGTTTTCTAACTTCTTCTTTTTTTGTCTTCTAGTTCTGATATTCTTTCTTCTCTCTCACCTATCATTGTCAAGGTTTTCCAGTTCATTTTTTATTTGATCTTCTGAATTCTTCATGTCTAGTACTTCATTCTGACTTCTCTCTAATATCTCAATTTCTTGGGAGCACTTTCATTTAGATTGTGAATTTGCTTCTGATTGCTTCTAAGCAACCCAATGATTAATTTTCTAAATTCCATTTATGGCATTTCCTTAATCTCTTCATCTTCACCTTCTATTATTGAAAAGTTGTAGTGTTCCTTTGGGGGGCTCATAGTGTCTTCCTTATTCTTATTTAGGGTTTTCTTTTTTTTTTTTTTTTTGGCATTTGTGGGTTTTTGTTTGTTTGTTTGTTTTTGTTTTTTTGTCTGTGGAGTTTCTCTTGTGGTGAGGTTTCCCTCCTTTATGAGCTGCTATGTGTTTGTGCATTGCAAGTGGAAGCACAGAGCGCCACCTACTGGAGCCCTGCTCACTTCTCAATGGTAGTGGAGGCAGGTAAGGGCACATAGCTGGCTTCTCAGTGGTGGATGGAATGGGCTCTAGTTTTCAATATTCAGGACTTTTGGTTGTACAGCTTGCATGGTGGGGAAGAAATTATTCTGAAACGTTGTGGCCCTTGTTCCTGGGTGTGGCGTATGGTGAAGTGGCCTCTGCCATTGATGGGCATGTGCAAAGGAGGCTAAGGCGCAGTCCCCTGTTTACATTCAAAAATGTAAACAAACAAGACTGCTTCTCTCAAATGGCTGCAGGTCCGGTCCGGGTGGGGAGGGGGGAGATGGAGATGGGCGGGGGGAGTGCCTGACCTCTCTGTTTGTTCTTCTATACCTTCTCTTTTTCTCCCCACATGGAACTTCAAAAACAGTTCGCCAAGCTCCCCCTACCACTTCCATTCGGAGCTCCATGGATCTGTGATTTCCCATCTAACTTGGTCCACTGGGGGCTGGTGCCAGCCAGCCTGGTCTGCACCTCTGCCACACCTCTGCTGCTTCCCTTTCTTACTTACTCTTTCAGCATGGGCCTGCCCATGCTGTGTTGGCCTCTTGGGCTTCCCGTCAGGAATTTCCCATGGCTCTATCTCCAGAGTGTATTTTCTCTCCTTTTTAACTCTCTATTTTGCCCCCATGTTACTCAGATTGTCCTGTTGCTATACCACCATCTTGGGACCCCCCCTGTTCTATCTTGCCTCTAAATGCTGTATTGCATTCAGCTCTTTCTAGCTTTCTGCAAATTGAGATCCCTGGTTGTCTCTCTGATTTTGTCATCTATTATGATAGTTCTTCTGATGATTAAACTACCACCTAGACTCTAATGGTTGAGATTTTTATCAGCTCCATTGTTACCAAGATCCCTGTTCTGTAACAGCATCCCCTACTGCCATACATAACTCCCAGACTCTCAGTGATTCCAGTGCTCTCACACCAGCACATTACAATTACTTGCTTACACTGAGCGTCTTCTGGACTCTCCAAAAACAACACTGTGCTCTTGGGTTTTCTGGATTGAGATGATGTACCCACTCACGTATTCCTACCTCTCTGAACCCCCTGACCCCTCCATTCTCCCTCTGCCAGTACATTTTTACTGCCACCATTATTAAGCAACTCAATTTCAGTCTCCTACCCATTTCTAATTTCCATGAGAAATTCAGATGGCAAGAAACAAAGGCAAATACTTTGAGAGAGAACCACCTAGAATTGATAGATAAAATAATTTTAGTTTCTACTTCAATACACATTGCTTGTCTCTGTATCTGCAATTTGAGGAAATGGCTACCAATTTCGCAATCATGCAGACTAGATCTATTACAAACAAATTGCAAAGAATTCTCAGATCCAAGGTGCGCATGTAGCACAGTGGTTTAATATGTTGCCTGGGACATCCACAACCCTAGATATCGCTGCTCCATTTCTGATCCACCTTCCTGCTAATGTGCACCCTGGGAGGCAGTGGATGATGACTCAAGCGCTTGGGTTCCTGCTACCCACGTGGGAAATCCAGATGGAGCTCCTGGTTGTTACAGGCATTTGGGGAATAAACCAGCAATCAGAAAATCTCTTTAAAAAAAAAAGATTTATTTATTTTATTTGAAAGTCAGAGTTACACAGAGAGAGGAGAGGCAGAGAGAGAGAGAGAGATAGGTCTTCCATCTGATAGTTCACTCCCCAGATGGCCGCAACAGCCGGAGCTGTGCCGATCCGAAGCCAGGACCCACTCCGATCCGAAGCCAGGAGCCAGGAGTTTCTTCCAGGTCTCCCACACGGGTGCAGGGGCCCAAGAACTTGGGCCATCTTCTACTGCTTTCCCAGGCCATAGCAGAGAGCTTGATCGGAAGAGGAGCAGCTGGACTAGAACTGGCGCCCATATGGGATGCTGGCGCTTCAGGCCAGGGTGTTAATCTGCTCTGCCACAGCGCAGGCCCTGCAGAATATCTCTTTGTTGGTCTCTCTCTGTTGCTTTCTTACTCAAGTATATATAAATGAATAAATAAACACTTGAAAACAAAAAAATAATTTTCAGATCCTCAGAGAACAAGAATTAGTTGTCTTAGAAAATTTACTAAACAATCATCTTTTGTCAAGAAATTGTGTCATCATTTACTGATGTCTTGATGATAACCTAGCAGAACTCTATCTGTCATATAATTATCTTCCAAAAATCAGAGATGCTATAGACATATAGCTAATGTTAACAATTTTTTGTAAATGTTAGGAAAATTGTGGAATGCCATCTTTTACACTGCAAAAATCAATGAACAGAACTGAAATAACTTACTTTCTTGTCTGAAATTAATCTGCTGCAAAGCAGGACCTGGCTTTATCACAGTGACAATTGGCCTACTATATTCTGGTATTTGGTCAGATTCTGTTAAGTGAATTTCATTTTTAATCTTCTTGGACTAGCAGTCCAGAACACAGAACAATTCTACAACCATCCCCCCTCAAGCCTAAATAGAGAATATACAAAATTGTAAATGTTTTGTTTTATTTTAACTAAAGCAGAAAAACAAAATCTCAGGAATGTGTTGCAGAGCCTGGAAATCAGCTTAGAAATCAGCTTAGAAAATTCTTTCTTAGAAAGGACCTTTGGGCTAAATGGACCACATCTTCCACAATCAGATCTGAAAAATGTTTAGGTGTTTATGTCCATTTTTTCAGAGTCAATTCCATGGAAAAAAAGACCATTTTCTGATTCTGATCTTTCTCTATGGAAATAATCTATGCAGCTAAATGAAAGTACTCTTCCCCCAAAGAATGTGGGACCATTTCCATTATGTCCATCTAGCTTTCAGGTCAGAAAACAGTAGCAATAAATTGACAAAAACTTGAGTTCTGTTTTGCTGGATGATCGGCATCAGAGCCAGGGTCCATACGTTTGAATGTGAACTGGAAATCACTCACAGTTAGTCTCACTGATGGATTCTGGAATCACTTTGGCTTGATTGTGATAGGGAATATTGTGAGAAAAGGACCACACTCTAGAAAGGTACCAATGATTTCCACTTTTTCAGTATGGGTCAAGAAAAGGGATTATAAAAAAGAGGGAGCAAACTCTTCGGGGAAGCATAGAATAAATCAATTTTTTTAAAAATTGTCACACTCCAGGAAAAGCACCTGGATCCTGGCTCCTGCCATCGGATCAGCGCAGTGCGCCGGCTGCAGCGGCGGCCATTGGAGGGTGAACCAACGGCAAAGGAAGACCTTTCTCTCTCTGTCTCTCTCTCTCACTGTCCACTCTGCCTGTCAAAAATAAAAAAAAAAATAAAATAAAATAAAATAAAAATTGTCACACTGTTGGACTCAGTGGAAATACAAATCCCAGGAAGGCAAAGGAGAACTCCCTCAAAGTGCTGCCTGTTTCCCAAATTACTTTTCTCTCCCTTCAAGCTTCAAGAAAATGGCATTCCTATTTCTGGCAAAGTTCAAGTAAAGTCTATTTGGGGTTAGTTTGTTACTCTTAAATTGCCTCAGGCCTTGCTATGATTGGAGTTCTGTTTCCTCAGTAGCACTACAATAAAATACCTATCCCTTTAAAGCAGGAATGATCAGATAACCAGGAAGTCACCATTCAGCCAGCACCAGGGGGATTTTGTAGAGGTCTTATCCCTCTTAATTTTTGCACTAAGTCTACAAGTAATTCTGCAACATAATGTGTGCAGTTCTCTAATGGTGTAAGAAAGTCTTGGGACAATGAAACCATTGTGGATTGTGGCAGTTCTTTGGAGGGAAAAGATACATTTTTACATGGTTATAGTGGCAAAAGTAGTAGAAAATTATGCTTTACTATGGAGCAAAGTATACAAACAGGTTACAGTGTTCTCACACAAAATATTGTTATGAAATAAGATGTCTCCAAAAGTATATTCATTTTCAAAGTGTAGAGGTAACTTAGTATGAATGTCATATTCTATGTTTTGAAGGACATTCTAGAAGTAAATGAGTATTTTAGTTGGATGGTTGTCACTCCAAGAATCTTTCATTTTTAAAAACAAACATGACGGGCCGGCGCCGTGGCTCACTAGGCTAATCCTCCGGCTAGCGACGCTGGCACACCAGGTTCTAGTCCCGGTCGGGGCTCCAGAGTCTGTCCCGGTTGCCCCTCTTCCAGGCCAGCTCTCTGCTGTGGCCCGGGAGTGCAGTGGAGGATGGCCCAAGTACTTGGGCCCTGCACCCCATGGGAGACCAGGTAAGTACCTGGCTCCTGCCATCGGATCAGCGTGGTGTGCCGGCTGCAGCGCGCCAGCCGTGGCAGCCATTGGAGGGTGAACCAACGGCAAAAGGAAGACCTTTCTCTCTGTCTCTCTCACTGTCCACTCTGCCTGTCAAAAAAAAAAAAAAAAAAAAAAAAAAAAAAAAAAAAACATGACTATTTCTGTAGTCTAGATTCAGTCATATATATTAAAATAACTCACTTTTCAAGTAGAATGCTAACACTGCTACATATTTGACACTTTTCTTAATGAATATATTATTCTTCTGGCATTTTCATTAAACGTCTTCCTTTTTGCTGATATTGTGGATTTAACTGGCATCTAGTCAATCTTCCTTTCCTTTCAAATTTTATGAATTTTATGAATCCAGCTAGGTTTTTATAGTCTATTCTTGGACTTTGTTACTTAGATTTAGAGAACATTTTCCTTGACTTCACTCTATTTACCTGTTTATTCTAATCATTTGCTTTTCCTAGAAGTATTTTATACGATTACATTTTATGTGATTCTGTTAGTGGACATGACTGGAATAGAGGTTCTTTGTGCAAAACAAAACAAAAACAAAAACAAAATCAACGCAGGTGTGAGACAGAGAGGAGTGGTCAGCAAAGTAGCAAGGTTTCAAAGGGCAGGGCATCCATGGATGGGCACTTCTCTTGATGGAATCTGAAAGAGTACCCCACCATTCAGAATGGGGTAAGCAAGGTTACCTACTTTAATGAAAATAATACACCTGACAGGCCAGATGGGCATTTCAGCCATGAACTGAAAGCTGAGGGTTGAAATCCACCTAGCAAAGAAACGAGAGTACTGTCTGTATTCAGACTGGGACTTATATGGGAATGGGGTCCAGGTCTTCCTGCCATCTCTCCTTCTCCCCATCCTGTTCACCTAGACAAAAGTTTGCTGGGTATGAAATGTGAACTTCTCCCCGACTGTATTACCAAATGTTACCAGACTGGATGGCCCAGCTTGCACTGGGCAGAGAGGATTCTCATGGGGTGCTTTCCCTGGAGAAAGGCTGGAATCACCTGTAAATTTATTGGGGTACGGGCAGGACTAAGTAGTACAAAATACTGAGCTGCTTCCCAGGTTGTTGGAGGCTGCTACATTCCTTTCCATGGGACCTCTGTTTTCCTTAGGCCTCTCACACACGTAGGCTAATTTCTAGATTCCTACCACACACTTTTGTAGCTCTTTTCTCCCAAAGCATAAACTGCATGAATCTAAAATATATGTGTTTGAGACTAATCCTCTTTCTCCCATTGGGAGACCATCTTTCTCCTAAGCTTATGATGCCATATTCCCTAGTCATGGAACACTTCACATGATATTGAGTTAGAGTGACACGGTAAGAGTTTAGAGAAGAATAAGACATGGAATCTTCAAGGAAGTCTACTTAGCCTTCTAGCAGAACTTGACTTTTTAGTAACATGCTTTTGTAAAAAAAAAAACTAGCGTTTGCTTTTTAATCCTTGCATTTTGTCATCGAGTTTCCAGTAATCAAACATGATGCCTGGGGTCAGTGTTGTGGCATAGCAGGTAAAGGCACCACCTGCAGTGCCGGCAACCCATATGGGTGCCGGTTTGCATCCCGGCTGCTCCATTTCTGATCCAGCTCTCTGCTGTGGCCTGGGAAAGCAGTAGAAGATGGTCCAAGTCCTTGGGCCCCTGCACCGGCATGGGAGACCTGGAAGAAGCTCCTGGCTCCTGGCTTCGGGTCGGTGTAGCTCCGGCTGTTGCGGCCATCTGGGGAGGAACCAGCAGATGGAAGACCTCTCTCTCTGCCTCTGCCTCTCTGTAACTCTGCCTTTTAAATAAATAAATCTTTTTAAAAAATGACACTTAAGGTCCAATGTGCTATAAAAGCTCTACTTCCCCTCCGGGACAGCAGTTCTCAAAGAGTGACCCACACAGCTTTCAGTTCCCCAGCAAGCTTTCAGGGATTCTGAAAAAATGCTTCCAGAGGATCCACAGAGTCAAGGCTTTTTTATAATAATAGTAAGGCATTATGTCCTATTTTGCTGTGTGGATATTTGCAGAGGCAAAAAAGCAAGGGTGGATAAAACTCCCAGGGCCTTACAAAAATAAAGGCAATGGCGAGCCCAGACTGTGCTAATGTCATTGTATTCATCACCAGCCTGCATTTGTAGGGGGAAAAAAATGCGTTTCACTTAAAAATGTCATTGATGAAACAATACTTGTAATGTCACATCTCAATTCTTGGGCATGCTTTCAACATTCTGTGCAACAAAATGAGACGTACACGTAAAGCTTTTGTGCTGTTCACCTCAGGATAATGGTTGTCGAGGAAAAGCATCGTACAACTGAGTTGTAACCTGAGCTAGGGAATTCTTCATGGAACACCACTTTTAGTGGGGAAAAAAAATGACTGACAAAACAGAGTGTGGTTATTTAGACTTGGACATACTGCAAAATATTTCCTCAAAAATAAATTAAATAAGTCTGTCACCTTGAGGAAAACTCCTTTGCTAATAATAAAATGTGAAGCTTCTAGCAAAGATTAGTATTATGAAAAACATGTATCATGAGTTTGAAAATTTATTTAAAGACCTTCTGATGAGATCAGAGTTGATAATGAATGTGACTTTCATATTTTAGAATGAAGCATATATTCTAATATGTTTGCATTAGAATGAAGTATGTCAACATTTTTTTTTAATTTTTTTTTTTTTGACAGGCAGAGTAGATAGTGAGAGAGAGAGAAAGACAGGGAGAAAGGTCTTCCTTTGCCGTTGGTTCACCCTCCAATGGCCGCTGCGGCCAGCGCGCTGCGGCCGGCACACAGCACTGATCCGATGGCAGGAGCCAGGTACTTCTCCTGGTCTCCCATGGGGTGCAGGGCCCAAGCACCTGGGCCATCCTTCACTGCACTCCCTGGCCACAGCAGAGAGCTGGCCTGGAAGAGGGGCAACCGGGACAGAATCCGGCACCCCGACCGGGACTAGAACCCGGTGTGCCGGCGCCGCAAGACGGAGGATTAGCCTAGTGAGCCGTGGCGCCGGCCGAAGTATGTCAACATTTTGAAGACTTGCATAACTTGGTGATCCAATATTTTTCCATTAACTAAGACATAATGTTACAAAGTCACACAATATGTAAAAGAACTTTTCCTTTTTATATATAAAGATTTTATTTATTTATATAAAAGGCAGAGCTACAGAGAGGCAGAGAGAGAGAGAGAGAGAGTCTTCCATCTGCTGTTTCACCCCCCAGATGGTCACAAAGGTCGGAGCTATACAGATCAAAGCCAAGAGCCAGGAGCCTCCTCTAGCTCCCCCACACAGGTGCAGGGACCCAGGGACTTGGGCCATCTTCTACTGCTTTCCCACCCAGGCTACAGCAGGGAGCTGGATAGGAAGTGGAGCAGCCGGGACTCGAACCAGTGCCCATATGTGATGCTGGTGCTGCAGCAGTGGCTTTACCTGCTACCCTACAGGGCCACCCCAAGAACTTTTCAAAGTGTAATAACAGGGGACTTCAAAAAGTTGTAGGAAAATTGGAGTTAGAAAATGTTGATTTTTGTAAAAAAATATTTTGAAATCCATGCACGTTTTCTCATAATCCCAATTTTCCCTGACCTTTTGAAAACCCTTCCTATAGACTAGTAGGTTTTCAATTGACACAAAATGTTCCTTGATGTAGTTCTAGAGTCTATTTTGTAATTTATCATTATGCACTACAACCTATCAAATTTTAGAATGATATTCAAGGAAACTATCTACAACTGTCTAAAAAGCTTATAAAAATTTCCCTTTTTTCCACCTTTAGCCTATATGAATCTGAATTTTTTTCACATACTTCAATCCAAACAAGTAACAACAGACTGTATAAATAGATAAATAAATATAGATGATAGATACATAGATCCAAGACACGAAAATCTAGCTACCGCCTATTAATTCACACACTAACGGTGGGCATTTGGCCTCGTTGGAATGCCTGTGTCCCACCACAGAGTGCTTAGGTTCAAGACCCCAGCTCCAGATCCTGACTCCAGCTTCCAGGTAACACAGATCCTGGGAGACAGCAGTGATGACTTGGGCGATTATGTTATGGGGTATGGAGTCCCCGATGGAGTTTACTACAAATTTTCATCTCAGTGTGAGACAAGAATTCAAAGCAGAAACAGAGATAAGGTACAGGAAGGAAAACAGGATTTAAAGGGATACTACACACATGAGTGTAGGCAACCCTCTTCCATGTGGCATCTGCACCCACTAAAGTTTGGGTCATCCTTTAATGTGTGGAGGAAGGTACCATAACTGAATATACAAAGGGGGTGGAGTTTGGGCAGGGCTTCAGCGCAAGGGGTGATCTCTGGCAAGCTGTGATGGCACCTCTATGAGGAGCTGCAGCATACATGTGCTCATCATGGCATCTCCTGCATTATGGGGAGTCTCAGGTGCATCATGGGAAGTGGGTGTGCCTGCAGCCGTGCTGGATCAGCACAGAAGAGGTAAGGTTTTTAAGCCATGCAGGGTTGCAGCAAGGACACTGCTGAGTCTCTCAGGTCCTTGTTCCCTACTAGCTCTCTGCCTACCCCATATCAGTTGGGTTTCTGCTACCCACATGGGAGACCTACACTGAGTCCTGGCTCCCAGGATTAGTTGCAAGCATTTGGAGAGTGAACCAGAAGTTGGGAGCTCTCTGTCTCTCAAACAAAAACATAGTTGTGTTTTTTTTGGTTTTTTTTTTTTTTTTTTTTTTTTTTTTGACAGGCAGAGTGGACAGTGAGAGAGAGAGAGACAGAGAGAAAGGTCTTCCTTTTCCGTTGGTTCACCCCACAATGGCCGCTGTGGCCGCTGCGGCCGGTGGTACCGCGCTGATCCGAAGTCAGGAGCCAGGTGCTTCTCCTGGTCTCCCATGGGGTGCAGGGCCCAAGCACTTGGGCCATCCTCCACTGCACTCCCAGGCCACAGCAGAGAGCTGGCCTGGAAGAGGGGCAACCGGGACAGAATCCGGCGCCCCAACCGGGACTAGAACCCGGTATGCCAGCGCCGCAGGCGGAGGATTAGCCTAGTGAGCCGCGGGGCCGACCCAAAAACATAGTATTAAAAATACTTGCACAACTAAAATAATGCTAGCCTATTCATTATTACTTTGCTCTGTAAAGGACAGTGCATTTGCTTAAAGAAAATATTTACATGATCAGATAATGTGTTTATTATTATTTTTTTCTTGGTAGAAGAAAAACATGCTAAATGTATGCAGGTAAGCCGCAGCTGTTCTTGGGATACAAAATGGTTTTTAAAAGAACCACTCCTATCTGGAACGACTTTCTGCACCTTTCCTTCGGCCTGTTTCCCTTTTGTCATGCAGTCTCTTACCATACCATTCCCACTTCCAATTCTTCCCCCTTTCACTCCGCACCTTCGGATTCCCTGGGAAACTCAATGATTTACCCACTCAGTCCACTTACAAGTCTTTGTATATGATCGCCTACGCATTCAAAACGCAAGAGGCCTGAAAGCAAATCGAAAGTCCTCACTTTAGACTTGGAGAAAAGGGCTCAGAGAAACTGAGGCACTGAGCTTCCAAAGGTCCTCCAAGTTCTCTCCCTGTAATCTGAGCCTAACGTGAATCCAGCCCCAGGAAGGGCCCTGTGGACTAGCCGGAGAGTCAGCGGGGCCGTAGCTGGGACCCAGGCCGACGCCTCCCTGCGCGGGCGGCTCTCCTCCAAAACCGAAGGCAACTGTTGGCGCACACAAGACGTGAGTCCTCAGGGACACAGTTCAAGCCTCCTTGTCTGACAGGAGGGAAGGGGCACGGTGCCCCAAATCTCCCTGGTCGCCGAGGTGCAGCTGAGGCCAAACTCCTCCTCCTCCCCCGAGCAGCCCACCTCCCCGCTTACCTGACCCAGCGGCGTCTCTACCACCTCAGAAGTCTGCAGCGGCAGGTCAAAAAGGCAGAGAGGAGAGGCCGCCCCCACGGGGCCAGGGGCGCCCAGGGGTTGCTGCACCGCAGCCTCGGGCCTGGGAGAGACCGGGAGCCGCCGCCGCCACCTCAGCGGGCCGCCACGCGCTGGGCCACAGCCTGGCCGCTGAGGCGAGCACGGGCAGGGCTCCCCGGGGCGCGGGCAGACCGGGGTCCCTCACACACAAACTCACTGCCGCCGCTGCGGCCGAGAAGTACCAAGCGGGAGCTAAAACGCTTCGTGTTTGTAAGTAATAAGAACACGTTTTTAATGATCAATTTTGATTTTAATGTTGTCAGCAGTAAGCAGACATAACCCATGTAAGCAAAAGTTCTTTGACACCTTCAATAATTTTTAAGAATATAAAGAGGTCTTGTAACTGAGCCCTGTGGCTCGCTGTCTTTGGTGTAGATTTTTCGGATCCCAGTATCTCTTTCTTAGCTTACTATTCCTCTGTAAAGCTCAATTCATCAAATTAAGGGAATACCACGATCGCCCCCTGAGTTACCATCTCAATGCTGGCCTCTGTCCTGAGAGCCGGTGCAAGAACTCACGTGAACTCTCTGCTGCAGACCTTGTAGTAACTAACATCCTCCTGTTAGACTCAAACTGAGATTTTTAGGAACTCAAGACTCCATTAAAGAAAATATTTCCCAATCTACCTTTTTTTTATTTTTTATTTTTGACAGGCAGAGTTAGAAAGTGAGAGAGAGAGAGAGAGTGAAAGGTCTTCCTTCCATTGGTTCACCCCTCAAATGGCGGCTACAGCTGGTGCGCTGCGCCGATCAAAAGCCAGGAGCCAGGTGCTTCCTCCTGGTCTCCCATGGGGTGCAGGGCCCAAGCACCTGGGCCATCCTCCACTGCCTTCCTGGGCCACAGCAGAGAGCTGGCCTGGAAGAGGAGCAACCGGGACAGAATCCGGTGCCCCAACGGGGACTAGAACCCGGTGTGCCGGCTCCTCAGGCGGAGAATTAGCCTAGTGAGCTGTGGCACCGGCCACCCAATCTACCTTTAGACCCAGACAGACTGGAACCTACCCTTTACCATTCCAAAGAAAATGCAATGGCCCCTACCACTGACCTACCAAAGAAAGGCCACCAACCAGAGGTTGGGACCAACCAGAGGCCCACACATGTACTGATGATCCCCTAATTTTGGACTACAAGATTCATGGCCTTTACTCCCCCAGGGAATACAGGGAATAAGCTATAGCTGCCCAGCTCCTTGCTATGCGCCATACAATAAAAAAAATCTCCTTTATTCCACCAGCCCAGTGTCACTGACTGATTTACTGTACTCCAGGAGAGCAGACCCAGTTCTGGGATTCTGTATCAATTCCTGCAACAGTTTTGGTATTGTTCTGTAAAGTCTTGAGATTTAAAAATGCTATGAAATGCAGCTCTAATAAAATATCAATAAGGGGAAAACACATAAGCAAACAATTGTATGCACCAATATAGGAAACAAAGGATAAGACATCGAATGCATCTTTACATTGCTTTAACCTACATTATGCCAACAACCACATCAACTGTGACTACCAGAAGTTAACTCCGCAGCCACCACCAACTAACAACTTCCCTCAGGATTCTTGAGTTCAGATTCCTGAGAACTCAGACCCAGTTGTCTCAACTAACAGTTACCGTCTGTGAGAAGATTCTTGTATCTAAAAGCCTGCTCTGGGTCACCGGTTAGCCTATGGGTGGACAGTCAGTGGCCACTGTGGAGAACATCCTAACACGGTTTGGCAGAGCACAGGACTCTAAATAAGGCCAGTTAAAGCCAGAAGGAAGGATCAAGTGTTCATAGGTGTCGCTCCCCCTCTTCGTGGAGGAGCAACACTAAGCCCTGCCTAGGCTTCATATCCGAGTCACGGCACCATTATGTCGCTCCCCGTCTTCATGGAGGAATGACACAGGACCCTGCGCTGTTCTTTTGTCTGCTTGGCCCTCCCCGGGTTTGCTGCTGGTTCTTCCCAGGTTGGCTACCGACACTTCCACCTCCGTGGAAGGGCGGTTCCCCCTGCCACATTCCCCACTTCCGCGGGGGAGCGGCACACCGCCGGCCGGCTCTCTCGGGGGCTGCACAGGTGTTCCTTCAGATAGATGTTCCCCTTAGATGTTCCTGGTGCATGTTGTCTCTCTCCTCCTTTATAGTCCTCTTCCACCAATCCCAACTCTGCTACCCACACGCCGAGTACGCTGCTCTCCTCCAATCAGGAGCAGGTCCTACAGTTTATTGGTTGAACTGGAGGCAGCTGTGTAGAAGCTGTTTCTCCCTTCTCAGCGCCATATTGTGGGAGAGCAGATGCATAGAATAAGTCTTAATTCCAGTAACTTAGTCTAGTCCGAGTTGCTCCCAGTTGCTCCCCACAGATCCCCCTTTTTATTTTTGGCGATGATACGCACCTGTCTTCGGTGCCCCACGGCACACACTCTGCTCTGCTCGCTAGAGTTGCCCACAGGTGCTTACAAGCCTACCAATCAGGCAAACCGAATCCGGGTCCTCTCTTCGCCATGTTGTGAGGAGGTTTTTAGGCGCTGATGCGTGCCTGTGTTCGGTGCCCTGCAGCGCATGCTCTGCTCTGCTAGAACTGCCTGCAGGTGCTTACAAGCCCTATCAATCAGGCAAACCGAATCCAAGCCCTCTCATTGCCGTCTTGTGGGGAGACTTATTGGTGTTGATTCGTGCCTATCTCCGGTGACCTGCAGCTCATACTCTGGTCGAGCTGCCTGCTGGTGCTTATCGCCTTACTAATCAGGCAGACCGAATCCAAGCCTTCTCATTGCGGTATTGTGGGGAGACTTATTGATGTTAATTCATGCCTGTCTTCGGTGACCTGCGGCGCATAAGCTGCTAGCCGCCCGCAGGTGCTCACTACCTCCCTAATCAGGCAGACCGAATCCAAGCTCTCTCATTGCCATGTTGAGGGGAGGCCTTATTTTTCTCTATTTCCCTATCTCCGGGCATTCCTATCTCTCCCATTTTACTTCTATCTGCCAGCATTCCTATTTCTCTCATTTTACTTCTAAACTTCTGTTTCTCTTATCCCTGCAGCTTCCCGGCGCCCGCCCCGAGGCTGCTTCTCGGCGGCTTCCCAGCTCTGAGCCGCTTCAGCCCGTGCTTCTCTCATCTGCGCAGCTTCCCGGCGCCCTGCGGCGGGCTCCCGGCTCTGCGCAGCTCGGCTTCACGCGCACACTCCGCGGTCTCCACGCCCTTCGCGCCCGCACCACGGCCTCGTGCCAGCCCCGCATTCCCTATCTATTCACGCCCCGTGCTCTCTCTGCACGCGGCGGCTTCCGCGAATCACACAGCGTAGCTCACGTTGCCGCCACCGGCATTCAGTCCAAGTTCCCCAGACTAACCTGGCGAATTCCAACCTGGCGGCCCACGTCTCTGCCTCTGGTTCCAGATTTTCGCCTTTTGCTCCCCGGGCTGACTTGAAGAATCCCAAGATAGCTTACGTCTCCGCTTCAGCCTGCACTCACAGCTTCATCCTCCCTAACATTTTTCTCTACCCAGTATGTTTCCCTAAGTTTTCTTCCAACAATATTCCTCCCTCATTTCTCCTGGCCTCTCCCCACAGTCCGTATCCAAGTCTAAGTTTCTTATAGGTTTCACTTTCACTTTCAACCTGCAGTCCGTATCTGAGTCTAAGTTTCTTCTTGCTTTCACTTTAAATCCTAACTTCTTTCCCACAGTCCGTATCCGAGTCTATGCCTAGGCTTTCGATAGCTTCTTCCGGCACCTTTTCTGTCCGGCTTTTCCCTAGGCTCTTTGCTAGTCTCTCTCTCTCCGGTATTTTCCACTTCTTCCCGTTTCTTCCCTCCTAAGTTTCCTATCCGAGTCACAGCACCATTATGTCGCTCCCCGTCTTCGTGGAGGAATGACACAGGACCCTGCGCTGTTCTTTTGTCTGCTCGGCCCTCCCCGGGTTTGCTGCTGGTTCTTCCCAGGTTGGCTACCGACACTTCCACCTCCGTGGAAGGGCGGTTCCCCCTGCCACATTCCCCACTTCCGCGGGGGAGCGGCACACCGCCGGCCGGCTCTCTCGGGGGCTGCACAGGTGTTCCTTCAGATAGATGTTCCCCTTAGATGTTCCTGGTGCATGTTGTCTCTCTCCTCCTTTATAGTCCTCTTCCACCAATCCCAACTCTGCTACCCACACGCCGAGTACGCTGCTCTCCTCCAATCAGGAGCAGGTCCTACAGTTTATTGGTTGAACTGGAGGCAGCTGTGTAGAAGCTGTTTCTCCCTTCTCAGCGCCATATTGTGGGAGAGCAGATGCATAGAATAAGTCTTAATTCCAGTAACTTAGTCTAGTCCGAGTTGCTCCCAGTTGCTCCCCACAATAGGAAAGTGGAATGACATGCCCAGAATCCCTGCTTTATAACCTAACGCACCAGAGACACAACAAATGACTCTCTTAGACCAATGTGCGGATTTAATGCTAGACTGAGAAAAGAATGCAAGTGTCAACTTGTCTTCCTAGGGACTTTACAATACCTCACTTTTTATATCTTTTTTATCTTTGATCCACGAAGGGTTATTCCCCTACCTCTGCCCAGCCCAGCGTCTGACAGCTCTTCCATATGTTCACCCTGTATCACCCACCTTAACCCACTTCAAATTATATTACTCTTTATGTCAAAACAAGCCAGCCATTTACACTCCTCCCTCTCGCTCCCTCTCTCTCATAACTACCAGAAGGAGGAGAATAGAAAAATCCAGGACATTTCAACTCACCAAGGCTAGAAAATGCTGAGGTCATACAGAATAAAACTCAATACTTCCAAATACTTTTGTCCAGAGGCCTTTTGATTTGCCCCCTCGCCCCCCTTCTCTCTCATTTTCTTACAAACGACTTGGATTCTCTTAAAGGGATTCTCAAGGGCAGACACACAGATCTATTGACAAATCAATATCAGCAAAGAAAAATGTATTCGTTAGCAAGATTGTTAGTTCTCCTATTTCATGGGGGAAAAAATCCAATTGTATCCAAATTGTTTCCCAAGAATTTCTGAGGCACCAGACTGGCAGCCTTGAAAGTCAAAGCCACCTTTCCCAAGGCTCAATAATTGACAGCCCAGGCCACACAGATTAGGGAGGGAGGATGGGGCTGCCTGACCTTGAGAAGTCACCTTCCTTATTATTCCCTCTTTTCTCCAAAGATAAAATTGTTTTAATTTGGTACTAAGGCTTACCAAAGCAAAAGCAAAAAAAGTAAAGCCCTCTTAGGGATTTAAATGACACCAAAGTTTTCCAACTGCACTTCAGCTATGTTTTGTGTTTTGAAAACTAATCCCTCTCCAGATTTTCTCTCTCTTATGGTGGAAACCATTTGTATTAAGTATGAATCCAGTTCCAGTTTTTGCAGTGTTGCCCAACTGAAGGGCAGCTCATTCTCCCACCAGCCTGGTCTAGTGCCTGGCATATAGTAGATATAATATGTATGTGTGGATTGAAAGAATGCAATGTTATCTATCATTCTGATTTACTCAAGACCTTACTTTAATAAAGAAACATTAAGAGATATAAAGAAAGAAAGCAAAAAATTTTTATTTGGATGAAGGCCTCAAATGACTTTATAAAAACATTTATTGTTCTTTGTGTAGGTTACCTACAATTTTGTGCATATTTCATCAGCTGGTACCTCAATTCTCTTAGAATTGTTTCAGTACACATAATTCCCTTTTTAGAAATTACTTTAGATGTAAATGGATTAAATTTTCCAATAGTACAATAAGTAACAACACATGCCCATACATGCAGTCTACAAGGGACACACTTTAGATCCCAAGGCAAAAATAGGTTGAAAATAAAAAGGATGGGAATAAATATCTCATGCCATACTAATATCAGATGAAATAAACTTTGAGTCAAAGACAGTTACATACAGGAGACAAAAAAGGGCATTCTATATTAATAAAGAAAGAAAATATGATAAAGAATGAATTCAGCAATTAGATAATAAATGTTAACATCTGCACACCTAATAACATGTCATCAAAATATATGAAGAATAAATTGACAGAATTGAAGGGAAAATAGTTCTACAATAGTAGTTGAACACGGCAATACCCTATTCTCAATGGATACAAGGAAATAGGGGATTTAAATAGCACAATAAAGCAAGTAACTGTAACAGACATAAACAGAACACTCTATCCAATGACAACAGCAAACACATTCTTCTTAAGTTAACATGGGATATTTTTCAGAATATACCATATTCTAGGCCACAAGTTAAGTTCCAATAATATTTAAATGATAAAAATCATGCAAAGTATCCTCTTTGACTACAGTGACATGAAGTAGAATCAATAATAAAAAGAACACTGGAAAAATTACAAATTTGAGAAAATTAAACAACATGCTCTCAAGCAACTAATGAACCACAGAAGAAATCACAAGAGAAATTGGGAATACTTTTGAGATGTATAAAACTAAAAACACAATATATCATAACATATGAGATGCTGTGAAAGCAGAGCTAAGGGAGAAATTTCCAGCTATAAATTTTCACATTTAAAAAGAAATGGTCAAATAAAAGCCCAAATGTTATAACTCAAGGAACTAGAGAAAGAACAAACTAATCCCGAAGGTAGCACAAGGACGAGTAAAGGTTGGAGCAGAGATAGAGGAAATAGTGAAGAAGAAAACAGTGCAAGGTGGGAGGGAGGGGAAAATCATTGACACCACTAAAGTTGTTTCTTTGCAAAGGTCAACAAAATTGGCAAACCTTCAGCTAAATGGGCTTAGAAAAAAAACAAAGCCTCAAATTACTAAAATTGGAAATGAGATTGGAAGCATTACTACTGATTCTCTAGAAATAAAAAGGATTCTAAGAGATTATGAGTACTGTGAAATTTTTTTTTATCTTTTATTTAATGAATATAAATTTCCAAAGTACGACTCATGGGTTACAATGGCTTCCCCCCCCATACCGTCCCTCCCACCAACAACCCTCCCCTTTCCCACCCCCTCTCCCCTTCCATTCACATCAAGATTCATTTTCGACAAGTACTGTGAAATTTTATGCCAATAAACTGTATAATCTAGATGAAATGAACAAATTCCCAGAAATGCAAAATGCATCAAGGTGAAATCATAAATAAACAGAAAATCTGAATAGACCTGTTACCAGTAAAGAAATAAAAATAGGTGTTCAGAAATTTCCTGACAAAGAAAAGAACTGGATTTGGTGGATTCACAGATGAATAATAGGTAACAAAGATTAAAGGAGAACTAATAACAATCCTTCTAAAACTTTCACCAAAAAATTAAGGAGAGGAAACACTCTCTATCTCATTTTGTGAGGCCAACATTATCCTGATAACAAAGCCAGACAAAGACATACCAAAAAACCTATAGACCAACATTTCTAATGAACATTGATACAAAAATCCTCCAAACACTAGAAAGCAAAATTCAGCAGCAGATTAAAAGAATTATATACTGTAATAAAGTGTGACTTATGACTGAAATTCAAGGATGGCTCAACATACTTAAAAAAAGGCAAATGAAAACAGTGTAAAATAACACATTCATAAAGTGAAGGGGAAAACTCATGGTTATCTCAATGGGTGCAGAAAAAAGCAGTTGACAAAATTCAGTACCATTTTAAGATAAAGCACAACACACACACACACACACACACGCCCAAAATTAGGAATAGAAGGAAATTACAATAAAAGCCGTCTAGTGAACATCATACTCAATGGGGAAAGACTGAAAGCTTTCCCCCTGAGATTGGGAAGAAGGCAAGGATATCCGATTTCACCACTTCATTCAACGTAAGACTGGAAGTTCTATTCAGAGCAATTAAGTAAGAAATAAAACACTGCCGGCGCCACGGCTCAATAGGCTAATCCTCCACCTAGTGGCACTGGCACACCGGGTTCTAGTCCTGGTCGGGGCGCCGGATTCTTTCCTGTTTGCCCCTCTTCCAGGCCAGCTCTCTGCTGTGGCCCGGGAAGGCAGTGGAGGATGGCCCAAGTGCTTGGGCCCTGCACCCCATGGGAGACCAGGAGAAGCACCTGGCTCCTGGCTTCGGATCAGCGCAGTGTGCAGGCTGCAGCACGCCAGCCGTGGCAGCCATTGGAGGGTGAACCAATGGCAAAAGGAAGACCTTTCTCTCTGTCTCTCTCTCTCACTATCCACTCTGCCTGTCAAGAAAAAAAAAAAAAAAAAGAAAGAAACACATCCAAATTGAAAAAGATGAGGTGAACTTACCTTTTCTCAGATATTATCATCTTATATGTAGAAAGTACTATGTATTCCAAGAAACCTGTTAGAACTAGTAAATGAATTCAGCAAGGTAACATGATACAAAGTTAACACACAAAAATCCATTGTATTTCTACATGTTAACAATGATCCATCTAAAAAAGAAATTACAAAACCAATTCCTTTTATAATAACATCAAAAGTAATAAATTACTTAGAAGTTAAGTTAGCATGAAAACCATGAGACATTGCTAAAAGATGACAAATAAAGGGAAATACAACCTTAATATTGTTAATATTGTTAAGATGTTGATGTTAATCAAAGCAATCTACAAATTCAATGAAATCCCCATTAAAATTCCGAAGACATTTCTTAAAGAAATAAAAAACCCATCCTAAAATGTATATGGTACCCTGAATAAACAAAATAATATTGAAAAGGAAGAAAAACACTGGAGGATTCATACTTAATAATTTCAAAACTTAACATGAAGCTGTAGTAATCAAAACAATGTGGTACTTGCTTAAAGACAGATATATATATGATCCAGATATAGATACAGATCAATGGAATGAAACTTAATATCAGAAATAAACCCTCACATACAAGGTCAAATGATTTTTGACAACCATGCCAACACAATTCAATGGGAGAAAAAGATGGCTTTTTCAATAATAATAATAATAAATGGTGTTGGGAAAACAGATGTCCACAGGCAAAAGAATGAAATTGTATCCTTACCTAACACCATGTATAAAGCTTAGCTTAAGGGGCTGGCACTGTGGCTTAGCAAGTTAAGCCACAGCCTGCAGCTCTTGGATCCTATATGGGTGCCAGTTGGAGTCCCAATTGCTCCACTTCCTATCTAGCTCCTTGCTAACATGCCTGAGAAAGCAGCAGAGGAGGTCTCAAGTGCTTAGGCCCTTGCACCCACATGGGAGACTCAGAAGAGGCTCCTGACTTCAGATAGGCCCAGATCTGGGCTTTGAGGCCATTCGTAGAGTGAAAAACAGGAAAAACTCTCTCTGTCTCCCTACCACCTCTCTAACTCTGCCTTTTAAATAAAGAAAATAAATCTTAAAAAAAAAAAAAAAAAAAAAAAAACTTAGCTCAAAATGGATCAAAGACCTAAAATAAGATCTAAATCTATAAAACTTAGAAGAAAATGTAGGGTAAAGGCCTCGTAGCACTGAATTTGGCAATGCTTTCTTAGATGCAACAAAAGAAAATTATTGGCTGCAAGAATGAAAAGACAACACACAGAATGGGAGAAAATAATCATATATATCTGACAAGTGACTAGAATCCAGATTACATAGAGAATACCCAAAATTCAATAACAGAAAAATAATTTAAACATGGGAAAAAGATTTGAATGGACATTTTTCCAAAAAACATAAATAAATGGCCAACAAGCACATGAACAAATGCTCAACATGACGAATCATTGGGGAAATGAAAATCAAAACTAGAGTGATGTATCACTTCACACCCATCAGGATGACTATTATATTTTAAAAATTATGTAGTTTACTGACAAGAAATACAGAGAAAAGTATCCTTATGGAAAGTTAAAATTAATCCTTCAACGTAATCACTGATAAAAATACACTGTATAACATTAAAAGTACTGGAGAAAACATAAGCAAATAAATAGGCCCATATACAAAAAGATGGAAGGATGGAAGGTAAAGAAACAGGAAATAGAAGCAAAGCAGCACTAAGAAAAATGCTTACTTTAAACAATAGCTAGATTGCTTTAAAGACTTTATTAGAACTCTTTATTTACTAAAATGCCATTAATCAAAAATTTCTGTACATAGTAAGATTTAAGTGTGTATCCTATTAACATTATAATATCTTTAGTCCTGAAATAGAAAAAAAAAAAGGTGCTTTTTTTTTTTTTTGACAGGCAGAGTTAGTGAGAGAGAGAGACAGAGAGAGAAAGGTCTTCCTTCCATTGGTTCATCCCCAAAATGGCCGCCACGGCCGGCACACAGCTCCGATCCGAAGCCAGGAGCCAGGTGCCTCCTCCTGGTCTCCCATGCGGGTGCAGGGCCCAAGGACCTGGGCCATCCTCCACTGCCTTCCCAGGCCACAGCAGAGAGCTAGACTGGAAGAGGAGCAACTGGGACAGAACCGGCGCCCCAACCGGGACTAGAAACCGGGGTGCCAGCACCGCAGGTGAAGGATTAGCCTAGTGAGCCACAGCGCCGGCAAAAGTGCTGTTCTTTTCACTCTAAAATCACAAGAAATATTTAACTTGTCTTGAGATAGAAAAAATTACAGATATGCATGGAAAAATATCACAAAGGAAAATAGTTTTGATTGTGTGAAAATAAAAGCTATATGGCAAAAATAAAGTTTCACTACATACTGGAAAAAGTACAATGAATATATCAGTTAATGGATGATTAATGTAAATCTATTTTACAAATCAAAAATAAAAGTAGCACTATCTTAATATTTAAAGGGGCAAAGGAAACTAAGAAAAAGATTTCAAATTCATTCTGAACCAAAGAAATATACATTTTTAAATACTGCTTTTCACTTAGCAAATCGTGCACTTAAAAGGTAATTATACTTCTGGGTGAGGGTGTGGTGAAACGGGCTTGCTCACAAATCGTTCCTGACAGACAGGCACTGGCACTTTTCTGAAAGGAAATGTGGGATATCATATTAGCAACCTTAAAATACCCATACTCCCTGACCCAGTAGTTCAGTTTCTCCTCTAGGATTCCATCCTAAAGAAATGATTCCAAATACTGAGAAAAATGGAAACTTGGAGATGTAACGGCAAGAAAAAAAAAAGAGAGAAAAGCAACATTTCTGACATAAGAGATTAATGTAATAGAGTGCATCTAGAAATGAAATACTGAATTTCATATAAAAATATACACTTTTCTAGAAATTTAAAAGAAATGAAAAATTTCTCGCAACACAATGTAGATTAAAAACAAGCAAGATGTATCCAGAATATGTACACATTTCTGACATAACGGTTATCTCTAAAATGAATTTTATGGTCGATTTGATTTTAAACATTTGTTTTGCTCATATTTTGCACAGTGTGTACATATTACTTTTAAAGTCAGGGAAAAATGTTAATAATTTTTAATCTGACATGAAACCAGAATTATGGATTCAGCATCCAAATGGCTGCACGCTGTGACTCAGTCCATGTGAAATTCATTACTCCGAAATGACAGCTAATTTTTCATCAAGCCCACTTGTGAATAAGCCAGCCTGACTTCCTCCACTGTGTTCCACACAATTTAGCACTTGATTCTCTGCTGTTGGGATTCTTTGTTATTAATGCACGTTAGCATTACTGAGTCCAGCAAATGTTTATGAAGCACCATTTCTGTCGCAGGATCTCTGCTAAGCCACTGTTTGCTTTTTGTTTCATTATCACAACTTTAACATACTCCTAGTATTAGCCAGATCTTAGAGATGTCCAAAGCTGAAGTGATTCGCTCAGAGTGACAGAACTGAAGTTTCATCACAGGTCTTCTATTTCCAGCACTGCACACCTGTTCCACCAAATAGCTTTTGCTCTCCAAGAAAATAACTGTTCCTTTTTTTTTTTTTTTTTTTTTTTTTTTTTTTTTTTTGACAGGCAGAGTGGACAGTGAGAGAGAGAGACAGAGAGAAAGGTCTTCCTTTTGCCATTGGTTTACCCTCCAATGGCCACCGCGGCTGGCGTGCTGCAGCCGGCGCACCACGCTGAACCCATGGCAGGAGCCAGGGACTTATCCTGGTCTCCCATGGGGTGCAGGGCACAAGCACTTGGGCCATCCTCCACTGCCTTCCTGGGCCACAGCAGAGAGCTGGCCTGGAAGAGGGGCAACCGGGACAGAATCCGGCGCCCCGACCGGGACTAGAACCCTGTGTGCCGAGTTCCCATTTTTTACTTATTCTTTTCACCTAAGGTGACCAGAACACCCAGCACCATACTCTGTAGGTTGCTTATTTCCCAATGGATGTTACCATGTGGAAGTCCAATCTGGAAAGTAGTTCTTGTCTAGTTCTGGATTTGTACTGGTTTCCTTATTCAACTACTCGGAGATTAATCCTGATCATTTGCCAGTGCATTGGAAATAAGGGAAACGCAAGTAGTATTGGGGCATGATGGACAAAAGCAAGGACCCCAGGATGCGGAGGGTCTGAGATGCCTACTCATCTATGTCATCAGCAATCCACAGGGAGGTTGTGGGGACCAGGACATGTTGCCAACTGGGCTCAGGAAGGGGTTCTCTGTCTCTGTCATCTCCCTGGAACTCGCCCGTTTCACAGAAGACTAACAAGAAAGCAAATACAGAAATCATCATCTGAGCTCGCACACCTGCCCCTCATGGAAGTTGAAGGCCTGTGTTCCTGTCACCTGCAGGCTTTGAGGCAATGAGGTTGTGTTGAGACAAGGAGAGTGAGAAGGTGGAGCCTCAGGCTTCGTATGGCCAAGTAGCTGGACTACCCACAGGACAGCCACATCCCTGCATAAAACTTAAGTCTTTTTTTTTTTTTTTCACTTATTTGACAGGTAGTTAGACAGTGAGAGAGGCAGAGAGAAAGGTCTTCCTTCTGTTGGTTCACCCAACAAATGGCCGCCACGGTCGGCACTGTGCCGATCTGAAGCCAGGAACCAGGTGCTTCCTCCTGGTCTCCCATGGGGTGCAGGGCCCAAGCACTTGGGCCATCCTCCACTGCCTTCCTGGGCCACAGCAGAGAGCTGGATTGGAAGAGGAGCAACCAGGACTAGACCCCGGCACCCATATGAGATTCCAGCACCGTAGGCGGAGGATTAGCCAAGTGAGCCACAGCACTGGCCCAAAACTTAAGTCTTGATGTTTTATGTGACATGGAATAAACAATTTAATCTTTCTGTTCTTACACCATAAAGTGCTGGTGCCCCAGCCTAGATGAAATGGGTGCCCGTGCCATGTGTCTTGTCCCACTTGGACACTCTTATCACTATCATGGCAGTATGTGTGCCTCAGTGTTTGTCTGACTTCTCTCAAGAAAACAAATCTTCCTTCAGGATGCTCTAATCTTTTCACCAGTACGCCCCCACCGTCTAACATAGGCAAATCACAGAGAATCAATATTTACTTACTAAAAAAGTGAATAAGTAAACAGGAGGATGACTTGCAGCTCTTATGTTCATACTTCAGCCATATGCTGAAACATGGCTTCTGGTGGCTTAGGCAGCCTCTCAACCAATTAAAAAAAAAAAAAAATAGCACTTGAGCAGCTATGTTCTTAATCCTGTCTACCTGCCTGTTCCTTCCCCTGCTCCTTCACCCAGCCCCAGAGTCCAGACAAAAAACTGAATTGAAACATGGTTGTCTAATATTCTGAAAGGATGCCAAGTGAGTAAACCCGTGTCACAGATGAAGTCTTTGCAGCTGCTGACACAGGCATCCTTCTCTGTATCTGTAGCCTCCCTCCTGGGCTTCAGCCACAGCTTCCGTGGGAACACAGCTACCTTCTCAGAAACTTCAAAGCTGACTATTGCCTCAATCATCCCTGAGCTTGGGATGTGCCTTTGAGACACTGGCCAGCCTGAGATGTAGGCCCATGTTGTCTGCTATTGAGTCCTTACAGCACATTGGTAACTGGCCCATCCGCTGTCTGCTCTGTATCAACGTGAAGAGCTAACACACAAGGCTGGCATTGTGCTACAGTAGGTTAAGCCACTGCACCCAACTCCTGCATTCCATATCAGAGTACCAGTTCGAATCCCTGGTGCTCTACTTCCAAGCCAGCTCCCTGCTGATGCACCTTGGAAAGCAGCAGAAGATGGCCCAAGTACTTGATTGGGTCCATGCCATCCACATAGGAGACCCAGATGGAATTCCTGGCTCCTGCCTTCAGCCTAGCAATGAACCAGGCTGTTGCAGCCCATTTGGGGAGTGAACCAGCAAATGAAAGTTCTCTTTGTCTCCTCTCTCTGTCACTCTGCTTTTCAAATAATTAAATAAATCTTTAAAAAAATAAATAAAAGTTAACCCACCTACACCCAGAATGACCTGTCTCAGTATCCTGGAGCTGCTAACCATCAAGTATTGCTTTTGGGAATCTACCAACAGCTTTGATTTCTTGCCTCATTTATTAAATTCGGTTTCAAGTATTATTATAGTAGAAGCTGAATGGGTATGGTTTTGTTTATCAAAATGAAAATATCCATTTATATGTGCACATTTAAGATGTTTTAAAACTTGGTTTAAAAGCTATTCTGTGGTAAAACATTTTCTCACATGACTCAAGTTGTTCAAAGTGTAAATATGATTAGCGTTTTGGACTGAAAACTACAACAAGAGGAAAGTGTTCACAAACATGGCAGCCATTTTACTTTCAACAACCCAGTCCCTGGCCAATTTTTAATTCTGTAGTGACAGCAGCTTCTTTCCAACAAACTCGTTGCTAGGTGTCCAGAAAACAAACTCTCTACCATCTATAGCAAAGGAAACTACTTCACACTCCTGTATTTCCCAATGAAATACTTCTTTCTGAGCCATCTACTTTTCCCTCCCCTAAAGCATTTTGGTCACTAAAGTTTAACCAACAGATTAACTTCATTCCAGTTCACCCAGGACACAGAGCACTAAGTTCTAAAACTAGTACAGTGCCAAGCAAACCACCACAGCTGCTCACTCTGTCTACAAGGCTTGGGAGGGGAGTTACAACAAGAACAAGAACATTGAGCTGTGAGGCAGAGGAGGAGGACATAGGGCATCCCCTATCAGGAAAGTAAGTGAAAAAGAACTATGAGTAGTAAGAGGAAGGGAGATTTAAGGGTGGCGTGAGGTTTTTCTCAGGATCTAGCATCCCCAGCCCTAGGGTTTTTGCTTTAAGACCACGGCAGAGCAGGGTTTAAAGGATATAGAACTTGGGCCAGCATTGTGGCACAGTATGTTAATCCATACCTGTGACACCAGCATCCCATACAAGCACAGGTTCCAGTCTCAGCTGCTCCACTTCCAATCCAGTTCCCTACGAATGTACCTGGGAAACCAGTGTACTTGGGCCACTGCCATCACATAGAAGACCTGGATAGAGTTCCAGACTCCTAGCTTGCGCCTGGCCCAGCTCTGGCCTTTGTGGCATTTGGGGAGCAAACTAACAGATGGAAGATTTTCTCTCTCTCTCTCTCTCTCTCTTTCTGTACTTCTGCCTTTCAAATAAATAAATATTTGAAAAAAGAGACTACAGAAGCTCCAAAGAGATTGAGATATAAAAGTACTTGCATCCTACTTCTAATTCGGTGTCTCAGGAGAAAAAAAAAAAACATTTCAGGTACCTTGGGGTCAACAGGGAACAGCGGCATCACAACATAAATGGCAGGTTGACGTGTGTAGGCAAGTTCTGGAGATGGTACCACCAAGTTCAGGGCCTAAGTTAGGGGCTTAGGAGAGAATATGATTAAGACTCACAAACTCTCTGTAAAACAGAGCAAAAGTGGCCTCAACCTCAGCAGTCAGGGTGGAGCAGAGGCGATGACCTCTGTACATAAGGAGGACATTGGTCAAATAAAAATCATGTCTGTAGAAGATGAGGTAAAAACCAATGCCAAAACCCAGAGACCAAAGACAAACCAGCTACCAGCAGGCAGCAGCAGTAGAAGGCAGCACTCGTGCAAGGAGTCCTCTCTCACAGGCTGTGAGATGTCTCCACCATATTGGAAAAAAAGATGAGGAGAGAATTTCAAGGGAAGAGACACAGTCCTGATAAAGACATTGGCATTTAAGTTGACTGGAGACTGGGTTAACTTTAGGAATAGATTTACTGTTTCTCTTGCCTTTTAAGGATCCTGATGACCTTTCCCAGCCACCTCGTTTACAACGACAGGACGTTACTTTCTTTGTACACCTAAGTTGCAATATAATAATTAAAACCCTGATATATTTCCATGATGTTTTTCTCTATTTCCTTTACTATTTATTGTTCTTTGTTTTTGTTCCGAATATATCCTTCCCTTCAAATCAGGACTGATTTCTACTTCACAAATGTGAATTATTGAGATTGGAAAGATCATGCCATAAAAATAGTAACACCAAAGACCTTGAATATCAGAGTCATCATGAAATTGGAAGTCTTCCCCTTTTCAAAGAGAATCTTGACATCTTCCCTGTAACTGATGTGCCTAATTTGCAGCCATGTTATTATACCCATTATTTCTTGATTAAAACTAGAAAAAAAATCCTATCACATCTTTTGTTGTTTTACTTTGTGTCATTGTTTTGCATATTTGGAACACATTCCTTCAGAGACAATATAATTTTTTATATCTGAAGACTTTTAGTAAATTTTAGACAGAATTTTTCAAAGATGGGCCTCCACTGCTCAAATCTTATAACATAGGAACTTTATCAACTTTTTACTTAGGCCAAAATGTATGATTGTCTTGGCAGGAAACTGGAAGTTTCTTTTGACTAGGAATGGATTAAAGTTTCCTATCTAGACAGTATGCTCACAATGGCACTGTGTTCCAAGTCAGGCCTGTGCAGGTGCAACTTGGCAGAATTTGGGAGGCATAATAATAGAAGACATTGTTGTAATTGGAGTCATTTTATTCAGATTGTATGGGATGAGTTTCTAATGTACTCAAGTAATAAAGATGGAAAAATGCATAAAATATCTTTCTCAAGAGGCAATGGTTCCTATGAAAAATACTGTACTTTCGAAGCTCAACAGTTATCCCAGTGTTAATTTCCTTCATCCTGTAGTGTCAGTTTAGCCAGACCTTAGGGCTTATGTTCTGTCTCAGCTAGACCTAATTTTATGCTCTGACAATTCTGTGAAATTTGCTTCCAACATAGCCAGGGTTGTTCACGTACATTTTCAGTCCTGCAGCCTACACACTTCCCTTGACAGCACATCAGCTTTTACTTTCACATAAACTCTTCTGCTGCTGCACTTCCCCTTGGGAAAGTGTTGTCCAACCATATCAGCGGAAGCATTGTAGATTCTCCAGTGTGTAAACCATCCACACAAACAAAAAAAGTGTCTCAAGAAAACAAGAAGGCTTTAACAGAGAGCCAGCAACTGACTTAGGAGGGGTTTTGTAGGAAAGTTGGCACATTAGGATTATGGGCTTGGCCAATGCCACAGCTCACTAGGCTAATCCTCCACCTGCGGTGCCAGCACCCCGGGTTCTAGTCCCAGTTGGGACGCCAGATTCTGTCCCGGTAGCTCCTCTTCCAGTCCAGCTTCTGCTGCCTTTCTCTCTGTCGCTCTCTCTAACTCTGCCTGTCCAAAAAAAAAAAAGGATTATGGGCTAAGCCCAGCCTGCTGCCTGCTTTTATTAATAAAGATTTACTTGCCGGCGCCGCGGCTCACTAGGCTAATCCTCCGCCTAGCGGCGCTGGCACACCGGGTTCTAGTCCCGGTCGGGGCGCCGGATTCTGTCCCGGTTGCCCCTCTTCCAGGCCAGCCCTCTGCTGTGGCCAGGGAGTGCAGTGGAGGATGGCCCAGGTGCTTGGGCCCTGCACCCGCATGGGAGACCAGGAAAAGCACCTGGCTCCTGGCTCCTGCCATCGGATCAGCGCGGTGTGCCGGCCGCAGCGCGCCAGCCGCGGCGGCCATTGGAGGGTGAACCAACGGCAAAGGAAGACCTTTCTCTCTGTCTCTCTCTCTCACTGTCCACTCTGCCTGTCAAAAAATAAAATAAAATAAAATAAAATAAAAAAAGATTTACTGATACACAGTCACTTCCATTCTGTTTCCAAAGAAGAATCTTTTTGTCTGGCCTCTGGCTGCTTTCACACTACCACGGCAGTGCTAAGTGGTTGCAGCAGTGACTAGCTACCCTGCAAAGCCAGGAGTGTTTACTGTTATGACTTTTATAGAAAAAGTTCACTAACTCCTGGTCTCAAACAGGGATAGTGTACACCCCACACATGACCAATACCCTTGCTTCCTGATATCACTCACCAACAAAGACCATACCTTTCTTCCCACTGAAACTGGTGGGACCCCCAAGTCCCTCACAGTACACAAGCAGACACCAAGATCCATTCCAAGTTGCCTCCATCAGCCTGGAGCACAAAGGTACTTCAAAAAGGTTGTAGAAAAGTGAAACTGGCGGTTTATTTTGGTACAAATTTTGAAATCCATGAAGTTTTCCCACCATATACATTTTCCAAGACCCCTCATACTATCTACAAGTCTGGTTTTCTAAACTAGGTCAATGGGTTGGACCAAATCACAGATGTCATTTCATGCTCCCTCTGTCTTAATCTGTCAGCCTGCTGTAAGGAAACACCACAGCCTCATAAACAACAGAAATCCCTCACATTTCTGGAGGCTGGGCAGATCAAGGCACCGGGAGATTCGTCATCTGGTGAGGGCCCACTTCTTGGCTCACTCAGCACCTTTTTGCTGAGTCATCACGTGGTGGAAGAAGTAAGAGGCTCATCTTGGGTCTCTTCTGCACGGACACTAACCCATTCACGAGGGCCTCACACTTCATGACCTATCACCTCCCAAGGACTCCTTACTGCCTAACACTCTCACATTGGAGATTAGATACTAACCTACCAACATTGGAGATTAGATTTCAACATATCAATTTTGAGGGGACACAACCACTCAGTCTATAGCAACTTATCTTTGCAATTCCCCAGAACTTGGCCATCCTCCAGCACCTGAACCACTTCTAAGAATTGCTAAGGGTTTTTTTTTTCATCATTAGGAAAGAAAGTCACCTTTCACAGCAACCTTAGATTATCTAACGAATCTCCTTTTTAAAAAAATCATCAAAACAATTTCATCTTTCTCTGTCATTGTGGAAAGGTCACCATCCTTAGTACTTTTGCTCTTAATCAATTGTCTTGCCACAAAGCTTTTCTTGTGTTTTAAAAATCAAGCTTGCAGGAAAATTTTCATATTTATTCTTCCTAGCCAAGGAAAGAGAATAAAGTTGCATTGTTCCTTAACCACCCCACCCCTCCCTCTCTCCGAGTACACACTTAGAAAAGCTATGGGAGAACAACAATTTATAGTCAGGTCTTAAAGATTCTTCAGCAGCTACTTTATTCATCTCTAACTAAATGAGAAAGCACTTAACAAAAACACTTAACAGTGTCACCCAATATCCATGATACAAAAAAGAATTATTTGTCCTCAAGTACTATATAATGAGATATTATTAATAAATGAAAATTGATCTACTTTAGAAATAACAAAGCTCAGATATCTTTCCTACCAATGATGAAGTCTTTCTCTCTCAATGCCAGCTCACAAAGGGAAAGCAATTGTACTGTAAATAGCCCCAATGATGTAAATCAAAGGTTTTATGGCTCTGCTGCTGGGCTCTCCAGCGATGCATTTCACTGGTATCAAATTATACGCATCTGAATCAGTAAGCATTGAAGGTTATTGAAGGTCCCCATAGATCCCAGCATACCTGAATGGCTGCTTCACTAAACTTATTTTCACAAAAATAATGTTAGCAATAGTTAGATTAGCATGAGTTATTCCTATTTCTTCATATTCTTTACATCATTATTCTTTAATCAGCACTTTCAAACCTCAAATTTGAGAATGAAAAATGTGCTCCAATATGCAATAAATGGCACCAGGAGATGTCAAATGCTCTGAGACTTGGGAGACTTCGAGCTGCTTACACTGAAAGCGATATGAAAATTAGATTTTTTTTTTAAAAAAAAGTTCCAAAACATTTCTTTCTAAGGCATCTCCTAAACATATAGTTACTGAATAGCCACTCATCCATAGTTGAGTTCTCCATGTGAAGATATTTTTCATTTTCCTTAAGAGAAACAGAACAGCTGGAAACTCCCACACCCAAGCTAAAACCTCCTTATAAGACCCATGAGGGTTTTTATGTTTTATCAGATGACCCAAACACTGGAGATTCTACAATTAAAATCCAGTCATGATTACAAGGCACTGGAATTCTAAGAAGAGCAAAAAAGTCATGCACCATTGATACAAGAAGTCAAATAACGGGGACAAGGAACTCTAACAACTCAATTCTAAGAGTAGACTTGATGGATTGCGCAACATGAAAGTTAAATGCCTTGTTCAAGGTCACAGAGGAGGTTACAAAATAAGAAGTAAACAATTTTTAAGGCAATTCTTTTTTTTTTTTTTTTATTTGACAGGTAGAGTTACAGACAGTGAGAGAGGGAAAGGCAGAGAGAAAGGTCTTCCTTCCGTTGGTTCACTCTCCAAATGGCCGCAATGGCTGGAGCTGTGCTGATCCGAAGCCAGGAGCCAGGAGTTTCCTCCTCGTCTCCCATTTGGGTGCAGGAGCCCAAGCACTTTGGGCCATCCTCCACTGCTATCCTAGGCCACAGCAGAGAGCTGGACTGGAAGAGGAGCAACCGGGACTAGAACCTGGTGCCCATATGGGATGCAGGCGCCGCAGGTGGAGGATTAACCTAGTTAATTAACCTAGTGTGCCACGGCGCTGGCTCCAATTTTTAGGCAATTCTTATGTAGAGTCTATCTTAGTTCTACTATCTGGTGACTAATGACCACAGAAACAACTGGCATTGGCAGGTGACTCTGAACTACAGTAAGCTACAGTTCTACACAGTACCAGCGCAGGGGGCTGTGGCACAGTGGGTAAAGCCGCTGCCTGCAGTGCAGGCATCTCATATGGACACCAGTTCAAGTCCAGGCTGCTCCACATCCGATCCAGCTCTCTGCTGTGGCCTGGGTAAGAAGTAGAAGATGGAAAAGGTCCTTGGGCCCCTGCACCCATGTGGGAGACCCAGAAGAAGCTCCTGACTTCGGATGGGCACAGCTCGGGCCATTGTGGCCATCTGGGGAGTGAACCAGCAAATGGAAGACCTCTCTCTCTCTCTGCCTCTGCCTCTCTGTAACTCTGCCTTTCAAATAAATAAATAAATAAATATTAAAAAAAAAAAAAAGACCAGAGCAGGTGAATTCTTCTGACCCCTCCAAATCTCCCAAGAACTTTCAATGAGAAAATCACCTTGTTATTTCTGTGCTTTCTCTCTAAAATTTTAAACTACAAATTCTTTAAGTCTCAAAAAAATTGGGCTTTCATGTTTAATAAAAGTTTGATTTTTAAAATCTGAAATGCTTCCTCTATTACCAGCTGTCAGCGTCCTAGAACCTCCTCTTTTTAGTGTATCAGGTTTTTTTTTTTTTAATTCAACAATGTTTAGTAGCATGGGGGTTGGGGAGGAGACTGTATATTTAGGCTTATATTCTGGACTTAAGTCCAGAAAAGGCCATAGTGGGACAACCAATGTGTTAACAGAGGTTACCTTCATGATAGGGGAGGGGGAACAGCAAGTACACATCTCAATACAATTTTGTCTGAAATGTTAACAAATATGCATAATTTTTTCAAAAAATATTCATTTGAAAAGCACATTGACAGGGCAAGAGAGAGAAAGTGAGAGAGATAGACAACTTCCATCTCAGTTGGTTAACTGCCCCAAACGTCCACAGCAGCCAAAAGCCAGAAGCCTGAACTCCATGTGGGCCTCCCACATGGGTGGCAAGAACTGAAGGGCTGGAGCAGTAACACCTGCTGCCTGCCACAATGCACCTTAGCAGGAAGGTGGATCAGAAAGGGTGGGTGGACTCCATCCTAGGCACTGGATATGGGATGTGGGTGTCCTGAGTGGCAGCTTAGCCCTATGCACCACACTGTCCCCCTTTTTATTTCTTAAAGTCATAATTGATAAGATCCGTTAGAGATTTAAAAACGAAAAGAGGGAGAGATCTAGAATACGTGATTTCCCACGGAGGGGTAGCAGAGCCGGGGCAGAACAACACCCAGCCAGCGAGGTCGGTCTTTTCTGTTTTTAAGCTTTATTCGGTAATGTCATTTATAGAAAAGCTGCAGGCTCTTCCTTTTACACAGCTGTGGAGCTTTTTGCCCTTGACTGTGTGATAGTAAATTACAAGGAGGATGCCCCGTACCCTCCACTTCAGTTGGTTTCCTAAAATCAAGGACACCTCTTCATTTTCCTGATCCAGAACGCAATCCAGAATCACACCCATCTGCTTCGTCTCCTTTCATGTGGAAAATTTCTTCAGTCCTCGTCTTTCGTGACCTTGGCGTTTTAGAAGAGCACAGGACATTTACTTTGTAGAATGTCCCTCCATTTGGGTCTAAGATTATGCAGGAATATCACAGAAGAAATGTGTCCTACTCAGTACATCCTACTGGGAGGCACCCGTGATTTCTGGCCCTTAACTAGTGACATATGTTTTCCTCTTAAAACCAGTAACTATATTACAGAAAGATATTTGAAGACTACAGAAAGATATTTGAAGACCACAGAAATCTGTTCTCATCAAATCTACTAGTTTTGACATCTACGAATGGCTCTTACCTGAAGCAATCATTACTGTCATGGCTGCCAGATGGTACACTGGTCAGCTAAGCATCCCTTTGGCATACATCAGTTTCCTACTCCATGGGAAAGCTTTCACTTCTACCCTGTTAATTCATTTATTCATTATTCACTCACATCAGTACTACAATTTATCAATCACTATCATTACTACAGTCAGCTCTCCTTACGCCTGAGCTCCAAATCCACGGATTCAACCAACTGCATTTAAAAAATTAAAAATAAATAACTTCGTCTATACTGAACATGTACATTTTTTCTTGTCCTTATTCCCCAGCATACAGTACAACAATGATTTACACTGTACTTGGCACTGTAAGTAAAGTAGAGATGATTTACAACACAGGGGAAGAAGGCGCTTGGCCTCTGCGGGTAAGGTGACTGCATCCCGCATCAGAGTGCCTGGGTTCAGTTCCCAGTTCCTTCCTACTCCTGACTCCAGCTTCCTGCCAGTGCAGACCCTGGGAGGTGGTGGGGATGTCTCATGTAATTGGGTTCCTGCCACCCACATGAGGGACCTTCCCTTTTTTTAGTTTAAGTCATTATTGCCCTATTATGAACAGAGATGCTGATTGATGGAGTATCAGCCAGATATACTCAAGAACTAATGCAGTTAAGGAGAAATGTCCTAAGGAAACAGGAAGTGAAGTTCATGGTAGAAAAGGAAACTGAAAATGGTACTAAAAAACTCTTCCTGCAACATCAAATTGTCCCTCTCTATTGGATTACTCCTTTTGCCTGCTCTTATTTCTCTCTTCCCAATGCAATCAATCAACCAAAAACACACTCAAACCCCTTCCTTGCCAGCTAAAACCATATTTCTTTGCAAAACTCTTCACAAGAGTTGTCTGGACTCACTGTCTTGCAGTCTCACAGTTCCTCCCCTCTCATGTCACTTCAACCTAGAAATTCAAGTTTTCATAACCCATCAAAAGTCATCAGGGAAACCCTACACACACATGGTGCAAAACCAAAAGCCAATTCTCACTCCTTTTTGTATGTGGCTTCTCAGTAGTTTTAAATACAGCTGGGTTCTCCCACTTGGCAGACTTCACTGGGTTGCCAGAACCTGTGTTCGCTAGGCTCTGTCTCACTTCCTTGGTCCCTTGTAACCGTCTCTTGCTGGTGGTCTGGCCTCTCTTGCTCTTATGTACCCAGATGCTCCGTGATTGCTTTTCTCCTTAGTCACTCCCATAGCCATCTCAGCCAGACTCCCAGGCAGTCTAAGCCAGCTCTCAAATATCTATTTCCAGACCACACCTCTCTCTCCAAAACTCCATATAAATTACTACTAGATATGAGTTCCAATACCCAACTCTTGGTGTTCCTCCCTCTGAAAACCTGCACTGCATGCAGTCACCACCATTTCTGTGCATGGCAAATTCTGTCGCCTCTCAAACCCAGACCTTTGATGATCTTTCTCTTAAAGCTTTATCCAGTCTATCAAAAAAAGCTCTCTACAAGCACCCCTTCTGCTGTCAGCACCTGGCCTAAAAATATCTCTCACCTTTGCAGGAGCATCCTACCTGGTTTCTCTCCTTGCTCACTTGCATCCTAGCAGTCTGTTCTTGCTGTATATATCCAAGGTTCTGAGTTTAAAAATGCAATGTTGTTTTGATGGTCTACAGAACTCCAACCTTCTCTCTCTCCATCCCTGCCATTAACACTCTGATTTCTTCTCCTATTACTTTCCCCTTCCTCCACTCTGGCTACTGTGGTCCCTTTGCAGTCCCTCAAGTGCACCAGGAAGGCCCCTGCCAGGCTAGTCCCCCTTGTCTCCCTCTCTTTTCCAGATATCAGCCTGAGTTGCTTCCTCACCTCCTTACATTTCTGCTCAGACATCACCTGAGGGGAGTCCTGCCCAGAAAACCGTATTCAAGATTACAAACCCCAAGCCGGCGCCATGGCTCCATAGGCTAATCCTCCGCCTTGCGGCACCGGCACACTGGGTTCTAGTCCCAGTCGGAGCGCCAGATTCTGTCCCGGTTGCCCCTCTTCCAGGCCAGCTCTCTGCTATGGCCCAGGAGTGCAGTGGAGGATGGCCCAAGTCCTTGGGCCCTGCACCTGCATGGGAGACCAGGAGAAGCACCTGGTTCCTAGCTTCGGATCAGCATGATGTGCCAGCTGCAGCACGCCGGCCGCGGCGGCCATTGGAGGGTGAACCAACGGCAAAGGAAGACCTTTCTCTCTGTCTCTCTCTCTTTCCCTGTCCACTCCTGTCAAAAATAAAATAAATAAATAAATAAAAATACTACAAACCCCTCATCAACAACACCGTGCCTTTCCTCTCTAATGCATCAGTGCCCAACATGCCGCTTAGGCATTCATTACCCATTCATTACCTTTCATATGTATTGCCAGTCTTCCATAATGACAGGGATTTGTGTTAGCGTTGCTCACTCACACGTCACACACACCCAGAGGAGACACCCAGCACTCAGTGCTGCTCAGCAGGTGTGTAAAAATAAATAAATAAATAAATATTGCAAATCAGAAGAAGCCAGAATACAGAATTTGTGAATGCCAGAAAATATATGATACAGAACAAATAGAACTAGCATATAGGTCTTGCTTTACAACATTTCTCCTAATCCTTAAATTTCTCCATCACCTTATTGGGTTTTCTCTTTCAAAGCTTTTCAACATGAGCAGCTTTCCTCTTCAGCATGGGGGTGACAACACACAGCTGTACTCTCTGGGCTGACGGAGCACTCTGGAAGGCAAAGGATTTCCTCTGTTCCAGGGGCTTTGAGCAAATAAGAGGCAACACTCTAGTGAACTTGAACTCTGAGTACGCAAAAATAAAAGTGGTATTTCTCCTTGCTTTTAAGTCAGAAATTTTTTTGCCCTTGGACAATAAAACCTAGCGGCTTCCTTGGTGTCAGGTTTGTGTCAAAATTTCAAGTATTTGGGGAGAAGTGAACGGATTATTCCTGGATAGAAAATGGCAAATAGTAGCACAGGAAACTAGTTTCCTGGACTAATAAAACCGTGTGTATGAAAGGCCAGAAGCATGAATCAGCAGACTAAACCAAATAATTCTCTTAACCCAAGTCACGATTTCGATTGCTAAACACCAACTTGCTCAAGATGTGCAATTATAAACTTGATTATTTTTAAACAAAGGAAACTGATCAATTCCCTATTTTTCCTCTATTTAATTGACAGGTATGACTCATTCAAGTTAGATACAGGTAAAAATTAAGAAACTGACCTCCATGCGTCTGAAGCATCACTGTACCCTAAGAAAGAAAGCAAACCCACTTGGGATTTTCAAGATTTCATTTTACTTCCTAGTCCACCAACTAAGGTTGGATGAAGACGGTTAATGAAGAAGAATGGATGGATGGGGTGCAACAGTTAAAAAATAAACTTCTTTATGAAAAATGAAGCTAACGTTTAAGTTTTGGGTTCTAAATACTGGTATAAATATCTTATGAAATGAAACTTTTTTCTTAGGTCTACACTTGCTCTCTATAAAATGCCCCTGTATGTCTTTTACCCATTTTTCTATCAGGTTATGTACCTTTTCTCACTGGGTCCCAGATACATATATTTACATGACATTAACCACAGTTATATAGTAAAAATTACCTTCCAATCTATCACTTATTATTTTTTTCTCCATTACTTATCTTTCAATGAATAGAGATTCTTTGTTTTGACATGAGTTCTATATAACTCAGCCTTAAATATCATTCTTTTTCTTTATTGCTTAAAAATTATTTTCTATTCTTAGATCATAAAAGTATTCTCCTAGATTACCTTCTAAATACTGTAAACATCTACCTCTCACAAATGTGTCTTTGATCTCTCTGGGAGTGATCTTAGTTGAATGCAGTTCTAGGCATCCACGCCATGTTTTGCCCTCATGGGCAACTCAGCACCGTTGACTGACTAGCTCATCCTGCCAAGTAAGATGCAGTATTGGTTCTAACTCAGCTTTCCAAATACATTTGGATGTTTCTGAAATGAAACTCTCCTCCATCAATCTGTTATATATGCTCTGTACCAATATCACACAAAAAATCAATGTAATTTTATATTAATTCCTGCTCTGGTTGGCTAATCTCACTAGCACCAACATACCACCCCATAACACAATCACCTGATTCCTCTTCTTGAGGCACAATTTTTCATTCTTTGTTCCCTCTAATAAATTTTAGAGTAAGCTTATAAAATTCTTTAAGGATTTCAGTGGGGATTTTTATTTAGTTGCTTTAAATCTAAGTATCAATTTGGGGAGAGCTGACATCTTTATGATACTGAAATCTTTATGAATATATATATTTTTTTCATTTATGGGAGTCTTCTGTAACTCTTCCAACATGGTTACACATCTTTTGTTAGAATTATTCCTAGCATTGCATATTCTTGTTACTATTGTAAATGATACAAAAATTTTAATTTAATTATCTAACTTTCTTTAAAGATGTATTTATTTATTTGAAAAACAGAGTTACAGAGAGTGAGGGAGAGACAGAGAGAGATCTTCCATCCATTGGTTCATTCCCCAAATGGCTGCCACAGCAGAGGCTGGGCCAGGCTGCACTTGGGCAGTCTTCCACTGCTTTTCCAGGTGTGTTAGCAGGGAGATGTATCTGAAGTGGAACAGCTAGTACTCCAGCTGATGCTCATATGAAATACTAGCATCATCGGAGGCAGTAGCTTAACCCACTGTGCCATGACACTAGCCCAAATTCTCTATTAAATATTCTACATAATAATGCCATTCCTCTTTGTAATGTTGACCTTATACCTACATGGGTTTTTATTTCCTAAGCTTTCTTACAGTTAAATATCGATATAGTTAGATATAGTTGTATGTTTGAGCTCTGACAAATAAATATGGATGGAAGTGAGATAGGCCACTTTCAGCCTCCCTCATGCAATGCCCCACGTGATCTGCCATGTACTTTTTCCGTGTCTTCTGGCAAGAGTTTGATACTCAGGATATCTTAGAAATTAGATGTTTGGCACTAGCTAAAAGGTAACAAAAACAGCTGACACTAAGCGTTGTACTCAACCATTCGTCTATGTGCTTGTAACACAGAGTGGACAATCCTATTTTCCTTCACTGCACTCAAAATTGTGATGAATTTTCTCTAATTTTCTCACTTACACTTCTCATATGCATCTGTTTCTCCCATGACACTTCATGAGAGGAGGAACTGCATCCACCTTGTCTGTCACATCCTGGGCCCTACTAGAATGTTTTACACACAGACTGTCAAGTATCTGTTACATGAATGCAGTTCATTATTCGGTGTTCTCCAGTTTTGTCAAAACACGTTCCACGTTTTCTCAAGGAGAGCGGTAAACAGCTGTTTTCCCTTCAGAACAGTTGCTAGTAGCCCACCCCAATCAAGAAAGGTAATCAGGAAACATTCTGCTGTCAAAATCATGTTTCTCCTGCCTTCAGGCTCACCTCTTCCTACACACAACAAAATTAAAATGGTTAAGAAACAAGTTCCAGCATTTTAACTGCCTTGAAGATAACTCTGACATTTTTCATAAGTTATCTGCTACTTAATTCCCACAACATGGCTCCAAGACTTCAAGCCACTGAAGAAGATTCCTGAAATGATAAGTTCATCCACAAACGGCCATCCCATCTGTATTCACCTAATGTACTCCGTTATTAGCAATTATACTTAAAGTCCTCCTTAAACAGAGTTACCTATAGAGGGACTCAGGAAATACCACTCCAAAATATATTGCTTTAGCATATTGATTACTTCAAGTTCAGGGCACTTGAAAAACCAAAAGGACTCAACTGTTATCAATCTTCTGAAGGTCAACTCGTCTCACAGGAGAGAGAACTACACCAACCCAGACAGAACTTGTCACAAATCACCACTTGTTCTCCCGAGGACTCATTCATCTTTCTTTAGAAGCCATTCACTCTGGAGATGCTCTCTGCATCCCATGACCATTTTGCTCATTTCAGCAAGGGCGTTGAGTGAAGGGACCTCTGCCCTTGACTGATCTGCCTAGTTATGACTCTAGATCAGATTCAGACCTACGTCCCGTCACTTGCCCATTTCTCTGAAGCACAAGTTCTGAGAATTCTCATGCATGAGGTTAGCCAGAATTCTAAATGTGGGAATTCTCGACTCTGGACTCCGTGCAGTTTCTGTCTAATCCGGCAGGTGTTGTGAGCCTCAAAGATGTCATAGGTCCTCTCACTGCACTAGGTGACCAGTGGCACCATCAAGATTATGCGCAAACTCACAGCATAAACTAACCCCAGCTGGAGTTCTAGACTCCAGCATTTAACTGAACCCATAATTCCCCATCTTCCAATAGCCCTATTGTACAGAAGATGAGGCTGAGAAGTGAAACTTAACAAGTTCCCATGCCTTTTTGCCATATCTCTGTGCCCCCTATCTCTGTTTCTGTGGCACCCGATGTGATGGTAACCAACAGGCCCACCTGCTTCGTTGGCTGGCCGCAACTCTATTCTGTAACTGTTTGGCAATGAGCCACTATTGTCTGTAAGCCTGTATAAACAACTTGGGGTGGGGGTGGTGGGGACGAGGCGGGGCATGGTTAGATGCAGATGCATGCAAATACAGCCATTGGTGGATATGTGGATGTGTGTAGATATTTATGTACGTGTGTCCAACAGCCACCATAGACACAAAGGTGGTTGTCTCCTGTGGCCCAACGGCCACCTCAGGCGTGTGGCTGTTGTATATTTCTCACTGCCACTGTGAGTCAAGGAAGCAAAACCCTACAAACAATTCTGAGTTGCTCTTGACCTGTCGGAATCCGAATCTGTTTTGGCCTGGAACTGAGTTCTGTACACACTCCTACCCACCAAACCTACTTCAATTTCTTTGCCCCAAATACTCAAGGTCTCTGCAGGCCCCATCCCTGTTCTGAATGAACCCAGCTTAGTTTCTGTCTTATCCAGTCAGACCCCTGAAACTTCTCTATGGGGTTCAGACTTGTGACTCTCACAACTGCCAAACCCAGCAGACATCAAGCACTGGCTCCAGAAGACCCTCCCTGATGATTCAAACCGCGCATCCACGCAGCTTCGGAATCCAAGACAGAACTTGCACAGGAAGCCCAGATGCAGCCAGAAAGCAGTGAGCAGTGGGCCCAGTAATGGCTGCACCTGCTGTGCCTGGGGTGGCTGGCATCGGATTCTGAGACTACACAAAGCTGTTAATGGGAAAATTTCTGAGACCAATTAAATTGAGTAGAATGAACTAAAGCAAAAAAAAAAAAAAAAATCATGAATCAAGCAGCTTCCAAAAGTTGAACTGATTCCAAGAACTCCAACCAACATGATCAGACAGCATTTACAGAAAGACAGAAAACAAGGTGTAAGAAACTACTTAATTGGATGCAGCCTCGTCAGACAAGAGTCAGTGGGTTACATATTAACTCGATAATTGTTTATAGCCTAATCCAGTAACGGGCTACAAGGCCTGCCACAGCACCCCAAGCTCAGTGACTACTATTAGTAAATTCTACTTAGGAGTACGGTCCTACAGGCCCAGTGCAATGTTTAGTCCAAATCCACGGGTTCCGACAAAATTTTATTTACTAATTCTTTTTACCAGTTTACTAATTCTTTATTTACTTACATGTAATCTCCCGTACAGTCCAACCATTGAGTGTCTAATTTCAATGATTTTTTTCATGTATGTAAGGTTTTTATTTTTCCTAACATACCAGGTCAAGCCTGATAGTGGAGTTCCTCAAATCACACTTCCTTACAATCTTTTTATTTCCATAAATATATCCAATATAGTTATTTTATAATTCTAACATCTACGGTCATTGTATGTCTGTTTCTGTGGTTTTCTGCTCTACTGGTAAGGCGACTTGTTTCCTACTTAGCAATTTTTTTTATCAAAAACTTATATTTCTTGGAATTCCCTCTGTGGAAATTCTTTGCGGTCTCGCTGATGTTACATTCTTTCAAGGAATATTTGCTGTTTATTTCTGACAAGTACATGAAACCTGGGACCACTTAAAACTACATTTCCAACTTACTGCTTTGGGGACCATACATTTAATGTGCATTCTGACTCCATGATCTCATATTTTTCTCTTTTTCTGACTAGCCTAGAGCCAAATGCTAACTCAGTCCTACAAGGGTACTTCAACAAGTTCATGAAAAATGGAATTAAGGAGCCAGCGTTGTGGTGCTGGCTTAAGCAGCTGCTTACAGTAATGCCACTGTCCCATAACAGAGTGTCAGTTCAAATCCTGATGGCTGTGCTTCTGACCCAGCTCTCTGCTAATGCAGCTGGGAAGGCAGCAGAAGTACGTAGACACCTGCCACCCTTTTGGGAGACCCGGATGGAGTTTCTGGCTTCAACCTGCTCCAGTCTAAGCTCCAATCTAAGCTATGTGGAGTGAAACAACAGTTGGTACAGGATTTCCTTCTCTGTCTCTCCCTCTCTCTGTCACTCTGTCTTTCAAATAAATAAATAACAATCTTTAAAAAAAAAGAATGAAAGAAATAAAGAAAATGAAATTAAAAGAGGAGCTTATGTTAGTACAAAAAAAACCTGAAATCCATGCATATTAGGAGATCTTCAAGAAATTCATGAGAGATGTGTATTTTAAAACAATATGCATGGCTTTCAAAATTTTTGCACCAAAATAAACTCAGCTTTTCATTCCATTTTCCATACACTTTCTGAAGTACCCTCATATATACCCACTATCTACTCCATGGAGTGAGTTTTGTTTTTCTGCTTTATGAACTAATGGTGTCACTTTTAGAAAATCAGCTTTCTTGTGAGTGTGTTGTGAAGGAGAGAAGGGGGTCTCCACCTAGACCTCGTACACTGGTCTTGAGCTTTCCCTTTGGTTTTCCACAAATATGTCCATGAAACATACATTCTAGAGCACTAACAATGCCTTATAGTAAGTCCTTTAGTTCCTGGCATGACAACACAGTTATGCCTTTACTTTTAACTACTGTAAGTTTACGTCACTAAAGGGTTCTATGGGCATCTAATCTGCTGATATAACAGTACTTGATCTAACATGCCAGCAAAGATTGAAATGCCCAGGAAAAAGTCTGCCATTGTCCTACTTGGTGCATCACAATCACTCCTTGAATGGTTCAAAGTGGGGTCCCTTCATCAACAGCCCTACCCTATTCAACAGGGAAGGGGTAGATATTCAAAACAGTGTCAGCAGTCGCAACCAGAGGAAGGGGGAATGGAGGCACTCAGTCAAAACAAAGAGCGAAAGACACTTTCTTATAAACACATAATAAAATAAATGCATCTTCCAGACAGATCTGGTATAAAATGCTGGCTGTAGCGCTCTGTGAATATTTTAGTTTTCAATTGCTGCCATAACAAGTTACCATATGAATGGCTTAAAACAACACAAATGTATTCTCTTGAAGTTCTGTGGGTCAGAGATCTTTGACTATTTTTGCTTTATTGCCTGTGCTTTTGGTGTCATGATCAAAATACCATTGCCAAAAAACAGTGTCAAGGAGATTTCCTCTTACATTTTCCTCTAGTTGTATTATAGTTTTAAGTCTTGTATTCAAGTGTTTAATCAATTTTCAGTTCATTTTTGTGTACAGTCTAAGATACGGACTCCATTTCATTCTGTGTATGAATATCCAGTTTTCCCAACAATTGTTGAAGAGATGATCCTTTTGTGTTCTTGACACCCCGTTGAAGATCAATTTACTATAAATGAGTGGATTTAGTTCTGGGCTCTCTATTCTGTTCCAATGGTCTATATGCCTGTTTTTATGCAATTGGGTGCTTTTAAAAAGAATATCTTTTCTTTTAATATTATAGACTCTTTTTCAATGAGATCCTGATCAGAGTCAGGCTTTAGCACAATGTTAGGTTGCCACCTAGGAAGCCTGCATCCCATATCAGAGTGCCTGGTTCATGTCCTTGTTCATCTCCTTCCAATCCAGTTTCCTGCACTCCCTGGGAGGCAGCACGTGATGGCTTGAGTACTTGGGACCCCGATGCTCACATGAAAAACCCAGGCTGAGTTTCAGCCTCCCAGCTTTAGTCTGGCCCAGCCCTGGCTGTCATGGGTATTTGGGGAGTGAACCAGTAGAGAGATCTCTCTCATTTTCTTTCTCTTCCTCTATGTGCATGTGCGTGAATTTATTTTCAAATAAAATAAAAATAAATAAATTTTTCTTAAAATATCAATAAAAATAGGGGTTGGCACTGTGGCATAGTGGGTAAAGCCGCCGCCTGCAGTGGCAGCATCCCATATGAGCACTAGTTCAAGTGCTGGCTGCTCCACTTCTGATTAAGCTCTCTGCTATGGCCTGGGAAAGCAGTAGAACATGGCCCAGGTCTTTGGGCCCCTGTACCCATGTGGGAGACCCGGAGGAAGCTCCTGGCTCCTGGCTTCAGATTGGCGCAACTCTAGCCATTGCAGTCAACTGGGGAGTGAACCAGCAGATGGAAGACTTCTCTCTCTCTCTGCCTCTCCTTCTCTCTCTGTGTACTCTTTCAAATAAGTAAATAAATCTTTAAAAAAAAATAAAAAATAAAAAAGCTTCTGATCACAAAAGAAAACAATCAGTAGAGTAAAAAGTCAACCTATCAGATGGGAGAAAATATTTGCAAACTAAATATCGGATAAAGGGTTAATATTCAAGATAAATAATGAACTCATACAAATCAGTTGCAAAATGCCACACTGAATAAAGCTGGACAAAGGACTGTATTGACATTTCTCCAAAGAAGACACACAAATGGGCACCAGTTATGTGAAAATGTACTCAACCTCACTAATCAGAGAAATGTACATCAAAGCGATAGTGAGTTATCACTTCACAGCTACTACAACAGTTATTACAAAATAAAAAGGTGGGGGGGCTGGTGTCGCAGCTCACTAGGCTAATCCTCCACCTGCAGCACTGGAACCCTGGGTTCTAGTCCCAGTCGGGGCACCAGATTCTGTCCCAGTTGCTCCTCTTCCAGTCCAGCTCTCTGCTGTGGCCTGGGAAGGCAGTGGAGGATGGCCCAGGTCCTTGGGCCCTGCACCCACATGGGAGACAAAGAGGAAGCACCTGGCTCCTGGCTTCAGATCCACACAGCGTGCCAGCCATAACAGCCACTTAAGGGTGAACCAATGGAAAAAGGAAGACCTTTCTCTCTGTATCTCTCTCTCACTGTCCACTCTAGCTGTCAAAAAAAAATAAAAAAGACAAGTGCTGGTGAGGATATGCACAAAAGGGAACCCATTCACACTATTGGTAGGAATGGAAATTAGTACAACCATTATGGAAAACAGTATGGAGATTACTCAAAAAACTGAAAATAGGCCGGAACTATCATACGATCCAGCAATCTCAGTTCTGGACATATATCTACAGGAGATGAAATCAGATCTGGAAGAGATACCTACACCCCCATGTTTGCTGCAGCATTATTCACAACAGTCAAGACGCAGAAACCTAATTGCCAGCTGATGGATGAACAGAAAAAGAAAATGTGATACACACAATAGAATATTACTCAGCCTTAAAAAAAAAAAAGCAGCAAGGAAAATCCTGCCAATTTTCTCCATTAGATGAATGAATCTGGAGAAGACCATGGTAAATTAAATAAGCCAGACACAGAAAGATAAATACTGTATGATCTCACATATATGAACAATCTAAAATAGTCAAACTCGCTGATATAGAGAGTAGCATGCTGGCTGCCAGGGGCACAGGAATGGAGAAGTGTTGGTCCAAGGGTACAAAATGTCAGTTGTGCAAGATGAATGTGTTTTGGAGTTTCCAAGTACTGCGCGGTTACTGCAGTCAATGATAGGCTATTGTATATTTGAAATTTGCCAAAAGAGATGATCAGAAGTATTCTCCACACACACACACACACACACACACACAGACAATAGTATCTATACAAGGTGATCATTTCACAATGTATCCATACACCCAAACATTAAACTGTTTGCCTTAAATGTATACAATTCCTGTTTGTCAACTATAATAAAGCTGGAAAAAATAGAGCATAAATAAATAAGGTACCAAACTCTGTGTTGACCTGCAGCCTAAACTAAACCAACACTATTTGTGAGCAAATACATTAGCGCAGCATTCACTTTGGTTTTTCTCACGAGGCAAAAGGCCTAAGTTCTGGGCAGTCTCTCAGGCTGGCCATCTGTCTAATGCTAATGACATGACGGTTCTTGTTCCAGATGGAGCACTCTTTTCTCTTTGAGTTAGGGAACTGCCATCGCAGAGAGACAATTATCCTGGTAAGTTCCATTCTGACACCCCTCCAACTCTCTTGGCTGGCAAAAAGTCCTCTGAGTTTACGAAATCACAGTATTAAATAGAATTGTGTTCTCTGTGATTAAATGAGAACTTGTTCCAAATGAGTTCCCAACAACTAGCTGTCTCTCTAGCTCTGGATTTATGCTGTCCCTTTCTGTATTCCAGAAAGAAAAATGATTAGTTCTTTGACAACTTAATTTTACTGCACTTGGTGGATCACCTTTCAGAAGATGTGATTGTTATCACTTGCCAATTCATTTAATTCTCAATAATATTCAAAACATCTTGGAGCACACTCTACGGACCAAAAACTATTGTAGTTACCTAAAGACAAGCATTCGACCTCAAAAACATACATAATTTAGTTGAGCAGCCAGGCATATTTTTTAATCTGTCATATAAGAATGTGAAAAGTCTTTAAACTTTGATATTAGAGAGAAATTTGTGATTCTCAATTCGTTTTTTAGAGATTTTGGCCATAGTCATTCTGTACGGCACCTCCAGGTATGAAAATATTCCAGGAATATGGATATTTCTAACCAAAACCCAGGGCATTTCAAAATTTATTAGGAGTCAAACACATAGGGAGGTCTGACATTTGCAAATTGTGAGTAAATAGTAAATGTATAATTCATTATGCTAAGCAATCATTAAATCAAACATAATCATCTAGTAGAACAAATTGCAAAAACTAACCTTAACTCTGTTTTTATTCAACTTAATCAGTTAAAAGTGTCATATATGGGGCCGGAGTTGAGGTACAGCAGGTTAAGCCACTGCTTTCAATGCCAGAATCCCATATGGACACTGGTTCGGGTCCCAGTGATTCTACTTCTGATCAGCTCCATGATAATGCTTCTGGGAAAGCAACAGAACATGGCTCAAGTACTTCAGCCCCTGCCACCCATGTGGGAGACCCGAATGCAGTTCTTGGCTCCTGGCTTCAGCCTGGTCCAGTCCTGGCTGGTGTGGCCATTTGCAGAGTGATCTAATGAATGGAGGATCCATTTCTCTGTCTCTCTGTCTCTGTCACTCTGCCTTTCTTTATTTTTTGGCAGGCATAATTAGACAGAGAGAGAGACAGAGAGAAAGGTCTTCCTTTTCCATTGGTTCACCCCACAAACGGCTGCTACAGCCAGCACTGCGCCAATCCGAAGCCAGGAGCCAGGTGCTTCCTCCCGGTCTCCCATGCGGGTACAGGGCCCAAGCACTCGGGCCATCCTCCACTGCTCTCCCGTGCCACAGCAGAGAGCTGGACAGGAAGAGGAGCAACTGGGACAGAATCCAGTGCCCCAACTGGGACTAGAACCCGGGGTGCCAGTGCCGCAGGCGGAGGATTAGCCTATTGAGCCGTGGCGCCAGCCTATCACTCTGCCTTTCAAAGAAATAAATCTTTTATTTTATTTTTTATTTTTTGACAGGCAGAGTTAGACAGTGAGAGAGAGAAACAGAGGGAAAGGTCTTCCTTTTTCTGTTGGTTCACCCCCCAAATGGCTGCTAAGGCCAGCACTGTGCCAATCCGAGCCAGGAGCCAGGTGCTTCCTCCCAGTCTCCCATGCGGGTGCAGGGCCCAAGCACTTGGGCCACCCTCCACTGCCCTCCCGTGCCACAGCAGAGAGCTGGACTGGAAGAGGAGCAACCGGGACTAGTACCAGCGCCCCAACTGGGACTAGAACCCAGGGTGCCGGTGCCACGGGCGGAGGATTAGCCAAGTGAGCCACGGCGCCGGCCAGAAATAAATCTTTTTGAAGTGTCACACATAAAAGCATAGCTGTGACATTTGACCACTTGTCTCCTCCTGCACGCTCCCCAGGGCCTCCTAGGAAGATGGTAACAATTGCAGAGAACCAGATGTACTCTGACATTCTGTTGGTAGCAATAGCCTACTCCATCATTCCAATAGTCTACTTGATGCCATTGTGACAAACAGTCCCCAAATCACACAACTCTGGCAGAGAGATTCTTATTCGGACTGACCCTCCTCACCCTCACTAGGGATGCAGGCTCATAGAGCCGCTGTCATCTGGAACATCACCACTCAGTGGGGAACAGATGAAGGCCCCTGGACAATCCTACCATGGCTCTAGCACTCTTCTGCCTAGAAAGGCCTTCATCATCCCAATTCTCCTTCTATAGGCAAAGGGAAAGCAATATCTACGGCTAACTTCAGGGTCTGGAGTGTGCCTGGAAGGCAGGCAGAATTATTAGTGAACACCCTCAGTGACTAGGGTCATTTTCCAGTTAATATGAGCTGCTACAGGGCAGGAGTTTGGCAGGGCAGTTGAGATACCGGGATCAAGTCCTGAGTCCTCTGCTTCCAATTCCTACTTCCTGTTCATGCACACCCTGGGAGGCAGCAGGTGATGGCACAAACATGTAGGTCCCTGTCACTCGTGTGGGAGACCCGAAATGAGATCCAGCCTCCTGGCTTGAGCCTAGTGCAGCCCAGCTATTGGAGACATTTGGGGTGTATGTGCATGTGTGTGTATGTCTATATCTTTTTCTATAAATAATTTTTTTAAAAAATAGCTTCTACATGAAGTTAGATACATTGTCTCTGATACTGTGTATTTTACCCTTTCAAATATCTACATCCTTCAGAATCCTCAGTTAAGATATTCCTCTCTAACACATAAAGGATTCACTTCCTAAAGTACTAACCTCTAGAAGCTTCTGGCCCTTTTTGGACACCATAATTTATATATGCAGCATAATGTTTTATGCATAAGTGCAGTCTTGCTGTTCAAATAAAATAAAATTTAAAAAGCACTGTTGGTATTTGGTCACAAAACTCCTATCGTATTTAAAGAAAGCGTCCATTGACAGTTTGACGTATTAGCATATTTCATCCCTACGAAGATCAGCTAAAAATTCAGAGGACTTACAAAGCAAGGGCACAGGCCTGCCGGAAATCAGAATTCAAAAGAGCCAAATGGACTTCCTGTATCACAGAGTGAGTCTGCAGCAGCCTACCAACCACGAAGCGCTAAGATGATCTCTGCGTTTTATTTCTTCTAAAGAAAAGGTCAAAGCATTATCCTAGGGAGGAGAATGAACTTCACCTCTGAAAAGCTAGTGTTAAAGTGATTCTTCTAGCAATAATTAACTTGGAGATGATAACGTGAATTTGTTCCATCAGGGGACTGGTATCACATATAGAAAGTGATCAGCCCTCAGTAACTTTATGCAAGTCTTGGATGATATAATCAAGAATACAATATGGGGGCAGGTATTTGGTGTAGCAGTTAAGATTCCCACATCCCAAGTAACCGTGCCTGGGTTCAAGTCCCAGCCCTGCTCCTATTTCCTGCTTCCAGCCACTGTACATCCCAGGAGGCAGAGGTGATGGCTCAAGTAGTGGGGTCCCTGCCTCCCCCATGGGGACCCTGGGTTGAGTTCCTAACTCCCAACTCTGGTCTGGCCCAGCCCCCACGGTTGCAGGCATTCGAGAGTAAACTATTGGATGGGAGATCTCTGTTCCTCTCTTTCAAATAAAAAAATGTAAATATCATATGGACTGTTCCAGGAGTCTGAGCCCAGTCACTTACTTGGAAGACCTAGATTGAGTTCCCAGCTCTCAGCTCCCAGCTTCAGCCTAGCCAGCTCTGGCTGGTGTGGGCATTTGGAGAGTGAACCAGCAAATGGGCATATTTCTCTCTCCTCTCCCTCTCCCTCTCCCTCTCCTCCTATTCCCTCTCCCTCTCTCTCTCTCTCTTTTTCTCTCCCTTCCTCCCACCATCTCAAATAAATTTTAGATAAGAATTTAGCCTTAGTTCAAATGGCAAAGACAACCACTGAAGAATGTTAAACAGACCTACAGCAGGATTAGGTTCAATGTTACACTGTTGCTTAATATAAAATAGTCACCCACTAACAGAATCCATCATCATTAGGAGCAACTGTGCTTGGAGTCCCATTTGCGATCCCTCTTCAGCTTAAGTGGCATTTTCCCTGCCCACCAGGGTGGGAGTGCACACCTTCTCATCAGGAGAGGAGAGCCACCCTGCCCCAACTTCCCCATCACACAATTGGCCCTGTTATTTTCAGTTGTGTGTTGAGTGTGTTCGTGTGAACCTGATTTAAGTGATTTATAACACTGACAACTTCATTTGGCTTTGCCTCCATGATGTCAGTTTATTTGGTGAACATGATATTGTTAGCATTGTCTGTGTTTCCTTGGTATTTACTGCTTTGTTGGGATTTTTTAAGCATTGAGTATCAGACATGATTTGTGGTAGTGAGCATATCCTTCAACGTGAAGAACATAATCATAAAGGAAATTCAGAAAAACAGATACATAACCACAACCCAGGTTGCTAATGCAGAGAAACTATTTACTAGTGTATGTTATGATAACCAATGTTAGCTATTAAAACAATCATTAACTACAGGAATAATTGTGCTAATTCAATAGGGTTTGTCGTGATGGTATAAAACAAATGTCCATTTTGGATTTCCAGGTGCATAGAAACCTCTCTCATATATGAATAATGACAATGATCTCTTTATTTTGAGATGTGTGCACTGCTTTGTGGAAGTTTTAGCAGAGGGAAAAGGCAGATGGTGAAAATGAACATACTTTGGCCAGAGTTTCTCAATAGTCAGGTTATTGACAATTTGGGCCAGAAAGGATGGTTAGCAGGAACCCAGGACACTACCTACGAACACCCACCTCAGTTGCAACAATCAAAACTGGTCTTCCAATCCTGCCAGGTGGCCCTGATGGCTCAGACTGGGTCAGTGACAGCAGGAATGGGCAGAGCAGGAGCTGAGAGGAAAGAGTGCCTGGGTTGCTGACTGATAGACTGAGGGGAGAGATGGATCAAGAAAAAAAGGAGGTAAAGTTGACCAGGAGCTTTGCAATATGATCAACTGCATGGCACCATCTACTAAACTGAGGAGTAAGAGGAGAAAACAGAATTGGAAGGCATTGATGAGGAAAATCACGAATTTAATTTCTTCATGTTGATTTTGGATTTGAAGTGCTTGAGACATATCAAAATCAGGAATTCTGTGAAGAATGAAAACATTTGGGATGACAATTGTAATGTCACATTTTACTGGCATGACTCCTAGTGGTGTATGTGCATGGGGGCTGGCACTGTGGCTCACTTAGCTAATCCTCCCCCTGTGGCTCTGGCATCCCATATGGGCGCCAAGTTCTAGTCCCAGTTGCTCCTCTTCCAGTCCGGCTCTCTGCTGTGGCCCGGGAGTGCAGTGGAGGATGGCCCAAGTGCTTGGGCCCTGCACCCGCATGGGAGACCGGGAGGAAGCACCTGGCTCCTGGCTTCGAATCGGCGCAGCACACTGGCCATAGCGGCCATTTGGGGAGTGAACCAATGGAGGGAAGACCTTTCTCTCTGTCTCTCTCACTGTCTGTAACTCTACCTGTCAAATAAAAAATAAATAAATAAAATAAAATAAAAATAAAAATAAAAAAGTAGTATATGTGCCTGAAACTGCTTACTCAATCCCACCTCTTGCTCTCCTTCTCAGTCAGCCCTGCAGCTATGGACATTACTGCAAATTTTACTTTCTGTCCTTTTCTCTATATGCTGTCATCTAACCTTGGACTGCAAATGTTGCTTATGATGTGTGACATTAAAACACTTGCCATTTTTCATTAATTTTTGGGTGATTAGTTTTATAGGTCTCTCTCACACACACACACACACACTCATACAACCCTTTCTCAGAGAATCCTACAAACACTTGAAATATAAAATATTAAACATTAAAATTATGACAGTTAATACAAAATATTAGCAATGTCACACATTATGTGAACAAACTCCATGTAGATACCCCATCTGCATGATTCAATTCCTTAATTTTTTTCTTTTTTTTCTTCTTCTTCTTCTTTTTTTTTTTTTTTTTTTTTTTTTTTGACAGGCAGAGTTAGTGAGAGAGAGAGAGAGAGAGAGAGAAAGGTCTTCCTTTTTCCGTTGGTTCACCCCCCAAGTGGCCGCTACGGCCAGTGTGCTGCAGCCGGTGCACTGCGTCAATTTGAAGCCAGGAGCCAGGTGCTTCCTCCCGGTCTCCCATGTACTTGGGCCATCCTCCACTGCCCTCCTGGGCCACAGCAGAGAGCTGGACTGGAAGAGGAGCAACCGGGACAGAATCTGGTGCCCCAACTGGGACTAGAACCCGGGGTTCAAGTGCCGCAAGGCGGAGGATTAGCCTAGTGAGCCACGGCGCCAGCCAATTTTTTTCTTTCTTGAACAAGAGACCTTTGCAGGTAGTGGAAGCTTTTCTAGGTTCAACTTGCAAGCATTTTCTGAAACACAGGACATGCATTTAATCTCACAAATGACCAGAGATTGTTGTGTATCCAAACCTCAGTCAAAAGTAATTCCTCTTCTGTGGCAGTGCTGGCCCTATCTCCCTCCTTGCTGGGGTTTCCTCATTGACGGCCTTTTCAGGAAGCCACTGGACAGACAGTGCCTCTATCTTATCTGGTCTGACTTCTCCAAGCAACACTCCCGCTGGAACAAGAAGCAAGAGCCAATACTGAGGGTGGGAAACGGGTTTTTTGTCATCTTTCTCTTCTTTCCTCTGTCGTTCTTCATGGATGTGTTAGAGGGGCAGTTCCCAGCCCCAAGAAATAATCTTGCAACTCTATTTTTGGAAACTGATCCTAAATCATTGCCTTTGAAATCCTCACCTCTGGGCCTGACTCTTCTGCATTCCCGGTCTAAGTTTTCAAATCCCTGCCATGTGCCTGACCTCACAGCATCAAAGTTCCCTCTCATCTTTCATTTGTTTTCATTGTCTCAACAAATGGTACCAACTTTACTCAGCTGCTTTAGCCCTGAACATTTCACTCATCTCTACCACCACACCCAGCCCACAAGCTAACCCAAGTGGCGCTCCATTGAAAACACATCTAGAATGGGACCACTTCTTAGCAGCCCCATCACAAACTCCTCATCCCAAACCACTTAGAAAGGCATGATTGTGACGAGGAAAAGCTGTATCTTTATATCAACAGACAAAAATGCATGTGTCTAATTAATGGCTCACATTAGAATGTTGAAACTCTATAAGGAATTCTCTACACCCCAAGTGAAAGCATTGCCTATCAAGACACAACCTTGAAAAGCTCAGATCTGTGCATATTTTTTAAAGATTTATTTATGCATTTGAAAGTCAGGGTTACACAGAGATAGGAGAGGCAGAGAGAGAGAGAGGTCCTCCATCCGCTGGTTCACTCCTCAATTGGCCGAAATGGCCGGAGCTGCGCCGATCTGAAGCCAGGAGCCAGGAGCTTCTTCTGGGTCTCTCGTGAGGGTGCAGGGGTCCAAGGACTTGGGCCATCTTCTACTGCTTTCCCAGGCCACAGGAGAGAGCTGGATGGGAAGTGGAGCAGCGGGGACTTGAACCGGCACCCCTATGGGATGCCGGCGCCCCAGGCCAGGGTGTTAACCCAGCTGCGCCATAGCACCAACCTCAGGTCTGTGCATTTTTAAAGGACTCACTGCAACAGTGTGCTTATGAGGATCCCTTGCTCACTACCCCCTAGGCTTCCGACCGTCAAAATGGATCCAACTGGAAGCCATTATACTTAGTGAAATAAGCCAGTCCCAAAAAAAGACAGATATCATATGCTTTCCCTGATATGGGGTAGCAAATAGAGTATCTAAAATGTAAAGTATTAGAGCAAAATTAATATTTTAAGATTTGATGATTGTTCACAGCCCTTGTCTCTTCTATTGAGGAACAGTGTTTTGTTTCCTTTTCTTCATGCTATTTTTTGAACTCTTTACTTGGTGTGAAGTTAACCTTACAATCATTAAGTAAACTGAAAATCAATTTTTGTAAAAACTAAGAGTGGGAATAGGAGAGGGAGGAGGAAGAAGGGTTGGAGCATGGGTGGGTGGGAGGCTAGGGTAGAAAGTATCACTATGTTCCTGAATCTGTATATAGGAAATACAGGAAATTTGTAGACCTTAAATAAAATCTGGAACAAAAGACAACTGAGAAGAGAGGAGCATGCGAGAGCCTGTCTTGCCCTCACTGCACCAAGGCTGCTATTAAGAGGGAACTGTGCAAGTTTCCTCGGAAGGTAAGCGGCCAGGAAGAAAGGCCTAAGGCAGGTAGTAAGCACCCTGCTTAGTGAGTTACGTGGAACCATCTCAGTCCTTCACCACCAGCTATGAAATCGCTACAGTTACTCTCTGCATTCACACTGGGACGACTGAGGCTGAGATGGGTCAAGGACTTTCCCCGCAGGGCAGTGAACAAAATCAAAGGAAAGTCCCTCTGATGCCACAGCCTCCTATCTTAATCACGACACTATATTGTCTAAATGGGATGAGTTCCAATACAGAAAACTGTAATTTGGGCCTAATTCAGGCTCTTCAGATATTTTCTTTTCTAGAACAATGTATCCCACATTAAAGAGAATTACTCATATTTTGAATTAATTGCTCATCTTTTTTACAGAGAAAAAATACGAATCTCTGAAAATCTGTTGATTTTGAGTTTGGCATATTGAGGATAATGTCTATTCCAAATATAAATGTTGATCTCTCTTATATGCAGTACTAGCACTACTTATACATTAAACTAGTGTTGCTTTGAGTTCATGAACAATACTCAGCTCTAATTAACAACTCTACAGAGTTCTGTAGTAAGAGGCTTGCTAACTATTTGTATGGTCCTCCCCCACCAAGCTATTTTATTGTCTTTGGAAGCTTGAGTATCATACTGGAATTTAGGAAACTAAGTAACCCTTTTTAGATCCATTACTAAATTCCTTCTAAAGCATAACATAGTTCAATTTAAATGTCTTGAACACTAAAAAATGTAATTAGCAAATACCTAGTCTGTGTGCATGTTGTGTGTATTTAATTAAATTCTAAAAAAACATAATTCATATTTTTAATTTAAGAACCATTGTGACTAACGATTTCTAATATAAAAATAAATTTGCCTTAGTGGTTGTTCAATGGGGAAAAGGGCACTTACCTGACATTCTGTGCTATCTGCATAGCTGATTCATTATAAACTTCAATTTTTCTTCAAATTCTAAATCCTGGTCTCTCCCCTGGCAGCATGATGCAAATTCCAGCAGCAGTGTGGGCTGGCCATCAAATACAACTAGTAAGGGCATTTTGCAGGTGCAGGTAAATAGCTGTAGTCATGATTCCATCTTCGATTCTTTTTAAAATATTTGTTTATTTAGAGAGGCAAAAACTAAGAGATTTCCCATCTACTGATACATTACCCATATGCCACAACAGCCAACACCGGAAGCCAGGAACTCAATCCAGGTCTCCCTGCCGGGTGGCAGGGACCCAATTACTTGAACCATCAACTGCTACCTCCCAGGATCTGCATTAGCAGGAAGTTGGAAGCAGGACCTGGATCTTGGCATCAAACCCAGGCACTCAGGCACTCTGATGTGCGATACATGCATTCCAAATGGCATTTTAACTACTACACCAAATTCCCATCACCCACCATTAATTCTAATCTCCCATGTCCTGATGGCACTGCCCAACCACAGCCTACCTAGCTGCATGATGCTAGTTGTTCACCTCAATGATCGGCTTATCCATGAAAAATTTAAGTTTAGAATTCCAAGACTGGAAGAAATCCCAGGGGATCACCCACAAATGCTAATCTTCCTGTTTTATGAATGAAAAACTGAGAGCAGGGGGTATACTCTGCCAAAGGGCACTCTGTTCATGGCTTTGAGGGCGGGTGCTGAGGCTGGTGGAACCAAGCTGGGCCAAGGCGGATGAGGGCAGCCTGCTGGAGAAGTCCGGAAGTTCTATGCCAATAGGAGGACCCTTGGGCAGATCTCAACTCCAGGTCCACTGACGTCTAACCTTGGGTGACTCACTTGAATTCATGGATCTCAGGTTTCTCTTCTAAAAAATAAGCAACCATATGCTCCCTCAGCCTTAAACAAATGAGGAAAGTAACACATTCGTGCACAAGAATGTGAGAACAAAACACCATAAACACGATTGGAGGCAGGAATTAGGATACAACAGAAGCTAACTTTCACTGTATGTCCCAGATACTGAGATAAATGGTCTACAGGATTTTTTTTAATTTATTCCTTATAGCTTTGAGGTACAGTCTATCCTCACGATCACCCTGCAGGTGAGAACTTGAGACTTAAGGTGGCTGTGGAACTCCTTCAAGGATTCCCCCAATTAAGTGGAGCAATAAAGATTTTAACGCAGGTTGTTTAACTGTAAAGCAATGACTTCAATACTGCACTGCCCTTGAGATAACTCCTCACTCACTCTGCTTTCCTGTTTCTTAACTAGTCACTTTTCTGGACTTTTTTTTTTTTCCTGAGCACAAACATGCTTGTCTCTGACTCCTGATAAAATCCAATTCCTAGCTCTGTGGGCAGCCATTCACTCCATTTCCGTTCCCGCTGGCATCTGTAAATTAGCCTCTGGTAATTATCTGTGTAGGAAGCAGCAGGCAGTGTACAGAACAATAGAACTGTTGGTTAGAGTCCAACGTGGGAATTCAGCATTCTTGAGTCATAAATCAAAGGACCATGGCCCAACTTGAGGATGTGTTTGCTCACGCTTTAAAAATAGGTTTCACTTCCATAGCTGTGGGCAAATATACCTCCTTATACCCGAAACACTAAACCCTCGGTGGGCAAGAAAGAACAGGTGTTCACACCTTGCTCTCCAAGACAATTGATTCCCACTCTGCCTGACCAGATGGTGAGTACAATTTGGGGGCATCTGTTCCCCCTGGAGAATGTCTTGTCTGCAGTTCCGGGAAGTCGTATGCAGAGACTAGAAATGCAGCCTAGAAATAACTTTAAATCATTCAGAAGTGAAGCTTTCAACTCAATAGCTGGAGAATAATTTCCTAAGGGGCCTAAAATTTCACAGAGTTAAACTTTGTTACATCCCTACACTGTAGAACATTCATATTTTTATAGTGTTTCATTTTAAAGGAACTAGAGCACACGGGAGATAAGAAACTGCAACAGCCCAAAACGTATAGCTAATCTTAGGCTTAGTCAGGAATTGGTACACTACAGACTATGGACCTATCTGCCTGCCACCTGCTTTTGTAAATAAAGTTTTAAGCCACACCTACTTATTTGCATATTTTGCCTGTAGCAGATTTTTACAAGAACAATAAAGATTGTATGGTCAAATATTTATGGTCTGATGCTCTAGGCCACTGCCTTAGCACATGGTAAATTGGAAGCCTTAATGTACTTACCTCTTTGGAAGTTTCTTGTAAAACTATAATTTCAAATGAAAATGCAGAAGTGCTTAGGCCAGTTTACCTATTTTATCTCATTTTAAAATTTGCAATGTCAGGGGCCAGCACTGTGCCATAGTGGGCTAAGCATCTGCCTGTGGCGCTGGCATCCCAAGTGGGCATCCATTCGTGTCCTGGCTTCTCCTCTTCTGATCCAGCGCTCTGCTATGGCCTGGGAAAGCAGCAGAAGATGGCTCAAGAGCTTGGGCCCCTGCACCCATGTGGGAGACCTGGAGGAAGCTCCTGGCTCCTGGTTTCGGATTGGCCCAGCTTCGGCTGTTGCAGCCATTTGGGGAGTTAACCAGCAGATGGAAAACTTCTCTCTCTCTGCCTCTGCCTCTCTCTCTCTGTAACTCCACTTTTCAAATAAATAAACATTTTTAAAAAATGAAGTTGCTGTTATGGGTAGGCACTTGGCACAGCAGTTAAGTTGCGCCACTTGAGATGTCTGCATCCCGTAGTGGAGTGCCTGATTCAAGTCCCGGCTCTGCTTCCAATCTAGCTTCCCGCTGATGCACACCCTGGGAGGCAACAGATGATGGTTCAAGTACTAGGGTCCCTGCCACCACATGGGAAACCCATGGGAGTTCTGAGGTCCTGGCTTCAGCCTGGCCTAACCCTGGCTGTTGTGGGCATTTGAGGAGTGAACCAGTGGATAGGAGACCTCTCTGTGTCTCTCCCTTTAAATAAAATGAAAACAAAGAAAGAAAATTTTAAAGAAACCATTGTTATAATGGTTATAATTTTCTACCAAGCATTCCTCCTTTGAGTTCCTTTATTTCAAAATACTTTGATCCTTTTTATTCCTGAATGTTCTTGGGATTCCACTGAGAATTACCAACTCAGGTTAACAGACAATAAAGTAAAAAAAAAAAATTGAATTAATGTTTTGACTTCAAAACATTACTCTTAAAATTATCAACATTAAAAATTTACTGAAGCACAAATCGGTACTGCGTGCTCTGCAAAGTTGGTGAACTGAAATGAGTCACTTACACAATGAGCTGACAGCCCAGTGCTCCTCTCCCAAAATAGCTTTGTAGTTCTGTTCACCTGAAAAGTGATTATAAAAATGACGCCCCAAGGAAAGCCACCTGCTAGTGCTACTGGTAGAAGAAAAAAAAGAAGGCCAAGAAAATGATACCTATTCTACAACCACAAAATAAAAAGGCTTATGGTTACAAGCTACAGAGTGATAGTCATGAGTGTGAGTTTTACAGAAGTTCTACTAGCTATATTTCATGCTCGCATTGCTTCAGGAGGAGGGGCAAGATGGATAAAAGACAAGAAATCCAGTGGTGATTCTATACGTTCTGGGACTTGCTGTGCATCCTGTATACACTGGCCCAATGTATCAGAGTTTAGCAGTGGGTTTTGGATGTCTCCTTGGTAGAGGAGAACCAAAAGTGTGTGGGGAAATGGAATTAAAAGATAAGACGTTGTTGCGAAAACATTGAAATTCATCCAGCTTTTTTATGGTATATATATTCTGTGAACTTTTTAAAGAGCACTTAAATGTGATTATGTTAGATTCTGCAGGGGAATTTAACCATAAACCAAGTGCAATCTCTGCACGCTGTTATGTTGTCATGCAGTGACATTGAAAGGATTAATTTGTCAATAAAAAAGAAAAAAATAGCATGGAGGCTCTGGGGGAAAATTAAGCAAAACAAAGAGATTTTCCCTCCAAATGAAGAACAAATACCTAGAAATTCTCCATTACAGGATCCAGCAGGAAACTGTGGACAGCCATGTAGAATTCTCGCTATTTCAAAAAATTCTATTATAAAACAAGAACAGGTCAAAATGAGAAATTTAAAATGACTAATGTGGCAAAAACATGTAAAAATTAGATAAGATGAAAAATGTAATGGGATGGAAAAGTGGGGTTTGGAATTCTACCCTGAGAATTTTAAAAAATATGTTATATACTCACTAGTTTTCATTATGTTTATTACTTTCATGTTTTTGCTGAAAACATGTACATTTTATGGTATATAAAAACTGCCAGGTTATATCTTTGACCCATTTTCTTTTTTTTCCCAAATAAATCATTTATTTCGTGAATACAAATTTCATAAGTATAACTTTAGGAATATAGTGATACTTCTCATCACACCTGCTCCTCCCACTACCACTCCCACCTCACCTCCTCCTCCCTCTCCCATTCCCAGTCCCATTCTCCATTAAGAAAAAAAAAAAAAAAGGAAAAAAAAAACTGTTCCTCAACAGCCAAAACAAGGGCTATTCAAGTCATTGTTTCTCAAAGCGTCAATTTCATTCTACAGTTTTCCTTTTAGATGCTCTGTTATCACAGATCAGAGAAAACATATGGTATTTGTCCCTGTGGGACTGGCTTATTTCAGTAAGTATGATGTTTTCCAGATTTATCCATTTTGTTGCAAATGACCAGATTTCATTTTTTTTTTTTATTTGACAGGCAGAGTGGACAGTGAGAGAGAGAGACGGAGAGAAAGGTCTTCCTTTGCCGTTGGTTCACCCTCCAATGGCCGCCGCGGCCAGCGTGCTGCGGCCGTTGCACCGCGCTGATCCGAAGCCAGGAGCCAGGTGCTTTTCCTGGTCTCCCATGGGGTGCAGGGCCCAAGCACTTGGGCCATCCTCCACTGCACTCCCTGGCCACAGCAGAGAGCTGGCCTGGAAGAGGGGCAACCGGGACAGAATCCGGCGCCCTGACCGGGACTAGACCCCAGTGGATTAGCCTATTGAGCCGAGGCGCCGGCCCTGTTTGTTGATTTCTGAATGAAAGCCATTCTAACCAGGGTGAGGTGAAACCTCATTGTGTTGTTGATTTGCATTTCCCAGACGAATAGTGATCCTGAACATTTTTTCATGTGTCTGTTGGCCATTTGGATCACTTCTTTTGAAAAATGTCTGTTTAAGTCCTTGGCCCATTTCTTAACTAGGTTGTTTTTTTGTTGTGGAATTTCTTGATCTCTTTATATATTCTGGTTATTAATCCTCTATCAGTTGCATAGTTTACAAATAATTTCTCCCATTCTTTTGGTTGTCTCTTCACTTTCCTGTTTCTTTCCCAGTACAGAAGCTTCCCAATTTGATGTAATCCAATTTGTTGATTTTGGCTTTGATTGCCTGTGCCTCTGGGGTCTTTTCCAAGAACTCTTTGCCTGTGCCAATGTCTTGCAGGGTTTCCCAAGTGTTCTCTGGTAATTTGATGGTATCAGGTCATATATTTAGGTCTTTAATCCATTTTGAATGGATTTTCATGTAAGGTGTAAGGTTGGGGTCCTGCTTCATATTCCTGCATGTGGAAATCCAGTTTTCCAGGCACCATTTGTTGAATGCTCCTTGGTCAATTATAAGTTGGTTGTAGATGCTTGGATTGATTTCTGGTGTTTTTATTCTGTTACACTGGTCTATCCATCTGTTTTTGTACCAGTACCAGGCTATTTTGGTTATAACTGCCTTGTAGTATGTCATGAAATCTGGTATTGTGATGCCTCCGGCTTTTTTTGTTTTTGTTGTATAAAATTGCTTTAGCTATTTGAGGTCTCCTGTGTTTCCATATGAATTTTGGCATTATTTTTTCTAGAGCTGAGAATGTCTTTGGTATTTTGATTGGTATCCCATTGAATCTGTAAATAGCTTTTGGAAGAATGGACATTTTGATGATATTGATTCTTCCAATCCATGAATGCAGAAGATTTTTCCATTTTTTATCTTCTATTTCTTTCTTTACTGTTTTGTAATTCTCATTATACAGCTCTTTGACATCCTTGGTAAAGTTTATTCCAATGTATTTGATTTTTTTGTAGCTATTGTGAATGGGATTGATCTTAGAAGTTCTTTCTTAGCCATGGCATTGTCTGTATATATAAAGGCTGTTGATTTTTTGTATTGACTTTATATCCTGCTACTTTACCAAACTCTTTTATGAGTTCCAATAGTCTCTTAGTGAAGTCTTTTGGATCCCCTATATTTAGAATCATGTCATCTGCAAATAGGGATAGTTTGACTTCCTCCTTCCCAATTTGTATCCCTTGGATTACTTTTTCTTGCCTAATGCCTCTGGCTAAAACTTCCAGGACTATATTGAATGGCAATGGTGAGAGTGAGCATCCCTGTCTGGAATCGGATCTCAGTGGGAAAGCTTCCAATTTTTCCCCATTCAGTATGATGCTGGCCATGGGTTTGTCATAAATTGCCTTGATTGTGTTGAGCAATGCTCCTTCTATACCCAATTTGCTTAGAGTTTTCATCGTGAAAGGGTGTGTTCTTTTTTATCAAATGCTTTCTCTGCATCTATTGAGATAATCATACAGTTTTTGTTGAGCAGTTTGTTAATGTGGAATATCACATAGATTGATTTGTGAATGTTAAACCATCCCTGTATACCAGGGATAAATCCCACTTGGTCTGGGTGGATGATCTTTCTGATATGTTGTTGGATTCTATTGCCTAGAATTTTGTTGAGGATTTTTTGCATCTATGTTCAACAGGGAAACTGGTGTATAATTCTCTTTCTCTGTTGCACCTTTTTCAGGTTTAGGAATTAAGGTGATGCTGGCTTCTAGAAAAAATTTGGGGCCAGTGCCGCAGCTCAATAGGCTAATCCTCCACCTAGCAGCACCGGCACACTGGGTTCTAGTCCTGGTTGGGGTGCTGGATTCTGTCCCGGTTGCTCCTCTTCCAGGCCAGCTCTCTGCTGTGGCCCGGGAGTGCAGTGGAGGATGGCCCAAGTGCTTGGGCCCTGCACCCCATGGGAGACCAGGATAAGCACCTGGCTCCTGGCTTCGGATCAGCGCTGTGCACTGGCGGCGGCGGCCATTGGAGGGTGAACCAACAGCAAAGGAAGACCTTTCTCTGTCTCTCTCTCTCACTGTCCACTCTGCCTGTAAAAAAAAAAAAAAAAAAAAAAAAAAAAAAAAAAGAATTTGGAAGTATTCCCATCCTTTAAATTGTTTTAAATAACTTGAGAAGAATTAGAGTTAGTTCTTCTTTAAATGTCTGGTAGAATTCAGCAGTAGAGCCATCCGGTCCTAGGCTTTTCTTTGTTGGGAGGGCCTTTATTACTGATTCAATTTCCTTCTTGGTTATGGGTCTGTTTAGGTTTTCTGTGTCTTCATGGCTCAATTTAGGTAGGTTGTACATGTCCAGGAATCTATGCCTTTCTTCTAGGTTTCCCAGTTTGTTGGCATACAGCCCTTTGTAGTTATTTCTGATGATTCTTTTTATTTCTGTGGAGTCTGTTGTAACATTTCCTTTTTCATCTCTAATTTTATTGATTTGGGTCTTTTCTCTACTTTTTTTGGCTAGTTGGGCCAATGGTATATAAGTTTTATTTATTAAAAAACCAGCTCTTTGTTTTGCTGATCTTTTATATTTTTTGTTTCAATTTGTTGATTTAGTCTCTAATTTTAATTTTTTTTTTCTCCTACTAGTTTTGGGCTTGGTTTGCTGTTGTTTTTCCTGATCCTTGAGGTGTACTGATAACTCATTTATTTGGTACCTTTCCAATAGGATATTTTGCCTTTCTTTTTATTAATTTGTAGGAGTTCTTTATATATAATGAATGTAAGTCCCACTTGCCTAATAATTCAGTTAATAATTCTTTTAATGCATTTTAACATGATCCAATTTATCAATTCAGTGGGCCTTTTGTATTCCATTTTGTGTGCTATTGAATAAACTGTTGCTTAGATTTCTTAGACAAATTTCTTAGAAAGTCTTTTTCTCTTTCCCATATTATGAAAATCATCTCCTTTCTTGAGTTTTATTATTTTACCTTGCATATCAAGACCTAAAATTCATCTGGCATTATGCATCTTGTTAGGTAAAGGTAAAGATCCATTTTCTGTATTAATATCCAACTGAACCAACACTATTTATTGGCAGTAAGACTCTTTGACCATCAATATGATTACCTACCAAACAAGCAAATATGTGTGGGGCATAATTGACATTTTTGTAAAACTGAGTCTTCCATTCTACTGGTTCTGACCTAAGAATAACCTCTGTGGACCCAAGACACACTTAGTACAATTTTTAGATCAAGGTGGAAATTTATGGGGTCCACATGGCAAATGCAGTGAAACCTGAATGCTAAACCTGTTCTGGTTATATTTTCCTAGTTTCTGTGCTTGCAGTAGGAATAAATACTTAGCAACCAAAAAGACACCTACGCTGGGTTCCTAACCCATTTAGTACGGACCATTACACAAATAAGGATCAGCTTAAGGCTCCTGAATCTCCCTTTATCAAAATATTAAACTAAATATAATTTATGAAAAATTTTGAATTTAATACTACCATGAATAAATTGAAAGACAGAGGAGTGGCAATCCCTAACACATGGCCATTTGAATCAATTTGGTCTATGCCAAAAGTCAATCAAAGCTTGAAATACAGTATTAAATCATTGATAACTCAATCAGGTGACAACTTTAATTGGAAATGCTTTTCCAGATGTGTTCTCTTTATTGTAATCAAATCACAATTTTAAAAGCAGCAAAGCCCTGTCATCTAGTGGCAGAAATTCTGGGAAAAGCTTTTTATCTAGCCCCTAAAACAAAAAAGTACCAGAAACATTTTGTTTTCATTTGGCAAGGTCAAAAGTGTTTTTCAAAATTTGGACACAATATTTCACTTCTGAAATCTGATGGCTTCACCATCCCACTGTCCTGGTTGCTATACTGACTACCTCATGCTAACAGGATCTGGTGAGCAGAAAGCAGTAGGTACCCAGACACATGCAGAAGAGAAATAAATTTGATTTGGGGGCAAGTTCAGGGATGTTTTTAGGGGTCTTCTGATCGGCACCATACTAAAATAGCTCCTTCAATGTTTAAAGCAAGTTGCTGCACATTAATCTCAATGATGAAGCATTGATCAATATTTGTGGTGCACGTAGGTTTTCTGGAAAACATGTACCATATTTGGATGGGCTATGTGGACCTATTCATTAAACAGCCCAAAAGGATGTCAAATGTGGCTGAGAGTAAGAGAGGGCTCTCTAGTTGTGCAATGACAGGCAACTCTGTCATTTGAAACTTATGACCCAGTAAACTCAACAGTTCTCAGGAGTGCATAGTCAATAAAGATTCTCTGTAAATATTCTGGAAATCTCAGGAAAATAATTACAGCAAAATTATGTAGGATTTCAGTATACACTGTTACAATTATTCTTTCAATTAAGATTTTTGGAGGCCACTAGACCATGAGGGATGTCAGTGCTTGACCAAGGGACACCAAATTAAAATGCAAGTGGAACTACCCATGCTGGATTGGGGGGTAGCTGAGCCACTAATCCAGAAAGACTAGTGTCCAGCAGGGCTCCATTAGCAAGTGGAAGAGGTAATGAGATTGAATAAAAACAAATACTAAGACCAAAAATACCTGAGTTTCCAATTCCAACATGCATATTTATACTGCAATGTCATATTGCCATCAACACAATTTTTGACCTCGCAAAGAGCTCACTACATTAAGTTGACTGAGAAGTAAACTATTATTCCCTGGTTTTTATATAGCACTGGATTATGTGTGAGTAAATGAGAATGTCCAAAAACATGCAGTTGCCCATTTGTTGAGCAGGAACCCCAACCTGAAGTATAACTCTTGCTCAATTCTTGGGAAAGAACTAACGGCTTCTCCATTATAGACACACAAAGAGTAGTCCCTTCTTGTCCAGGGAGGATGTGTTCCAAGACCCCCAGGGGAAACCTGAAGCGGCAGCTAGTACCAAGCACTTCAGAACAAGCACTGAGATTCCGCGACGACTGAGGGCCACAAAGTGCTAACGCGCAGGTATCCATGCTGAACAAAGGAGTGGTTTATGTCCTGGGCTGGCAGGGGATGGTCTGAGATTTCGTCACACTACTCAGAACAGCGTATGATTTAAAACTTATTAATTGTTAATTTCTGGAATTCTCCATTCAAGCTTTTCAAATGATGGTTTACCCAAGGTAACAAACCGTTGAAAGTTAAGCCACGGATAAGTGGCAACTACTGTGAATACCAAAAGGCTAAAGGAGGAATGAAGATAAAATACTATCTGAGAACACAAAACAGAAAGACATAAAAGAGATGACAAACAGAAAAAATCCAAAACTGTAGAACTAAATAATACATCAAGTATTTATAACTATAGTATTTATTACTTCAAGTATTTGTAAATACATCAAGTGTAAATGTAGATGTTCCTAATGACAGAGATTTCCGGGTTAGTTTTTAAAAAGGAAGATCCTTGGCCAGAGCCGCGGCTCACTAGGCTAATCCTCCGCCTTGCGGTGCCGGCACACCGGGTTCTAGTCCCGGTCAGAGCACCAGATTCTGTCCCGGCTGCTCCTCTTCCAGGCCAGCTCTCTGTTGTGGCCTGGGAGTGCAGTGGAGGATGGCCCAAGTGCTTGGGCCCTGCACCCCATGGGAGACCAGGAGAAGCACCTGGCTCCTGCCTTCGGATCAGCGCGGTGCACCGGCTGCAGCGTGCCAGCCGCGGCGGCCATTGGAGGGTGAACCAACGGCAAAAAGGAAGACCTTTCTCTTTGTCTCTCTCTCTCTGTTTAACTCTGCCTGTCAAAAAGAAAAAGAAAAAAAAGAAAATTTCATAATAATTCATAAATATATAAGAATTTTAAGTGAATATGTACCCATGAGGTGAACCTCTGACATAGCAGTTAAGAGGCCCATGTTCCATACCAGAGGCCTGGGTTGGATACCCACCTCTGCCTCCTGACTCCAGCTTCCTGATAATGCAAACCCAGGGAGGAAGGCTCAAATGACTGGGCTCCTGCCATCCACATGGGAGACCTGGATTGAGTTCCTGGCTCCTGGATTCAGTACATAGCCTCCTACCCCCACCATTCATAGCTGTCATTTGGGGAGTAAGCCAGGATGTTGGCACTCTGTCACTCTTTCTCTGTCTGCCTTTCAAATTGCTGTTCTTAAATCTGTATATATGAAGTACATGAAACTTGTATAACTTAAAAAAAAATTTTAAAAAGCAAATGTACATGCAAGCAATTCAGAGCTTAAATATACATAAAGGAAAAGAAAAGCAAAAATGAGAAAAATGGACAATGTAAAACAATATCAAATTATTTCAACACCCTTCTCATAGTAACTGATCAAATGACTATGCAAAATATCAAGAAAGATATAAAAGATTTGAAAGACACTAACAACCACATTAATCTAATTGATAGACACCCAACAACTGCATTCTTTTGGGGGGAATATAGAACATTCACCAGGATAGACCACCTATTGTTCCACAAGCTCTATAAATGAAAAAAGATTGAAACCCTGAAAATTAAATTATAAAGTATAAAAAAAATTAGAAAACTAGAACGGCCTAAATATTTGAAAATTAAATGATATACTATTGGTTATCTATGGATCAAGGAAGAAAGTACAAAAATTAATTACAAAATTATTTGAATAATTAAGACATAATATGAGGGTACTTCAAAAAGTTAATAAAAATGGCATTAAAAGATAAGCTTAGTGTGGTGCAATTTTTTTAAAACCTATGCATAGCTTTTTCAGAATACACATTTTTGATGAATTTTTTGAAGACTTTGTCAAACTTTTAGGATGGGGATAAAGCAGTGATTACAGGGAAATTTATAGTACCAAAATACTTACAGTAGATTTTAAAGAAAGGTCAAAAATATGTTAACCAAGCTTCTAAACTAACAAACTAGACAAAGAAAAATGAAGTCCAGATTTCCTCAATCACTGTCACTAGGAAAATTCAAAGTAAATCCATGAGAAGACACCACTATCAATGGTGTACTCACTATCAATGATGGTAAACTGACTGTACTAAGTGTACGTGAGAATGTGCGGCAACTGGAATCCTCACGGCCTGGCGGCAGGAATGCAGAAGGGTACAGGCACTTGGACAAGTGTTTGTCAGTTTCTCACAAAGTTAAACATACACTCACCCAGTGACTCACCAAAAACATATGGTCACAAAAAGACTGGCACAAAAATGTTCGGAACAGCTTTATTCATAATTGGTGATAACTGAAAATAGCCAAAATGTCCCGCAGCAGGTGAACAGATAAACAATAGCTGATAAACCTTCACAGTGGAAAACTATTTGGTAATAAAGATGAATCAATTACTGACAACATGTAACAACCTGAATGAACTCAGGAATAGTATACAAGAAGCCACCTAAGAATACATATTACAAAATTCTGTTTATAAGAAACTCAGAGGGGCCAGCGCCGTGGCGCAGTAGGTTAATCCTCCGCCTGCATCCCATATGGGCGCCGGTTCTAGTCCTGGCTGCTCCTCTTCCAGTTCAGCTCTCTGCTGTGGCCTGGGAAAGCAGGAGAAGATGGCCCAAGTGCTTGGGCCCCTGCACCGTGAAGGAGACTGGGAATAAGGTCCTGGCTCCTGGCTTCAGATCAGTGCAGCTCCAGCTGTTGCAGCCATTTGGGGAGTGAACCAATGGACGGAAGACCTTTGTCTCTGTCTCTTCCTCTCACTGTAACTCTACCTCTCAAACAAATAAAATCTTAAAAAAAAATTAGCAGATGAAAGATCTTTAAAAGGAAGGAAGGAAGGAAGGAAGGAAGGAAAGAACTCAGAAAGCAACCTACAATGACAAAGCAGACCAAGTGGGGCCGGTGCTTTGGTACGGTGGGCTAAGCCTCTCCGCTTACAGCGTCAGCATCTCATATGGGCACCAGTTCAAGTCCCAGCTGCTCCTCTTCTGATCCAGCTCTCTCCTTTGGCCTGGGAAAGCAATGGAAGATGGCCCAAGTTTTTGGGTCCCTGAACCCACATTGGGAGACCTGAAAGAAGTTCCTAGCTCCTGGCTTAGGGTCAGCACAGCTAAGGCCTTTGCGGACATTTGGGAAGTGAACCAGCATATGGAAGACCTTTTTCTCTGTCTCTCAATCTCACTGTTTGTAACTCTTCCTCTAAAATAAAATATAAAATATTTTTAAAAGATAAAAAACCAGATGAAAGGTTTCTTGGGGTACAGAGGAAGTGGGTGTTGGGGACTAATGACTACCACTACAAAGAGGCCCCAGATAGCACACTGGGGAGGTGGAAATGTTCACATCTTAATTGTTTTGGAAGTTACACAGATGGAAACATTTGTCAAAACTCATCAAACTAAAATTAGCTCCATTTTACCATATGTAAATTATACTCCATTTTATTGTTGATAACACATCTCAAGTTGATTTAATAAAAAAATCAAACTATGGCATGGAAAAAATAAAAGGACAAATGAATGATAAACTAGGAGAAATTTTTCCACTCTGAAGACAAAGAGTTTTTGTGAAAAATGGCAAAGTTAGAAACTGCTCAATATATGAGTAAAAAAATTCATAAAACATAATGAAAATATAATAATGCAAAAATCACACAACTTCTATGATAATCCAGGAAATACAAACAACAAGGAGACAATATTTCCCTTATTAAATAGTTATTTAGATTATTCAATATTTTGAAAATAAGAGCTTTTTGTTGTTCATGATTATAAAATTTAGTTTAGCCTTCCAGAAAGCAATTTAGTATTATGAATTGAAAGTATTAAAAGAACACATTTTGATCAAATAATTTCATTTCTATGAATTTGAAGTAAAAAATCAGAAACATGAACAAACCTATAAACAAAATATTCATCCAGCTTCATTTATAACATGATACATGAATACAACCCAAATTTCTAATAACAATACATTTTAGGTATTACAATCATATAAATAGAATAACAACATTAAAATGTTTATGAAGAAATACTATTATAAATATTATATCTAAGATTAATTGAAAATAAAGATCAATTTCTAACAATAGTTAAATGCAGAGAGTAGGACTGTAATTTTGATCTTTTGTAGTTATATTTCTATAACATTTCAATTTCAAAATGAAGTATTACTTTTTAAAATTTATTTATTTGAAAAGCTGAGTGGTAGAGAGAGACAGAGCAGAGAGAGTTAGAGACATATGGTGAGAGATCTTGTATCTATTGATTCACTCTCCAAACACCCACAACAACTGCACCAGCTGCGCCAGCCAGAGACTCCATCTGCATCTCCCACGTGGGTGGCAGGGACCCAAACACTTGAGCCATCACCTGCTGCCTTCCAAGATGCAAATCAGCAGGAAGTTAGATCTTCAGCCGGGGCAGGACTGAAACTCAGGAACTCTGATATGAGATGAGGCATCCCAAGCGGTTCCTTAACATACTGCACCATAGCACCTGCCCCGTACTGTTTTTAAATAGAAAAAGTGGAGAGCAAAGCTGAATATACAGAATAATCAACTATGAAAAAATATCTATCAATGTATAAAGATACAGTCTCTTTTCTCAAAAAGCTTAAAATTGTTGTAGCAGCAGACGGCGTAAGACTAAAGCAATAATGTGGTAAGTGCTGTGATGGAAGTAGCCAGAGGTACGTGAAAGGAAGCGGTGTGAGGCCATCCCGTGGTTGGGATGGGAGGAGCTGAGCAGTAAGCAAGCTTTGGCAAAGCGTCTTTACGAAGAAGCAAGATTTGGAGAAGGCAGCTCTGTGGACAATGGCCTCCTTCTCAATTGCAAATGCTCTCCTGGTTTCATCTTTAACTTCTCTCTTCTGTTCCTCCTTCTCAGGCTCATCCTTTTCTACCTGCCTTTAGATCCTGAAGTTCCTCAAGACACGGTGTACTCATTTTTTAAAAAGGCTGCAATAGGGGCCGGCATTGTGGCTCACTTGGCTAATCCTCCACCTGTGGCACCGGCATCCTATATGGGCACCAGTTGTAGTCCCGGTTGCCCCTCTTCCAGTCCAGCTCTCTGCTGTGACCCAGGAAGTCAGTGGAGGATGGCCCAAGTGCTTGGGCCCCTGCACCCACATGGGAGACCAGGAGGAAGCACCTGCTCCTGGCTTCGGATCAGCGCAGCACACCAGCCGTGGAGGCCATTTTGGGGGTGAACCAACGGAGGAAAGACGTTTCTCTCTCTCTCACTGTCTAACTCTATCTGTTAAATAAACAAACAAACAAATTGAAAAAAGTTATTGTTTATGCCCCTGAGTTTTTTGTAATTCATTACACAGCAAAAAAATAAAAATAAATAAATAAATAAATAAAAAAGGCTACACTGCTAAGTAAGCATACAGACATGAGATGGGTGTGCCGTGGGCCAGAGTTCACATGAAATTCTTCTCTTTGCCATTTTGAAAGCCCTAATTATCCAGGAGTGTTTTGTTTTTATTTGCTGTTTGGCCATCGTTTCTAATTTTGTTGTCATCAAAACAAACCATGAACAGGATTTAAGGAGCAAATACATACCATGAAAATAGCCATCTCTGCTCCACGCTGAACTCTGCTTCTACCCCTAGACTAGATCTAGCACAGCTATAAATTAAATCAAGATCTACCCTTTCCATCATTAGGAGTGCCTAAAGCAAGGTATGGTAGTCACATTGCTTGTGCAGTTTTCTGGGTTTCCATGACATCATTAATGCCTCTTATTTCTTTTCTAATCAGTAATTCTCAAAGACTCTCACACATTTATAAATGTTCCTCAAAACTATTCCGTATGTGGTCAAATGCATCAGACAGTCTGTGTCTCCATGTGCTGTAGGCTGGATCCTCTCCATTCCACATTCAGAGAATGGTCTCCTGATGGGACCCTGGTAGTGGTCTGGCTGCTCAGGTTGGGGAGTGGATAGGGCCAGACTGTGTAACAGGAAACATTCAAGGGACCTCCCCCCACCATTGTTAGCACCAAGACGCAACCTTGTCCTCCATGGAAGCTGCTGCTGCCACATTCCGAGCATTCTAAAGTCTCATCGGAGCTGTTGGTTTCCATCGCCTTCCATTCTGCTTTCAATCTTGCAAAAATGTGTTGACATCTCCCATCCTTTGGTGCCTTTTCCCTCATTCTCTAAAGTCATATGGTTCTGCTTATTTTATTTTGCTATCAATTGTGTGGGAATTGGGAAGGGCAGAAAGAGAAATCAATGTATTCAATCCACCATGTAAGAGCACCCACACCCTTAGCCTTTACGTCATCTCCTTCTACCAGTTACTTTTCTTCCATACGATTCTCTTCCCAGCTACCCATGTACCTGTTCGTTCTCCTGTCAGCCCACACAGCCAACTCCCCGCATCCATTCCTCCCTCACCCTGCTGATCGTGACCTATTAACCTTTCTCTGTGGACAACGTCCTCAACACCAGATTCTGATTAGAACAGACGAAACAAAGGAAAGCTGTGTGTGTTTGGATTTGGTGGTGGTTCTTTGAAAAGTCTTGGGGCTCCTTCCCCTGAGGACACATTGTTTCTCTACTCCAGGTCCTAGAGGGTACATCTGTTTGGGGTGCATCCGCACCTCATATATGGCTCCTATGTCACAATTTGGTTGGCTCTACAGATCTACAATTCATGATCAGTCCTGGAATGTTGAGGTCTCTATGGTAACTATTTCTATGGTTCTCACATCTTTTTTCCATTTTAGCCATTTGCTGAAGTTTGCAAATTTTCTGTCATTATCACTGAAGTTTCTTTCTGCTTTGGGACATTGTACTAATCTCATCCTATATCAATCTTGAATTTTCAAATGTTTCTTTGGACACATATACTATCTAATACCTATAATTATACATATCTTCTCTCGCCACACTCACTCCCCAGGTGTTCTCACCCAGCTACAGCCTTAAATACCATCTCCCTGCTGGTGCTCACACACGTATTTTTCAAGTTCTGCCTCAATATGTGTATATACCATTGTGTACTCTGCATCTCTACTTGATGGTCTATTAGCTGCATGTCTACTTTGATGGTCTTAGCACAATCAAAACCAAGACCCACTGCACCAAATGTTAGTTCTGATAATATTTTCATTATTGAGTTATGGATGATTTGTTTGTTTGTTTGTTTGTTTGAGAGCTCCCATCTACTGGTTCACTCCTCCAAATGCCCACAATGACCAGAACTGGGCCAGACTGAAATTGGAAGCCAAAAACCTAGCCCAGATCTCCTGTGTAGGTGGCAGGAACCAACTACTCAAGCCATCACTGCTACTTCCCGGGGGTGCTCATTAACAGCAGCTGGGATAGGCACGGAAGACAGGCACTCCAATATGAGACATGGGTGCTTTAAACTCTAGAACAAATGAGCCCTAGCAATGACTTTTAAACATTCTTTCACCTATATATACCATGAGGACCTGATTCAGAAATTAACTCTGTTTTGTTTTCTTCACTGTAGACTCATCAAGAATGTCATAGAGATACCTAGGGTTTTCTGTTTTGGAGATCTAGGCTTTTATGACCTTAGGGTAAATTTTTAAAACTTTGGTTTAAAACAACCAAAAACCAGCAGCAACAACAAAAGTGAGTTTTCAGGTCACAACTGAAGGAGAGGCTAGAAGAACTGACATGGAGTGTGGGGGTGGGGAAGGAATGGCGAGACCTGAGGAAGAAGTGAATGGCACGGGAGGAAGAGTGGCAGACCCCCTCGAGTGCTGTACTCCCCTTGAGTGCAAGGCCATGCTGTCCCCTTGACCTTGAGGACAAGCAGAATGGGGAAGGGGTCAAAAAGGTCACAGAAATGCACATTATAAAAAAGTATGCATAGATTTCAAATGTTTGTGTCAAAATAAACTTAAATTTCACTCTTTCTATGAACTTTTGAAGTATCTTTGTATTTAAATGTTTATATTAATTCTGAGTATATAGTATATTTAAATGTTAATACTAATATAATTTGTAGCACATGCAATAAGATTAATTTATGAAAAGCTGACATTTTCCCATCGATCATGCTTATTCTCAGCAACATTTTAGTGGGCTATGTTATTCAAATTCTTTTATAGGTCTCAGCTGAATTTTGTAATTTTCTTCACAAAGATTCAGATTTCTTTCTAGTGTTATTCATAGACATATTTCTCTTTTTGTTACTATTTTGAATAGAATCCCTTTTGTAACTGCTAACTGGTTACTGTCATGGAGATTAGTCATAATAATTTTAAGCCAGGAAACTTTTAAAGCAAGTATTACAAGTGTTCACTTATGTAAAAGAGAGAGAAATCACTGTAAAGTACTGAAAACGTATCTAACATTAAGAGTTGTATTTTTCTGGTGAACCTTCTAAAATAACCTCTATATAGAGGATTCGTTCAACTGCTTAAGCTATAAAGTTTTAGATTCAGGATAATATTTACTAAAACTGCCACAGTTAACTGGAATGGTTGATCTGAGATCAGAATTTTTGCCAATAATGAGAAAACAAAGCCACATTTCTCTAATATTTATCTTGGCCTGTAATGATAAAGTCACATGATCTGCATAAACAAGAATGTTTAACTCTTTTCTCTGTAACAGAGTGGAATGGAGGGAAGGGGGCATTTGTCCACCTCAGATGAAAATCATATGAAGTCTGGAAGACACACAAGCCACAAAGAAGAAAGGCCAGAACATAGGAACATTTTCTAGGAAATGAGTTAACCTGGCAGGTGTCGCTGACCATCAATAGCTGTATGTAACTAAAATTTAAAGTAGTTTGAGATGAAAAATAAAGCAATTTCTTGATTCACATAACTGGAAATTCCAAAAGAAGATAAGGCACACTCAAGGTCTCCGTCTTCCTCCACCTTCTTCATCTGCCTGCTAATTCTTCCTTTCGGTTCTGCCTTTCTGGGCTTGTCTTTCCTTATTGGCTTCATCCTCTAATGAAGACCACTAGTTTATCTCTAACCCTGGAACTCATGTCTCCTCCTGTGTATTTGCCACGTATTCCCCATTCTCTTGCTGATTATCAGGATCTCATTAATACACCAAAGTGAAATTCTGCAGAAGGTCCAGATTATCCAAGTCCCTTCAGATTATGCCAGAGGGGGAAAGAGTGAGGATACTCCAAGTGCAAGACCAGAAATGTATTCTGTTGTCCATCCACATGAGTATGAAAACTGGGTCTAAACCTTTCACTTGACAAGAATAGAGAGAAGGCATTCACCGTATTGATACCTGTGTATCATCCATCCATGGCTGTGTTTATCTGTTCTAACAAAAATATATCTGGCATACTTACTGCCATTCTACGTGATTCCATCTGTGGTAGTCCACTATCATCCGCCAGAAACCTAGTTTTTGTGGGATCAAAACTGGTGAGCTAAATGGGGATAGGATTGAGCTGACCACTTAAACCTTCTTTTATGTCTTTTGGGGAAGGCGGGAGACATTAATATCTAGAATAACTGTAGCTTCCAATGATGTGTTTTCATTTACTATCTTGGCAAGGATGTAGGACATTTTCTGAGGCTTCCACTTGGCCTCCCCATATGATAACCATTAATCAATAGGCCAAGAAACCAATGTGGGGGGCCAGCATTGTGGCGCAGCAGGTTAAGCCACCATCTGCAACTCTGGCATTCTATCTGGTCACCAGTTGAGTACTGGCTGCTCCATTTACAATCGGGTTCCCTGCTAATGGCCTGGCAAAGCAGAGGAAGATGGCCCAAGTACTTGGGCCTCTATACTCAAAAGGGAGATCTGGAAGAAACTCCTGGCCCAGGTCTTGGCCTGGTCCAGCCTCAGTCATTGTGGCCATTTGGAGAATGAACCAGCAGATGGAAGATCTCTCGCTCTCTCTCTCTCTAACTCTGTCTTTCAAAAAAATAAAAATAACTCTTTTTTAAAAATGTGCAAATGCTACCAACTTCCAAGTATGGCCATTCAAACAAGACTTTTTCTTTTCTAATACAAACATGTAAACATGGAAATTTCCCTCTAAGCAATGCTTTATTTGCATCTTAATAACTTTTATATGTTTTATTTTATTTTCATTAGCATTCCCTTGTGATCTCATTTTTGTCTCCTGTATTACTTAGAAGTGACTGCATTCTAATGAAATAATTTGGAGATGGGGAAATGACCAATGAGTGGCTTCATGACCCTGTGTGAGCTGCACTCAGTCAGGACCCCACTTATCAGCTGGACCTCAAACAGCACCATTCTGAGAGGCTCCATAATGCTTTTGGTCCACAGAAATCAATGTCAGCTTGGACCCTATGTCCAATAGTCTTCAATATCTTGACGTATCCTCAGAACAGGATTTTTCAGCACACAGCTATTAACTAAATAACTATGATCCCTCTGAAAAAGAACTTGAAAGTTCATTCATGCATATCCTTGGCTCTGGTGTTTCTTCATTTTTCCTGATGGGGATCATTTTATCATTCACTCAATGTAATGTCTGAGAAGTGATTCAGTCTGAAACTTGAGAAAAAATAGTAACTGATCATCCACCCTGATTTCTTTTGATGATAGCATACTTCATTTTATTGCATCTCACTTTATTGTGCTTCACAGGTACTGTTTTTCTCACAAATTGAAGCTTTCTGACAACCCCACATTGAGCAAGGCTATTTATGCAATTTTTCTAATGGCATGGGTTCCTTCCAAGTCTCTGTATCACATTTTAGCAATTCTTTCAATATTTCATAATTTTTCATTATAATTACACGGATATGGTGATCTGTGATCAGTGATCTTTAATGTACCTACTGCAATTATTTGGGGGCATTACAAATTTTGCCCATATCACAGCAAGCTAAACTGAAAAAATATATTTCGGGGCAGTATGTGGCATAGCAGGTAAAGCCACTGCCTGTGATACTGGCATCCCATATTGGCACTGGTTCAAGACCCAGCTACTCCACTTCCAAAGCAGCAGCAGAAGGACCAAGTGCTTGAGTCTCTGCCACACACATGGGAGAACTAGATGAAGCCCTGGCTGTTGCAGCCACTTAGAGAATGAACTAGCAGATGGAGGATTTCTCTCTCTCTCTCTCTCTCTCTCTCTCTCACTCTCTCTCTCTCTCTCTCTCCTCATTTCTCCCTCACTCCTGCAACTCTTTCAAAAAAAAATAAATGACTTTTCAAAAAAGAAAAATCTATTCTGATTTCTCCCCCAACTTTAGTTCCCAAATCTCTCTCCCATCCTTGGGCTTGCCTATGCCTTGAAACACAACAATATTAAATTAGGTCAGTAAATAACTCTACACTGGCCTCAAAGTGTCCAAATGAAAGAAAAGTCACACATCTCTCACTCTAAATCTAAAGCCAGGAATGATTAAGCCTAATGAGAAAGATATGTCAAAAGCTAAGATAGGTTGAAAGTTAGATCTCTTTGCACCAGTCAAGTGCTGAATGCAAAGTAAAAGCTCTTGAAAAAAATTAAATGTGCTACTTTAGTGAACACAAGGAAGAAAGTAAAACGGGCTTATTGCTGATACCGGAAAAGTTTCAATGATCTGACTTGAAGACCAAACCTGCCAAAACATTCCCTGAATCCAAATTCTAATCCACAGCAAAGCCCTAATTCTCTTCAATTCTGTAAGGGCCAAGAGAGGTGAGAGTGCTACAGAAAGAAAGCTGGAAGCTAGCCAAGGCTGGTTCACGCAGTGTAAGGGAAGAAACCATCTCCATACCAGGAAAATGCCACGTGGAGCAGCGAGTGCTGATGTAGAAACGGCAGCACGTTACTCAGAAAGTGTAGCCAAGATAGCGACAAAGATGGCTCCACTCAACAAGATTTTTCCATTGTAGATGAAACAACCTTCTATTGGAAGAAGAAGATGCTATCTCCGACTTCCATGGCTAGAGAGGAGAAGTTAACGCCTGGCTTCAAAGGACAGTCAACTCTCTAGTTAGAGGTTCATGCAGCTGGTGCTTTAAGTGGAAGCCAGTGCTAATTTACCATTCTAGAAACCCAAATACCCTTACAAATTTTACTAATTTTTCTCTGCCTGTGCTCTATGGATGGAGCCACAAAGCCTGGATGACAGCACATGTGTTTACAGCATGGTTTACTAAACACTGTAAGCCCACTGTTGAGACCTACTGCTCAGAAAAAAGGAAAATATTACTGCTCATTAACAATGCCCTTGGTCACTGAGAGCTCTGATGGAAGTGTACAATGAAATTAATGTTGTCTTCATGTCTGCTAATGCATCCATCCTACAACCCATGGATTAAGGAATAATTTGGGGGGCTGGTGTTGTGGTGCAGTGGGTTAAGCCACCACCTGCAATGCCAACATCCCATGTCAGCGTCCCTGTTCAAGTCCTGGCTGCTCCACTTCCCATCCAGCTTTCTGCTAACACAAATCAGCAGAAGATGGCCCAAGTACTTGGGCTCCCGTCATCCATGTGGTAGACCACCAGGGTGGAGTTTCTGGCTCCTGGCTTCAGTCTGGCAGAGCTCCAGCCATTGCAGCCATTTGAGGAGTGAACCCCAAATGACCAGCTCGCTCTCTCTCTCTCTCTCTCTCTCTGCCTTTCAAATAAAATAAATAAATCTTTAAAAATGAAAAAAGAGTAATTTTGACTTTAAAGTCTTATTACTCATGTAGTGTTTTTTAGACAAAATCTATCCACATTGAATAGAATATAGTTGGTGTAAATATAATTCCTATATGCTCTAAGAAACCAAAAAGTATTTGTGCAAATTCATTAACTTTGTCCTGGGGGTCTGCGTTTGAACCTACAATCCCTCTGATGTATGCCTGCATCTAAATAAAGCAATACTCTTGTCCACGGCCAACTATCTTGACCTTAGTAACATTGTGTGCCATTAAACTATTCCATATCTCCCTGAATTCAAGCCCACTTGGCTATCATCCCAACCCTGCTGCTTATTACTGTGTGATCATATCCATTTTGTTTCCCAGGGGTAAGCAGCACCTGCCGGCCTCTATCAGGAAGCAGTTCTGTAACAGCATCTCCTACCATCAGTTCTGGCTTACAAAGTTTCTCAAGACCTCAGCTCTGGAGCTCAGATGGGCCCTCAGAGTTTTCCCAGACTAAAGCATGTTGGCCAGGCCTTGACTAGTCATTGAATGCAGCCTGTACATACACACCCCCAGGTAAAGGTGTAACTTAGTAACCGGTTGTTACCTTCTTAATTGAGTCTCCTCTTGACAGCCCCAAAATTCAAAAGCCTCCTGCTGTGTCTCCCTGTTGCTTCTCTCAAAACCTCCCCACCCTAATTGCTTAACAACAGTTGCCAGGCATCCAACTCCAGTTATTCTATCACTAGTTACATTGTTTTGACCAGCTTTACCACCAACCTGGCCTAAATCCATCTCAGCTAGATCAAGACAGAATAGCTGAGCTGCACATGTCCAGAAAAGGAGGATTATGACCTACAGATGACACCCAGAACTAAAGGCACTCTGTCCCCCCACCCCACCCCACGCCAAAACTTGGAGACGGAACAGAGACAGAAGAACCAGACAGCTTTAGGAAGATGACAACATACACTGCTGATTGGATTCTTCCTCATACCAATCCATACATGGTCCTGCCATGGGCCCCACCCACCAGAAAATGCTCCGTGATATGATTTCCTGACCTCTTGAAACTGCCCCCAGACCTCTGAGCAGAGAGGCAGGTTTGAGTTTTACCTGTCTCCCGTGTTGGTGGCCCTGCAGATAAAGCTCTTCTTTTCCCAAAAGCTTAGTGTCACAGCTGGGTCTTCCGCACACTGAGCGTTGAGCCTGCCTGGTTCAGTCACAGTTCCCACTCCAGCAGCTGGGGACATGCTGGCCTCAGCACAGAAGAGGGGATCTCTCATGTACCCCAGCACATCCCATAGTAATTTACATTTGGGGAATGACTAATAAAAGACATAGTGTTTTCCTTGGTCGGGGGTGGGGCATGGGCAGGAGGATAAAGGACTGCTTGTTTTTTAAAAAATTGAATCACACTCCAGCTCAAACCAACTGAAGTCCCTTCCACAAAGTAGTAAATTCAGACACATCGCTTCAAAGTAGTCATTGAATGGTTCCCAAAGCAGGAAGCCTTCTGAGACAGTGTGAGGTGTAATAAGAAATACATATTTGGGGTGAGGCATTGGGCCTAGCAGTTAAGGGGAGACTTGGGACACTCACATCAGAGTACCCGGGTTCCAGTCCTGGCTCTTCTCATTACTACTCCCTGCTAACGCACACCTGAGAGCCAGCAGGCTCAAGTGAGACCCGCAGTTGAGTTCCTGGATCCTGGCTTTGACCTGGCTCAGATCTGGCTGCTGCCAGCATTTGGAGAGTAAACCAGCAGAAGGAAAGAATCACCTTTCAGTCAAAATAAGTAAGTATGCTAAAAAAGGAAACAGGCCTTTGGTCTTTATCCCCTTAACTCTGAAATCTTTGCAAGCTAGGAAGTCTTCAGTGTCTTATATACTACTGAGCCGGGGCCCGCTGGGGGCTCCCCGAGAGTCCCTGGGTGGGGCTGATTGCCAAGGGAACCAACGAGTGATTGGAGGTTTGGAACTTCCAGCCCCACCCCCAACAGCGGCCAAGGACGGACTCAATCAGAACCCAAAGGACGGGGTTTGGAAAGCTCCTGGGTTGCCCTCTGGGAGCCGCGAGCCCTAAGGGGCCAGAAGTTTCTCCCACCTCACCCTGTGTATCACTTCCTCTAGCTGTTTACGCCTATCTCTTACAATATCCTTTGTGATAAATCGGCAGTAAGAGTCCAGCGGTTCCCTGAGTCCTGCCAGTCATTCTAGCAAATGAGCGCATGTAAGAGGGGTACCTAGGAACCCCCAAAGGATGGGCCGTTGTCAGAAGCTCCGGAGGCACGGACTTGGAATTGGCATCTGAAGTGAAAAGCAGCTTTGCAGGAGACTGAGCCCCTAACCTGTGGGGTTTGAATTTAACTCCTGATAGATGGTGTGAGACTTGAATTAAATTGTAGGCCCCTCAGCTGGAGCTGGTATCAGAGCATTGCTGGGTGTAGGAGAAGAACGCACACATATGCCGACGCTTCCAAAAACTATGGGAATAGAACTAAGACATAACTTTGAGTGCAAAGTAGATTCGAAATCCATGCACAGAGAAGTCTTCAGAAAGTTCATGGAAAATATATTATGGGAAGAAAAGTGTGTGGATTGAAACCCTTTTTGTTGGCCGGCACCGTGGCTCAACAGGCTAATCCTCCGCCTAGCGGTGCCGGCTCACCGGGTTCTAGTCCCGGTCAGGGCGCTGGATTCTGTCCTGGTTGCCCCTCTTCCAGGCCAGCTCTCTGCTGTGGCCTGGGAAGGCAGTGGAGGATGGCCCAAGTGCTTGGGCCCTGCACCCCATGGGAGACCAGGAGAAGCACCTGGCTCCTGCCATTGGATCAGCGCGGTGTGCTGGCCACAGCGCGCCGGCCGTGGCGGCCATTGGAGGGTGAACCAACAGCAAAGGAAGACCTTTCTCTCCGTCTCTACCTCTCTCACTGTCCACTCTGCCTGTCAAAAAAAAAAAAAATTTTTTTTTTGCACCAGAATTAATTTATCTTTTAATTCCGTTTTCCATAAACTTTCTGAGATGCCTTCAAATGGTCACAGAAGTGTTCCGTGTTGGGTGTGAAAGGGAGAGACTGATTTTTCCTATCTCCGAGACTGTCTCTGGATGCATCTGAGTGGGTTTTTAAAAGTTCATGGAAAATGCATATGATAAGAAAATTATGCATGGATTTCAAAATTATTTCATACCAAAATAAATTTATCTTTTCATTCCATTTTTTCTACAAGCATTTTGAAGCATCCTCATACTTTAGCTGTATGAAGACCTAGGGGATTTAGATTCCACGTTAGTGACCTAGAAGGCCAAAGCCTGCCCGCAGGTATATTTTAATAGGCACAGAGAGTGTTTTCTAAAAATTGAATGAGTTGGAAGCAGTTAAAATCAGTAAATCTCACCAAAAAAAAAAAAAATCAGGTTACTGACGTCTCCTGAAAACTGATCTGGGAACACTGGTCCTCCAAGAGTGTATTTTAAGAGTAGACTGCCCTCTCCACACTGTTAAATGCAGTGGCCAGGACCCCAGCTAAACTGGCCAGCCCCTGTTGGCGAAAGCTCTGTTGATTGCCTGAGGCAGAACAGATGTGAGCTGGCAGAGGTTCAGGCTGCAGTGAGTTTGCACCGCTGAGCGACCAAGAGCCTTGAGTATATTTTTTATTTCCTGGTTTGCAAAGCATCACTAATAGAATTTGCAAAGACGTGGATCCACCTAATTCTTTCTAACCTCTAATCTCTATAGGCCAACCATTTGAACAGACAGAGAAAGCCTGGGACAGCCATGCCAAGGGTTATAGCAGAACCGGTCACATTTTTGGCAAGTCCAGAATATCCATCTGTAAACGTTGTAATAAGTAGAAATGAACTGTTTCATTCAGAAATAACTGTGATACACTCCACAATGCAAGATTCCAGACTAGATATTGTAAAAAATGTTTCCCAGATTATCTCCCGCCCTACCATATAATATTAAAAGCTGTTGTGTGAGGATTTTTCTGTTTTAAACACGTACCAGTTTATGAAAAGAATAGCCTTGGTCAAGGCCGCCACTGGACCCAAAGTGTATCTAGCACTCAGATCCCCGAAACTCATTCTTTTTGTAATATGAAGAAATGACCAGTGCATTTAGAGGTACCACGTGCCCAAACAGACAGCAAGTGCCCTCACTAAAGGAAATAGAAATTTTAGCAGCAAACATACCTAGATGACCAGGGGGACCTACCTGGATGTGAACAGAGACTGAGAAGCAACCTCCTTAATGTTGACAGATGAAAAATGGTGGGAACTGTTATTTCTAAAATAAATTATGTAGGGTTTTTCTCTCAATAGCCAAGAAAAAGATGAAGTCCAAACCCTTTGACCGTGGGCTGAACCACAAATCTCTTGGAATTAACAGCACTCAAAAAACAATCAGGACCTTTCTGTATAAACCCCCAATGGTCACCAAGAGGGTCTAAATGACAGCAGTCACACAGTGTTTCCTAACAGCCTTTCTTCTTTGATAGTTGTGGGTTTGGCTGGAGCAAGCAGGACAAAGGGAACAATGAAATGGTGGCAGCCTGAGAAAGCCAAGCGAAGTGCTGAGGTAAGAATCTAAGGTTGCTCCATTGGATACTCTCCAACGATGATAAGATAAACCATCTCACTGGAGTCTTGTGGGAGTGAGGTAATCAAAATTATGCTATGGTCTATTATGCACAGAATGATGAACAGATGTTTTCTGTCTCCTCCAAGAAGCCAACAAGTAGGAAAGGGCACACAGTGCAGCCCAAAGAGTGCACTGGTGTTTCTGCAACTTCACTGTGCATCAGCATCACCTACAGAATCCAGCCTCTCAGGGCGGGGCCCAAGAATTCACATCTTTTAAAAAATCAAGAGGCAGAGAGACTGTGAGCTCCCCTCTGCTGGTTCACTCCACCAATGTCCACCATGGCCAGGACTGATCTGATCCGTGTCTCCCGCCATGGGTTGAAGGAACACTGTTACTTGAGCCATCACTGCTGCCCCCCGAAATCTGCAACCATAGGTAGCTGGAGTCAGGAGCAGAGCAGGTATGAACCAGGTACACAGCAGGGGACAGGGGCATCCTAACAGGTGTCTTACTGCTAGGCCAAATGCCCACTTGAGAATAAACAAGCCCACAGGTAACTGACATAGAGGTAGCAGACCTCATTTATATAAACTCTGCATATAAGGGAACAAAAGAACTTTCTAGAAATCTGGGTGAGCTGGTGGTGGAAATTACTATGTCTCAGAGGCCTTTACCAGTCAAAGAAGGATCCTGTTTTCCTAGTGACCTGTGCACAGTTCTGCAAACACAAGGATGGGCATTTGAGGCAAAGAGGCTGTTTTTTAAGAATTTAAAAAAAATTTTTTTTTGGACAGGCAGAGTTAGACAGTGATAGAGAGAGACAGAGAGAAAGGTCTTCCTTTCCCGTTGCTTCACCCCCCAAAGCGGCCGCTATGGTCGGCACATTGCAGCCAGCCCGCTGCGCCAATCCGAAGCCAGGAGCCAGGTACTTTCTCCTGGTCTCCCATGCAGGTGCAGCGCCCAAGCACTTGGGCCATCCTCCACTGCCTTCCGGGGCCACAGCAGAGAGCTGGACTGCAAGAGAAGCAACCGGGACAGAATCCGGTGCCCGAACCGAGTCTAGAACCTGGGGTGCCGGCGCTGCGGCGCCGGCCTTTTTTAAAAGAATTTTTAAGAATATTCTTTAAGAATAAAACCTAAGTCAGTACATCAGCAGGGGTCAAGAAGGAGAAATTAGAATGGAAGAGGTCCAGTCCAAGAGCAATGATGTCATGCAGTACTCTTTAGCTATAATGGCAGAGTACAAAGTCTCCAAATTTCTTTATGCTTTGTACTTCTCTGGGCACTCTTTGCTTCATGAGGAAAATGAAATTAGCCTAGAGTGCCTAGGTGATCTATCTTGCTTTTCTATTGCTTCACAACATAGGACCATAAACTTTGCTGCTTCAAACAATGCAAGTTTATTATCTCACAATCTGTGGGGGCGGAAGTCCCACCTCGGCACAGCTCGATTCTCTACTCAGTCTCACTAGGCTGAAATCAAGGTATCAGCCCAGGCTAAAACTCTGATCTCACATTCAAGGTCTTCTTTTTTATGGATGGAATTAGGTCTCCAAAACTCACATTTTGAAGCTCTAACCTACAACAAGTCTGTATTTGGAGACAGAACCTTAAAGAAGATTATTATTAAGGGGGGCAGCATCGTGGCACAGCAGGTGAAGCCACCACCTGCAATGCTGGAATCCCATATGAGCACTGGTTGGAGTCTCGATTGCTCCACTTCTGATCTGGCTCCCTGTTAATGCACCTGAGAAAGTAATGGAAGATGGGACAAGCACTTAGACCCAAAAGGACTTCCTGGCTTCTGGCTTCAGCCTGGTCCAGCCTTGAAATTTGCACCATTTAGGAAATGAACCAATGGATGGAAGGTCTCTTTCTCTCTCTGTCTCCCATATTAGAATTAGAATTCTGCCTATCATAATCCTTCACAAAAATCAGTTAAATTGATTTATAATTTCATGATGTAAAGAAAGTTCCTTAGTCATTATTTTCCTGCCATTTATGTCACATTCCCAGAAAATCTGGATATATGACATTGTTCATTCATAAGGTCTCTAATCTTAAATTTTCCCCCTAAAAATGTCTTTCAAATTACATAATTTTAAAATAACTAGAAGAATCAAGTGCAAAGTTTAGCAACACAGAAAAATGATAGGCCAGCGCCACTGCTCACTAGGATAATCCTCCGCCTTGCGGTGCCGGCACACCGGGTTCTAGTCCTGGTCGGGGTGCCGGATTCTGTCCCGGTTGCCCCTCTTCCAGGCCAGCTCTCTGCTGTGGCCAGGGAGTGCAGTGGAGGATGGCCCAAGTCCTTGGGCCCTGCACCCCATGGGAGACCAGGATAAGTAACTGGCTCTTGCCATCGGATCAGCACGGTGCACTGGCTGCAGCGCGCCAGCCGCGGCGGCCATTGGAGGGTGAACCAACGGCAAAGGAAGACCTTTCTCTCTGTCTCTCTCTCTCTCACAGTCCACTCTGCCTGTCAAAAAAAAAAAAAAAGGAATGATAAATGAGGCGACGGAAATGTTAATTGTTCATGATTTGTTCGACATGCATCATATACTTGTAATTAATTAAAAAATCATAGCCCACAAATATATGCAAATATTATGTCAATTAAATATTCTAAAATTTGAAAATAAAAGAGATCACTAAAGAGATTGCATAGGGTGGTGATTAAAGTTTCTCCTTTTTTTCAAAAGTTCAAAAATAAGCAAAAAAATGCATTTGGACTAAATACTTTCATCTGCAAAAGAATAAAACCAAAGATGTTTAAAATAATTTTGTCCACTTGTTTTTAAATATTTCTTTAGCTGAATAATCCTTTAATCCAGTGAAATTTTATACAGAACCTCAAATGACTATCAGGCCACTCTGGGGTCCCTCTGGCGCACAGCAATAAAGAAACACATCTGTATGGTGCATGGTCTGAAATTCGCTGCTTTCATTCTACTCCCTGCTTGACTGTCAAATGTAGAGACCGGATGGAACTTGGCCAGCCTGTAAATTAAAACCAGTCAAATCCAGAACATTCTCTGCTGGCAGTGTGTACGGCAGACTGGGGTTCTCTCCTGCGTCCTCCACCCACTAAGCATTGGGAACTCACCTTGCAGTTGTGAGAGAAGTGGATTAAGTTCACTTCCAAAGAAGGGATTGGATGTTCTAAGCTGGCCGTGATGGTCCCTTTATTCTTGCCACAGTTAATTGGCTAAGGGAAACCAGATCTAAACCACAGGTAAATAGCATCATCAGGCCAAGTTGTTGACTCGGAAAGGAATGCATCACCCAGTTAAGCTCATCTAGTCTTGGGGAAGCTTTATTGCAACAGACGATTTCTCACTCCTGAGAGACACAGTAAAAACCAGTCCTTACGGAGATTGATGCTACATTCTGGAACATCTCAGTGTCTGATTGGCTTACAGAAATCAGCCCCTGGACTGACTGACTTCCAGGAGAAAGGCAAATCCTCAGTGAGGAAAGATGCCTGAAGTGGCAGCTGCTGGGCCAGGGGTGAAGCTGGGTGCAGAAACTCAAGCCAGTCTCCCACCTCGGTGGCTGGGACTCAGTCACTTGAGCCATCACGGTTGCCTGCCATAGTTTGCATTAGCGGGAAGCTAGAGGGAAAAAGCAAAGCCAAGGATGAACCCAGGTACCCCAGTAAAAGATGCCTTACCATCAGAGAAGGAGGTACCTAATTTTATCCTTTGACCCATGGATAATTTTAGAATGTATTCCATTTTTTAAAAATTAGTTGAAAGGGAGAGAGGGAAAGAAGGCAAGGAGAGGGAGAGACTGACACCCATCCTCTTGTTCAATCCTCAGATGCCTACAATGGCCAATGCTGAGTCATGCCCAAGCTACAAAAGCTGGTGCTAAGAACTCAATCCAGATCTCCCATGAACTTCCACTTTGACTATGACCTTGTCTAAATAAGATCTGAGTTGGCAAACTCAAAAAGCTTCCATAGCCTTGGCGACTCATGACAACAGCCTAGGGTAATTACTGATGCCATACACAAGAGTGTTAAATTGTTAACTCAACAACAGGAGTCACTGTGCACTTACTCCTCATGTAGGATCTCTGTCCTTCATGTGTTGTACAATGTGAATTAATGGTATAACTAGTACTCAAACAGCACTTTACACTTTGCGTTTCTGTGTGGTGCAAACTGTTAAAATCTTTACTTAGTATATACTAAATTGAACTTCTGAATATAAAGATAATTGAAAATGAATCTTGATGTGAATGCGATGGGAGAGGGAATGGGAGATGGGAGGGTTGTGGGTGGGAGGGAAGTTATGGGGGGAAAAAGCCGCTATAATCCAAAAGTTGTACTTTGGAAATTTATATTAATTAAATAAAAGTTTAAAATAAATAAATAAAAAAGAGCAAAAAAATGCCTTTACTGGCATCTTAATTGTTAGACTAAATGGTTGCACCTTCCCTTCTCACTATAAGTCTTCATACACCATGTAGAGCACTGAAAATAAAATCTCACACATCAAAACTTTTCAGAATCATCTGAAAGTTAAGAAAAAAGAACAGCCAGAACATGAACAGGCACCCATATGGGATGCCACTGCTGCAAGAGAAGACTTACCTATTATGCCACAGAGCCAGCCCCAGTTGCATGTATTTTGAAAAATAACTTGAAGCCACTATGGAAGTCAGTCTGGAGATTCCTCAGAAACCTGAATATAACCCTACCGTTCAACCCAGCCATCCCACTCCTTGGCATTTACCCAAAGGAAATTAAATTGGCAAACAACAAAGCTGTCTGCACCTTAATGTTTATTGCAGCTCAATTCACAATAGCTAAGACCTGGAACCAACCCAAATGCCCATCAACAGTAGACTGGATAAAGAAATTATGGGACATGTACTCTATAGAATACTATACAGCAGTCAAAAACAATGAAACCCAGTCATTTGCAACAAGATGGAGGAATTTGGAACACATCATGCTGAGTGAATTAAGCCAGTCCCAAAGGGACAAATATCATGTTCTCCCTGATCGGTGACAACTAACAGAGCACCAAAGGGGAAACCTGTTGAAGTGAAATTGACACTATGAGAAACAGTGACCTGATCAGCTCTTGTCCTGACTGTTGATGTACAATGTAATACTTTATCCATTTTAGTATTTTTTTTTGTTCTAGTACTATTGGTTGAACTCTGTAATTAACACACAATTATTCTTAGGTGTTTAAATTTTAACTGAAAAGTGATCCCTGTTAGGAATCTGGAAAGCATTATGATGAGTGAAATAAGCCAGTCCCAAAGGGACAAATACCATATGTTCTCCCTGATCGGTGACAACTAACTGAGCACCAAAAAGGAAACCTGTTAAAGTGAAATGAACACTATAAGAAATGGTGACTTGATCAGCCCTTGCCCTGACTGTTGATGAACAACTTAACACGTTATCCCTCTTAGTATTTTTTTTGTTTATTTGTTCTACTTAATACTTTTGGTTGAATACTGTAATCAATACACAGTTATTCTCAAGTGCTGAAACTTAACTGAAAAGTGATCGCTGTTAAATATAAGAGTGGGAGTAAGAGAGGGAAGAGATGTGCAATTCGGGACATGCTCAAGCTGACTTACCTCAAACGGTAGAGTTAGAAACATACCAGGGGATTCCAATTCAATCCCATCAAGGTGGCATGTACCAATACCATCTCACTAGTCCCGGTGATCAATTTCTGTTCACAATTGATCGTAATGATAGGACTAAGAGCCAAAGGGAGCACATAAACAAGAATAGTGTCTGCAAATACTAGCTGATAGAATAAAAAAGGGAGAGAACGATCCAACATGGGAAGTGAGATACACAGCAGACCCATAGAATGGCAGATTCCTAAATAGCACTCTGGCCTCAGAATCAGCCCTTAAGGCAAGTGGATCTGACTGAAAAGCCCATGAGAGTATTATAGGCATGGAAAGCCAAAACACTCTGGAAAAAAAAAAAAAAAAAACCCTACATGAAAGATCTCCGCGAGTGAGATCCCAGTGAAAAGAAGGAGGCACCTTTCTCTGAAGGGAGGAGAGAACTTCCACTTTGACTATGACCTTGTCTAAATATGATCAGAGTTGGTGAACTCAAAAGGCTTCCATAGCCTTGGCAACTCATGACAAGAGCCTAGGGTGATTACTGATGCCATAAACAAGAGTGTCAATTTGTTAAGTCAACAGCAGGAGTCACTGTGCACTTACTCCTCATGTAGGATCTCTGTCCTTCATGTGCTGTACATTGTGATTTAATGCTATAACTAGTACTCAAACAGTATTTTTCATTTTGTGTTTCTATGTGGGTGCAAACTGGTGAAATCTTTACTTAATATATGCTAAACTGATCTTCTGTATATAAAGAGAATTGAAAATGAATCTTGATATGAATGGAAGGGGGGAGGGAGCGGGAAAGGGGAGGGTTGCGGGTGGGAGGGAAGTTATGTGGGGGGGAGCCATTGTAATCCATAAGCTGTACTTTGGAAATCTATATTCATTAAATAAAAGTTAAAAAAATATACACTTAGAAGAGATTTTATAGCCTTCAATGAATTTCAGCAAAGGAAAGGAAATAAGGTGGGAAATCAATTATTTTACGGTTACAAGGACACTAGTCTTTGGATTCAGGATCCACCCTGATCCAATGTGACCTCATTTAACTTAATTACATCTGCCATGATCTTACACCAAATAATATTCACAGGCATCAGTAATTAGAATATACACATATCTCCTGACAAGGCACAATGTAACTCACAACACAAACTACTGAACATATGGCCTTCTTGCTACATGTGTGTGCATATTTAATACCCTCACGATCAACACTGAGGCAGGTTTGCCATGGAAATTGACAGGCTAATTCTAAAATCAATATGGAAATAAAAGGGCTAAAAATAATAAATATAGGCCGGCGCCGTGGCTCAATAGGCTAATCCTCCGCCTAGCGGCGCCGGCACATGGGGTTCTAGTCCTGGTCGGGGTGCCGGATTCTGTCCCGGTTGCCCCTCTTCCAGGCCAGCTCTCTGCTGTGGCCAGGGAGTGCAGTGGAGGATGGCCCAAGTGCTTGGGCCCTGCACCCCATGGGAGACCAGGAGAAGCACCTGGCTCCTGCCTTCGGATCAGTGTGGTGCGCCAGCCGCAGTGGCCATTGGAGGGTGAACCAACGGCAAAGGAAGACCTTTCTCTCTGTCTCTCTCTCTCTCACTGTCCACTCTGCCTGCAAAAAAAAAAAATAAAAATAAAAATAAAAATAAACATAGTTTGGATTTTTTGTTTTTAATTAATTAATTAAGAGGAAGAGAAGAGAAAGAAAGAGCTCTCATCAACTGGCTCATTCACCAAAATGCCCACAAATGGGCAGGCTGAAGATTACCAGGAATTCAATCCAGGTCTTCCACATGGAGGGCAGGAACCCAGTTGTTTGAGCCATCTCTGCTGCCTCCCAGGGTCTGCATTAGCAGGAAGCTGGAGTCAGGAGCCAAAGGTGGGTCTCAAATTCAGAGACTCAGGTGTGGGACATGGGCATCTCAAGTGGCATCTTAAACGCTAGTCTAAATGCCTACCCCATAAAGCTAATTTTCAAAGAGAAAACCAAAGTTAAAGAACTTACACTCCAGGTGTCTGAATTAAAAATGACTGATATGATCAAGTGCTAACAAAATTGGAACCCTTCTACACTGCTGCCAGCAGGATAAGCTGGAACAACCCCTGTGGAAGACAGCTTGGTAGGGAGATAATATGAAGAACTAGACTGTTAAATGAGACTATTTGGAGACCCCATTCGGTATGAACAAATAACGACAAGAATTCGGGTAACTGTTAACCTCGGGCAAGGGAAGGTGAGATTGGGGGTTACCAACACCACTCTCCAGATTCTTTCTTACTGCATTTGGAGGCCTTTATGCAACAATGTAGGTGGCATCCTGCTTTGGTGTGAATGCCTCCCCAACAAACTTCAGATGTTGCCAATGTGATAGTATCAAGAAGTCAGGGCCTTACAAGATGATTAGGACCTGGAGTTTTCTCTCCATCAATGGGATCAGGTGCCCTCACAAAAGGGTTCACAGAGGGGCTTCCTTATCTCTTGGCCTTCTGCCTTCCACCATATCAGGGAGCAGAAACAAGGCCCTTACTTTCTGCCCAGCCGCCAGAACCATGAAAAATACCTTTCTGTACCTTACACTTCCTCGGTCTCGGGTCTTCTGTCCTAGCAGCACAGACTAGACTAAGACACACTACATACAGGAACAGGAGCTATTTCACTCACAAAACATCTCCATCTCCTCTTCGTACAATTATATAGCGTGGGTGATATATTCTTTGAAGCCGTGTCCCATAAGGACATACATTTCAGGCTTGTTTATAAAAAGTAACAAGCTGTTGAGTACATTCTGCTCAAAAGCGTTCCACAGATAAGGACTCTCCCATTAGTCATTACCACCAGTGCGTTCGCCAGGAAGCCTTTCATTAGCATGTTTGCAGAAGAATTTACCTGGATCATTTTTCTGTTTTTCTAGACATACCCAATAAAGAGACAAAATAGATTATAGGAGTGCTGCCAACTCTTTGCTTCTTAGTATTTCTGCAAGCTGAACATATGAGTAACTTAATGCCCAGCAACCCTACTTCCATGTTTCTTTTTATTTTTTAAGGTTTATTTATTCATTTGAAAGTCAGAGAGAAAGAGCAGATCTTCCTTCCACCCACTGATTGACTCCCCAAATGGTGACAGTGATCAAGGCTGGGCCAGGAGCCAGGAGCTTCATCGGGGTCTCCCATGTGGGTGGATGGAGCCCAAGCACTTGGGCCATCTTTTGCTGTTTTCCCAGGCCAATAGCAGAGAGTGGGATTGAAAATGGAGCAGCCAGCACTCCAACTGGTGCCCATAATGGATGCTGGCATCAGAGGCAGCAGCTTTACCCACAATGCCACAATATCAGCCCTACTATTTCCACATTTCTACCCAATAGAAATGCATTATATAGGCACCAAAAGACATGGAGCCTGTCTTTATATAGCAACTTTATTTGCAGTAACCAAAATTGGAAACAACCTAAGCAAAGACAATTAAATTGTTGTATATTCATAGATGGAATACTATACATATAACAAGGCAAATTAATGAGTTGCTTCTATACCCTACAATGTAGATGAATCTTGCAAACAAATCTTCAGTAAAAGAAACCAAGTATCAAAGTGTACATTCTACATTATTCCACCCAAAAGCAGAGTTAACCTATGGTGTTAGCATGTAGTACTTGCTTTAGAAAACATAAGTGATTCAGTGGGATTATGGGAAGAGTTCCAGGGATACAGGTAATACTCTACTTGTTGTTTTAAAATGTATTTATTTGAGAGGAACAGAGAGAGAGAGGGCACTCCCGTCCACTGGTTCACTCTCCAAATACCCACAGCAGTCAGGAACGTCCTACTGTTGGTCCGTCCAAAGTCAGGCATGTAATCCACATTTCCCATGTGGGTGGCAGGAACCAGTTATCTGAGTCGTCACCACTGCCTTCAGGGTCTGCTTTTGCAGGAAGCTGGAATTGGGAACTGGAGCCAGGACTCAAGCGTAGGCACTCCCGCAGGGGATGCAGAATCCCAACTGGTGTCTTAAATGCCCACTCCGCTACTGCTTTATATAAATGTGGACACATGAAGGGATTCCCATTGTAATGACCCACTGATTAGCATAGTTACAATCTGTGTATCTGTCTGCATGTATGTCTTCACTCTCCACCAACCCTTAATAACATCTGCAAAATCCCCGTAGCATTGCCATACAAGGGTAACACAATCTAGGAGTGGTATCTTACCGTTCAAATCACGTTCTCAAAACAGGGGATGACACAAAAGCATGGCTCACAACGGGCCATCATGAATTCTGCCTACTACAGCGGGTAGGGCTAAGAAAGGTCTCCTAGTGAATGCGTTTTTGAAGAAGAACCAGGAGGATGGACGTGAGATTTCACCATAGTTAATTTTCGGTGTCAACTTCACTGGGCCACCATGCCTGGATATGTGGTCAAACATTATTGTGGTTTGTCTGTGATTTGTTTTGTGGAAGGGGTTAGCCTTTAAATCAGTAGACCTTGAGTAAAACAGACCACCCTACCTAGAATGTGTGGGCCTTGTCCCATCAACTGAAGGCGTGGGTAGGAGAAAAGCCTGTTCCTGGCAAGCTGGAATTGTGCAGGTGACAGCCTTGGGCTTGAACTGCAGCATCAGCTCTTTCTCAGGGCTCCAGTCTGCCAGCCTGGGCTGCAGAGTTCGGACTGGCAGCCTCCTCAGGCACATGAGCCAACTCTGCAAAGCAAATTCTATACATATACCTCCTCCTGGTTCTGTGAAACTAGATATCCGATCTCTTCCTAAGTAGGAATTTGTAATATACACACACAACAAGGTTTGTAGTCTTTGTTTTTCGGTCAGTTGGAAATTCTAACAAACACATCCTTCCACTGTAGGTCCTTCAACTCCCCAGTCCTTACCACTGGAATAACTCCGAAATGTTAACTGAAACAACAGCCCTACAACCTTGTTTTACGCTGTTTTCTAAAGTGGCACAACTTTCAGAATCTGTTCTCTAAACACAGAGATGCTGGGTACTCCAGCAACAGCTGCAAGGCTGGCCTTCCAGAATACTGCCTTTCCCCCTGGGTTCATTTTTCTTTTCTTTTTTTGACAGGCAGAGTTTAGACAGAGAGAGAGAGAGAGACAGAGACAGAGAGAAAGGTCTTCCTTCCATTGGTTCACTCCTCAAATGGCTGCTATGGCCAGTGCTGCGCCAATCTGAAGCCAGGAGCCAGGTGCTTCTCCTGGTCTCCCATGGGGTGCAGGGCCCAAGCACTTGGGCCATCCTCCACTGCACTCCCAGGCCACAGCAGAGAGCTGGCCTGGAAGAGGGGCAACCGGGACAGAATCCGGTGCCCTGACCGGGACTAGAACCTGGGGTGCCGGCGCCATAGGTGGAGGATTAGCCTATTGAGCCACAGTGCCGGCCCCCCCCCCCCCCCCGGGTTCTTATGCTTTCTCTTCAACTTGGGAGTCGTCATCACCTGCCTCAGGACACAGACTCAATGAAAATCACACCCTCAGTGCCTACAACCTTTGATCCTCACACAACCTGAGTAAGGACCAGGAACCTCATTTCCTGATGCAGAACCTAAGACTCAGGTAGTGTATACCAGTTGTCCAGGATCACCGCTGGTCTTGACCTACAATTTAAGTCTGGTCCCTGCGTCTCTCACCAGCTTCTCACCTCACCCCAGGTGTACATTAGCTATGTCTGGGAAAAGCAGCTTGGCCAGTTAAGGAACAAACCATAACCACTGTGCTGGTTTTGCACCTAGTTGTCTAAATTCATCTTTATTGGTGCTATCCCAGATCAAGTGCCCTAAAGGAGTATGGAATAAAAAAACAATAAGCTTGTGTGAGTGAGGCTCGTGTCAAAGAGTAAATGCCCAAATTTAAATAAAAGAGTTAATTTTTTATATATATTTCTATCCTCTCATCTCTACCCAGAAGGTGGTTTGGGCTTCTTTAACAATTTCCTCTTTTGGTTAACTGTATTAGAAACTGCTGGTGAGTTGGTTTGTGTTTCTGTGAGCTGAGCCTGCCCTCCACTGGCGAAAGCAGAAACTGCAGGGACACCCACTATGTACTATGTAGGGCAATTAGGTGAGATGGCCTCCACAGGACAGGATCACTTTGTATCTGATAATTACAACTTGAACCTCCAAGACAAGAAGCCGTCTCTGGAAAACAGCTACTTTAATCCTAAACTATATAAACCTTCGACGTTCTTAGTTAAGAAGAAAATACAAACCAGTTGGGATAGGTGGGTGAAGAGCAGAGATGTAGGCTGGACAGGGTCAGTATTCAGTCTTAGCTTCCTTTTCCGCCCTTAGTTCCTCACTTCTGATGTATCCTGCCACCAAGGAGCCAGGCAGACACCTGCTTGTCCAAAGCCTCCAACACTCGTCACTACTACTGGACCCACCCTAACCTTTTTCTCCCTCAACCCCTACCTTTCCCATTCCTTTCAAGCACACAGAACTCAAATCTCCCAGCCACAGTCTTTCCCCAAAAAGCTTGCTCCTTCCCACTTTTTGTTCTCAGTGAATGGCACCACCATCTGGTCAGCCCCAGAGCCCACAGCATTCACATCCAATGGTCATGAGTCCTGCCCAGGCTGCCAATTGACTATTCCAGTCTCTATTCCTCTCTGTTGCCATGATCACCCCCTAATTTTTTTTATTTGACAGAGTTAGACAGACAGAGAGAAAGGTCTTCCCTCCGTTGGTCCACCCCCCAAACGGCCGCTATGGCCGGAGTTATGCCAATCCAAAGCCAGGAGCCAGGTGCTTCCTCCTGGTCTCCCATGTGGGTGCAGGTGCCCAAGCACCTGGGCCATCCTCCACTGCCCTCCTGGGCCACAGCAAAGAGCTGGACTGGAAGAGGAGCAACCGGGACTAGAACCCGACGCCCATATGGGATGCCGGTGCTGCAGGCAGAGGATTAACCAAGTGAGCCATGGCGCCGGCCCCCTCTAATTGGGTTTTCTGTCTGCATTCTTGTCCTGTCTGCATCCCTTCAATCCATCCTCTGAATGCTACCCAATAAACTCTGTACACATTTGTGTTCCTAGCATATTGTTTGGATGAGCTATATTAGACAATGCAGCCAGGCATCGTTTGAGATGGGAGATAGAATATTCTTTGCAATAAATAGAAGAAAGCCAAGATCTAAATGAAAATGGAGATGATAGGTGTGGGTAGGTATGGTGTGTGTATGAGCAAAACATATAGACACACAGACACGCATGGCTATATGAGAGCAGAAAAGGCCTTCATCAACATGGTACAAATACAGAGGCTGTAGGGAGAAGATTAAATCTGACTGCAAATTTTAATAAAGGAAAACAAGGTAATAAAGGTGTTTGAGGGCTTTCTTTGTCAAAGAGCAGGGAGTGTACCCTATCTTTTGTATATTTTAAATATAAATATGTGGAAGTAAAAAAAATTCAGAATTGTAAGACAGACATCAGTCAAAATCGACTACACATATGACTCACGGCTACTCAAATGATTACCAAGCCATAATCAGGCACCACAGAGCTGCTTTCTCAGACCTCTGCCCAAGAGGGTTCTTATCTTGAATTGAATTGTCTGCATGGTGGAGACCTGCCTGCCCCAATTTAGAAGGCATCAACAGAGAAGCTTGCCCACCAGTCAAGTCCTGAAGACGAGAGCAGCTTCCTCACATCCACCAGTCAATCTACCTGACTTCCTCTCAGATCCAAGTTGTGAAAAGCAGTGAGACTGTAACTCTTCTTCACCTAGGCCCCTTGGAGCTAAGATTCCTCTATTTTCTCTTTACATTTGTCTTTAATGTATTTGAGAGGCGAGAGCAAGAATGAGAGAGAGACAAAAAGAGAGATATCCCATCTACTAACTAGTGAACGCCCCAGATGCCTACAAGGGCCTCCCAGCTGGGACTGAAGCTAAAAACTGATAACTCAATCCAGGTCTTCCCTCCGTGTTGTAGGAACACAATCACTTGAGCCATCACCTGCTGCTGCCCAGGGTAGAATTAGCAGGAAGTTGGAGTCAGGAAAGGAGAGCTGGTGATTGAACCCAGACGCTCCAGTATTGAACAGCGCTGTTGCAACGAGCAGCCTAACCACTAAGCCAAATGCCTTTCCCCTTCTACTTTCTAACGGTAACATTACATGGTAAGATCTTCTTGGGTTTTCTAAAGATTGATTTATTTATTTGAAAAGTAGTGTTACAGGGAGAGAGAGAGAGAGAGAGCTATCTTCCATCTGCTGATTCACTACCCCAAATGGTTACAATGGCCGGAACTGGGCTAATCCAAAGCCAGGAACCTGGAGCTTCTTCTGGGTCTCCCACATGGGTGCAGGGGGTCAAGCACTTGGGCCATAGTCCACTGCTTTCCCAGGTTCATTGGTTCATTCCCCATGTAGCCACAATGGCCAAGACTGGGTCAGGCCAAAGCCAAGAGCCTGGAACTCCATCCAGGTCTCTCACATGGGTGGCAGGGTCCCAAGCACTTGGGCCATCTTGCACTGCTTTCCCAGGTGCAATAGCAGAGAGCTGGATGGGAAGTGGAACAGCCAGGGCTCCAATTGGTGCTTATCTCAGATAGTGCTTAACCCGCTGTCCCACAAGGCCTGCTCTAATCCAAAAATCCTGATCCCCTCCCAAATTCTTATTCTGCTTAGTCTTGGACGGGGAGTCTCCAATTAGATGCCTGGGCAGACTCAGGCCCCTGCTTCAGGAGCCACTGCCTGAAATATCACAGAATGGGTTCCTTCATCACTCCCCCAAGTGGAATCAGCCACACGTAAGTCTCTCCATTACACCACTTGTCCGAGGAGTAGATGAGAAGAATAAGACACCAAGCATTATCATCCCCAGGCACAAAGTTTAGAAAACACAAATAAATGCCAAGGCCTCTCCCCTCCACTCAATTACTCCAAATTATCTTCTCAAAACCCAGTTCTTAAAACAATCCAGAATCACATCAGGTGAAACATGCTGTCGCTCCCCCTCTTCGTGGAGGAACGACACTAAGTCCTGCCTAGGCTTCCTATCCGAGTCACGGCACCATTATGTCGCTCCCCCTCTTCGTGGAGGAACGACACAGGACCCTGCGCTGTTCTTTCGTCTGCTCGGCCCTCCCCGGGTTTGCTGCTGGTTCTTCCCGGGTTGGCTACTATCCCTTCCACCTCCGTGGAAGGGCGGTTCCCCCTGGCCACATTCCCCACTTCCGCAGGGGAGCGGCACACCGCCGGCCGGCTTTCTCGGGGGCTGCACAGGTGTTCCTTCAGATAGATGTTCCCCTTAGATGTTCCTCGTGAATGCCGTCTCTCTCCTCCTTTATAGTCCTCCTCCGCCAATCCTAACTCGGCTGCCCACACGCCGAGTACGCTGCTCTCCTCCAATCAGGAGTAGGTCCTACAGTTTATTGGTTGAACTGGAGGCAGCTGCGTAGAAGCTGTTTTCTCCTCTCCCAGCGCCATATTGTGGGAGAGCAGATGCATAGAATAAGTCTTAATTCCAGTAACTCAGTCTAGTCCGAGTTGCTCCCCACACATGCCATCAAAGCTCTAATTGCGGGGTGAGCGTTACATCATAGTGACCTATGCTATGGCTTGGGATGCCCACATCCTTTATCCAGAAGGCCTAGGATCAAGTTCTGCCACCACTTCCTGTTCAGCTCCCTGCTGATGAGTCTGGGAGGCAGCAGATGATGGCTCACCCATGTGCAAGATCCGGATGGAATTCCTGGCTCCTGACTTCGGCCTGATCCCACCCCAGCTGTTGCAGGCATTGGGGAGCGAATCAGCACATAGAAGATCCCTCTCTGTCTCTCTTTCAATGTTACTCAGCTTTTCAAATGGGATAAATATATATATATATATATATATATATACTTTTTAAAAATTCTAATTGTGGCTGGCGCTTCAGCTCACTAGGCTAATCCTCCGCCTAGCGGCGCCGGTACCCTGGGTTCTAGTCCTGACTGAGGCACCAGATTCTGTCCTGGTTGTTCCTCTTCTGGTCCAGCTCTCTGCTGTGGCCGGGGAAGGCAGTGGAGAATGGCCCAAGTCCTTGGGCCCTGAACCCGCATGGGAGACCAGGGGGAGGCGCCTGGCTCCTGGCTTCGGATTGGCGCAGTGCCAGCCATGGCAGCCATTTCAGGGGGTGAACCAATGGAAGGAAGACCTTTCCCTCTGTCTCTCTCTCACTCTCTAACTCTGCCTGCCAAAAAAAATAAAAATTCTGATTGTGATGTTATGCATCCCCTTTGCTGGGAAAGGGAGGTGTGATTTGGGCAGCTCCCATGTGCCTCCTATCAAAACTGCCACACCTGCACACCCCCGCGAGCCAGAGCCAGAAGGGCAGGGTCTGAATTCTGTAGGACCCCAGAGAGTGGGCTCTCTTTCCTCAGTTACAAAAGGAGAGGATGGACTTGACCTGTATCCAACATCTCTTCCAGCTCCACTCATCTTGTTAAGTGTAACTGGACCAAGATATTACACTTGTGAAAAGAATGTAAGTCATTAGGTGAATTAATATATGATAAGAATTATCTTATTAACTGTCCCATCACAAAACGGTTCATAGGACTTTAGTGTGGATCATAAGACTGGAAAATGTTGGGTTTGCAGTAGGAAGCATTGGTGCACGAGTCTTCTCTCTATACGGGCACCCATCACTTGTGTGTTGAGATCCACTGGCAGCCTGCACTCCCAGGGCTTTGTATGAGTCATCCAAAGAGGCAGGAGGCGCCCAGAGGCAGGTGCACTGGACCTGGCTCATCTTCATCCTCATTCCAAGTGTCCCAAGGGACAGCCTCAGTCCCACAGAAAGGAGCTGAGCTGAATGCTGTCCCCGCAGCAGGACCCAGGAAACATCATTTTCCTGAGTTTGTGGAGACCAGAGATGCTTTTGTGACTGCGTTGCTGCATCTTGTTTCCCAAGTGCTGTTGGATCTGCCTGTGGGTGCCTCCCATCACCACCCTCAACAATTCAGCCCGAGTGGAGGCCATAAATGAACACATGAGTATCTACAGGCTTTCAGCCCACATTCTGCTCCCTTGGCCTTGCAAACGGCCCCCACTGGGTGAGGATCGCTTCCCTCAATAAGCACCAGGTGGCACTGCATTGCACACTGCTGGTCTCCAACACACGCAGCAGGACCTCGGAGGGGCTGTTAGGGAGAAGAGCTGTTAGGGCCGACTGGTGGGCCTGATGCTATAAAACAGCAGGGTTAATGGCACATTTACCCAACAGCTAAGATCAGGAATTAAACCTTAATGCTCTCTAAAAAGAGCAAGTAGAAACTGGATCATGCTTAAAGAAAAGTTATGTACCCCCACTGAGAAGTAAAAAATAAATCATTTCTTAAATCACATCCACAAAGTTTCATAGGGAGAAAATCCAGTGGTTTAAAAAAAAAAAAAAAAAAAGCTCATGGACTCAAACTACCCATGCTACACGTGGATGCCCACGTGCCAAAATACGTAAGTCCCTCCAACGACTGCACTACACCAATCAACATTTTATCTTCTGATAAATGTACAAACCTGTTTTTCAAATGTTTTTGATTCTAGTTCTTGCAACGTTGAGTATGCTGCTTTATTAGCCCTACTAAATACTCAAGTCATAGCTCTCTTTTCTTCATTAAGAAACCAGATCATAAGGCAGGTATTGTGGTGCAATGGGTTAAAGTTCTCATTTGCGAAGTGCCCACAACCCATATCAAAGCACCTGGTCTGAGTTCCAGCTCTTCTACTTCTGATCCAGCTTCCTGGCTAACACATACTGGGAGGCAGCAGATAACGGTTTGTTTGCTTGGGTCCCTGACACCCATGTGGGAGACCTGGATTGAATTCCTGGCTCCTGGCTTTGGCCTGGCCCAGCCCCAGCTGTTGTGGGCATTTGGGGAATGAAACAGCAGATAGAAGATCGATATCTACCTGTCTCTCTCTCCCTTCTCTCTCTCTCTCTCTCTCTCTCTCTCCCACTCCCTTCCCCTCTTGCCATTCTGTCCTTCAAGTAGATGACAACAATAAATTTTAAAAATAAAAAAATTCAGATTATATTTTTTCTATGTAACCAATACCTCTCCAGTTGAGTGTCCTGGATTACTTTTTTTAAAAAAGCTGCTTGTTGGGGCCAGCACTGTGGTATAGTAGGCTAAGCCTCTATCTACAGCACCCGCATCCCATATGTGCGCTGGTTCATGTCCTAGCTGCTCCTTTTCCGAACCAGCTCTCTGTTCATGGCCTAGGAAAACAGTGGAAGATGTCCCAAGTGCTTGGGCCCCTGCGCCCATGTGGGAGACCCAGAAGAAGCTCCTGGCTCCTGGCTTTATATTGGCCCAGCTCTGGCCTTTGAGGTCATTTGGGGGGTGAACCAGCAGATGGAAGACCTTTCTCTCTGTGTCTCCCTCTCTCCTTCTGAAACTCTACCTCTCAAATAAATAAATAAACAAAAATTGCTTATCTTTCATTTATTTTACTTTAAAGGCAGAGAGACAGAGTCACACAGACATAGAGAGATCTTCTAACCACTGGTTTATTCCCTAAATGCCCAAACAGTCTGGTCTGAGCCAGGCCAGCACCAGAGAGTCATCCAGGTGTCCCACTTGAGTATCATCTTCTACATCCCAAGGTGTGCATTAGCAAGCAGATAGAATTGGGAGTGGACCCGGAACACAAACTCAAGCACTCATCTATATAGAATGCAGGTGTTCCACATGGCCTCTTAACCACTGTGCCAAATGTTTGCTTATCACAACCAAAAACTTCTACCAGAAGAAATTTAAATTAGCTTTCGACTTCTTTCAGAGTTTTCCTAGGACACTGATGGAAACTCCAAGACTGCCAGAGACCAGCTCCAGCCAGTCCAGGGGCCCCAAGGCGTGAGAGGTGTCGGCGCTCGAAGACATGAGAGACACACACAGCAGGGCTGATGGCAGGGCTCTGGCTCTCAGGCACCAGACTTTATATCATAAGCCACATAATGATTCTTTCTTCTTACAATGAAAAGCCTGTTGTCCATTTTTCTTAATTACAATTTTTTTGGTTTTCAAGGGCATACTCAGAGCATGGGTTACAATCACAGACAGGTGCAAGATAACAGGCTGCCCACACAAGCCAAGGCCTCCAGTGCTGGTGAACTATGCAGAAATTGGCTACATAGGCTAGAATAGTACCTTCCTAATCTAATCTTTACTAGAAGCCCCAAGTTCAAAGCAGACCCTTTTTAAATTGTATCCCCTCTTTGCAATTTTTTCTGTAATTCTTTAATTTCTTTATTGCACTTATTTAAAGGTTTACTTAGATCTATTTTACAGTTTTGTCATCCTAACCATTGTAGTATTTGTAGCATATAGTGAATTAAAGCTTTATTAACATCTGTCTTTATTCTAGTGGGAAGTATATACCAGAGAGCCTGTTGCCTTTTAATTCTTTTCTACAAACAGCTCAACCTTGCATAAGGCATTAACCCTTTCTTTTACACTAACATTCTGCTTGATTAAAATCCTACAAGGCAATGGACATTTTGGAGGTTATGAGACTAAGTGCTCTTCCGTAAAATTCAGAATACAGCAATCATTAGCAGGACCACCAGGAAGCTCCAGCTTGTAGTTCCCATCAAACCTAAAACCACCAAGAGGACCGCAGCTGTCCTTCTCATGCCTTGCTGAGACAGACCTTCTGCTGTGACCTTGTCAGCCAGCTGAAGTTGCCTTGGCCTCGTCACAAGACAAACCTAAAAACAATCTCCCTCTACACGGGAGATCATGTCTAAGAGATGTGTGTTAGAGGAGGGTCTTCATGCAGGGGCCTGTGGGAAAGGGACAGGAAAAATGTGGAACACGACATACCAACAGCTTCTCGAAGCAACACAGCCTCTGTGCTTCAAAAGTCACACAACCAGGATGAGTGTTTAGCCTAGTTGTTGAAATAGTGGTTGGGATATCTGTGTCCCATATCAGAGTGCGTGGGTTGGATCCCTAGCTCTGACTCCAGGCTCCAGCTTCCTGCTAATGCAGACCATGGGAAGCAGCAGTGACAGCTCAAGTGACTGGGTTCCTGCCACCCTCATGGGAGGCCTAGACTGTGTTCCCTGCTCCCAGGTCTATCCGGCCCCACATACCAGTGTTTGGGGAACAGACCGTCAGATGGGCCCCCCACCCTGTGTCTTTTAAATACTTTTTTAATTTAAAAATGTCACCGGACCACATGCAAATTGCAAAAAGAGACACAGGAATAATCCCCTGCCAACTCTCACCAGAGAGCATAAGCACCCAAACGCAATGCTTTCCTTAATTCCCCCTCCCGTTGCAAACACATGATAGCCCTATGAGATGGGGAGAAAACTGTGATCTCTTCTCCACCTGGTGCGTGCTTCCAGCTGGATTCCCCCCAGTTCTCCCCATGAATGGGAACACAGATATCCACAAAACTGCACCAGCTACCAGCAGGCAGCTCCCTCAACCCCCGCAGATCGCTGGAACACACGCAGGACTCTGCTTCATCCATTCGTCCATTGCTTAGTAAGCCAACCGTACACTGGAGGTAGAATTTTTAAGATTTTTTTTTTATTGGCCGGCGCCACGGCTCACTAGGCTAATCCTCCGCCTTGCAGCGCCAGCACACCGGGTTCTAGTCCCAGTCGGGGCGCCAGATTCTGTCCTGGTTGCCCCTCTTCCAGGCCAGCTCTCTGCTGTGGCCAGGGAGTGCAGTGGAGGATGGCCCAAGTCCTTGGGCCCTGCACCCCATGGGAGACCAGGATAAGTACCTGGCTCCTGCCATCGGATCAGTGTGGTGCGCCGGCCGCGGTGGCCATTGGAGGGTGAACCAACGGCAAAAAGGAAGACCTTTCTCTCTCTGTCTCTCTCTCTCTCTCTGTCCACTCTGCCTGTCAAAAAAAAAATATATTTTTTTTTATTTATTTGAAGGCAGAGTTGCCGAGAGAGGAACACACACACACACACACACACACACACACACATCTTCCATCCTCTGGTTCACTCCACCAAATGGCCACAATGGCCAGGAATGGGCCAGATTGAAGCCTGGAGCCACGAGTTTCTTCCAGGTCACTGAAGGTAGAATTTTTAATCCTGCTAAAAGAACAAGAACAAAACAAAAATTATTACTGTCTGAGAAAACTAGTAACGCCATTTCCTTTACAACTTACCAACTAGTTCTCATAAAACCCATGTTTTAGATATCATAGGATTGAATGTAAAACAATGAAGTTACCACTTGAATATTGATGGCCTTACAATCACATGTAGTTTGTCTACTATTTTTCTTTTGGCTTGAAAGCATACACTTTAATATTATTATTATTATTATTAATCAAGAAGCAAAGCTACAGAGAGCTGCCATCCACTGGTCTGGTCGCCAAATGCCTGCACCAGCCAGGACAAGGCTGGGCAGGGGCTGAGAGCCAGGAGCACAACCCAGATCTCCCGAGTGGCTGGCAGGGACCCAGCCACTTGAACCATCACCACTTCCTCTCAGGGTGCACAGCAGTGTGAATCAGAACCAGGCCAGGAGCGAACCCAGGCACTCCAAAGCAGAACAACACTGTATCGAAACCAGCGTCCTGCCCGCTAGGGAGAATTCCCTCAATTTAAATCTTTTTACCAGATGAGTGTCAGAATACATGTGAGTTATATCTGAATGCATAAAAATCAAATTTCAAATAATCAGACCATCTTAGGGCTCTCACAAAGGAAGCACTGTCTAATAAAGCAGTGATCTGTAATTTGTGATACCGTCATGCCCCAAAGTTGGTAAACTTTCATCTTTATTCTCTAAGACATTTTATTAAAGTGAAGCCTACTTGTGATCACCTAAAAAGAATAATAATGAACTAGGGCTTCTGACTATAAAACAAAATCTACCTTTATATTCCTCCAATGCTGGCAGTCCGCTCAGAAAATGCTGGTGGATTTTAGGTGATTACAAACACAGGAGGAGCCGGTGCTGAGGCATAGTAGGTAAAGACTCTGCCTGTGACACCGCCATCCCCTATGGGCACCGGTTCAAGTCTGTCTGCTCCACTTCCCATCTAATTCCCTATTAATGGCCTGAGAAAGCAATGGAAGATGGCCCAAGTGCTTGGGTCCCTGCACCCACGTCAGGGACCCAGAAAAAGCTCCTGCCTCCTGGCTTCGAATTGGCCCAGCTCCAGGTGTTATAGTCATTTGGGGACTGAACCAGCAGATGGAAGACATCTCTCTCTGTCTCTCCTTCTCTCTGTCTATATCTTTGCCTCTCAAATAAATAAATAAATCTTTAAAAAAAATAAATATAGGAAACTCTACTTTTTCCCCCTCAAGATTTAATTACATATTTATTTGAAGGAGTAAAATGAGAAATGAGAGTGAAAAAGAGAGAGAGAGAGAGAGAGAGAGATATCTTGCATCTGCTGGTTTACTTCCTAAATGACTGCAATAGCCGGGACTGGTGCAGGCCAAAACCAGGAGCCAGGAACTCACCCAGGTCTCCCGTGTGAGTGGCAGGGACCCACCCATCTTCTGCTGCCTTCCCACATACATTAGCAGAGAGATGGACTGGAAGCAGAGCAGCCAGGACTCGATTTGGTGCCCCAAAGTGGGATGCTGGCCTTGCAGGCACTGGCTTAGCTCACTGCACTGCAATGCAGTCTCCAGGAAACCTTACTTCTCTTTCTTTCTTTTTTTTTTTTTTTTTTTTTTTTTTTTTTTTTTTTTTTGACAGGCAGACTTAGACAGTAAGAGAGAGAGAAAGGTCTTCCTTTCGTTGGTTCACCCCCAAATGGCCACTACAGCCGGCGCGCTATGCCGATCCTAAGCCAGGAGCCAGGTGCTTCTCCTGGTCTCCCATGCGGGTGCAGGGCCCAAGCACTTGGGCCATCCTCCACTGCCTTCCCAGGCCACAGCAGAGAGCTGGATTGGAAGAGGAGCAACCGGGACAGAATCCAGCGCCCAAACTGGGACTAGAACCCCGTGTGCCAGCGCCGCAGGCGGAGGATTAGCCAAGTGAGCCACGGTGCCAGCCATTCTGTGGCCTTTTAAAAGCAGCTCCTTATGAAGTTTGTCCAGCATAAGCCTCATTAGCGACAGCCATTATTTCAAGCCACTTTTGCTGTCATAAGGAACACAGCTATTGCTTCTCCTGCAGCTGCTGCTGACGCCACGTACAGAGGTAGCTGAAGGTGACCTGAAACCGCGTCCTTACGGGATCCCAGATTCTGGTGTTGTAAGGCGGAGAGCACATTACACCTTAAAGCAGATGGCCTGAGCACATCTGGTGAAGGCTTTTCCAGCAAATCAATTCAGAAACCAAAGTGCGCATGCAAGGAAAACAAGTCCCAAAGCCCTTGGGCCATGAACCTGCAGCTGATCCTGAATGGGTGCTGAAACCGTGTGTGGCCTGCAGACAGGTTCTCTCCTCTCCACCGTCCTTGTGGTTACCGCCAGGGGAACATCTGAAGGTTGAGTTGATACAGGCTGTTGAACAATGGGTTTGCAATATGTAGAGGTCGGCGGTGAGCGGTGCACAAGATGGGAGAGAAAGACCAGCTACCTAAGGACCTGGTGACCAGGTGAAAGCCACCCAGGATTCCCCAGGACAAGCATTAAAGACAGAGGGCTGCAGAAATCGAGCCCAGAGGGGTTCCCCTGGGTGGCTTAGGAACGCTGAGTTCTCTAAGGGTGGCCCAGGCAGAGGGGACTGATTCACGGTTAAGTCCAAGTGAAGCTTTGGTGGGCCCCACTTAACAGAAAAGCCTTGGACTAGTCACAGCCCTGGAGGGAGGCAGGTGGTCAGCACTTCCCTGCCTTTGCACCAGGGGCTCACTGGAGGGAGCCACACTCGGAACCAGGCTGTGGCCACACTGGGAGGAGCTCAGTGCCCCCGCAAAACTGAGTCACTTCAGAAACCCCCAGCAGGGGTGCAGAGTGGGTCCCTGGAGTTCTCCTGAGCTCCCCTTTTCTCCTGCTTTTGGCTCCCAGGTAGAGAGGTCCCCCCTGCCCCCGGGATACATGATTTTTCTATTTCAGGGATATTTCTAAAGAAAATGAGCAAAATTACCACCAAGATCCATTTCACAAAAACAGTTCCAAGCCTGGGGCCGGCATTTCCGTCTCTAGCTTGGAACTCAAAGTCCCTCTCTCATGCTTATGGACAGACAGTGTCTCCCACACTGCTGCGTGGGTGCCTCAGAGTACCCCGAAACTCAGCCTAGACCCACTGAGCCCCTTCTCAACCCCATCCCACAACGCCACCCATGCTCGCTGCCTTGGATAAAACACCGCCACCTGGAGCAGGTGGTTAGCCTAAGGGTTACAACACCCTCATCCCACGAGTACCCGGGTTCAACATCTGGCTCTGGCTTTTGCTTCCAGCTTCCTGCTAATGTAGGCCCTGGAACATAGCAGCGATGGCTCAAGTAATTGGGTTCTTGCCACCCACATGGGAGATCTGAACTCAGTTCTGTTAGAAGTGAACCAATGGTGGAAATTCATGAGCACTTAGCTTGACCTAAGGACAGCCGTGATTCCAGGACCTAGTCCCCAGCTGCAAAGGGGGCTAAATAAAAAAAGAAAGAAAAGTAGGGGGCTAGTGCTGTGGCTCACTTGGTTAATCCTCCGCCTGCAGTGCCAGAATCCCATTTGGGTGCCGGGTTCTAGTCCTGGTTGCTCCTCTTCCAGTCCAGCTCTCTGCTTAGCAGAGATGGTTGGAATAGGTTTTTGCCTTTGCATAAGAAAGGATGCAGATGCGAGACACCGGGGAGCAAGCAAGGTGGCAATACAGGGCAGCCGTCAGAGCAGATGGGCGCCTCTCTGGACAGACCTGAGAGAAAGTGCCTAGTTTACATTTAGACTGGGATTTATAAGGGAATGGGGTCCCCTTCTGTCCACCATTTCTCTTTCCCTTTCTCCTTCTTCCTGGACGAAGAATTTGCTGAGTGTGAATTAGGTAGAATTCCTCCCAGGGTTTGGTGTGGTTTTTTTTTTTTTTTGTTTTGTTTTGTTTTGTTTTTTGACAGGCAGAGTGGACAGTGAGAGAGAGAGAGACAGAGAGAAAGGTCTTCCTTTGCCGTTGGTTCACCCTCCAATGGCCGCCGCGGCTGGTGCACCGCACTGATCCGAAGGCAGGAGCCAGGTGCTTCTCCTGGTCTCCCATGGGGTGCAGGGCCCAAGCACCTGGGCCATCCTCCACTGCACTCCCTGGCCACAGCAGAGAGCTGGCCTGGAGGCAACCAGGACAGAATCCGGAGCCCCGACCGGGACTAGAACCCGGTGTGCCGGCGCCGCAAGGCGGAGGATTAGCCTAGTGAGCCGCGGCGCTGGCTTGGGCTGCTTCTAAGGGATGCTTCCAAGGCTGTTTTGTTTTCAGACCCTCACTCACACATAGGCTAATTTCTAACTTCCTAATAGTTTCAGCTATGTAACCACAGTGTAACCACCCCCTTCCCATCCCACCTGCCCAGCAACCCCAGCCCCCCTGGCCTCCTCCTCCCCTTGCATTGTTGCTTCCTGTTCAGATTGCTCAAACTGGGGGAAGGGAACTTCGTTTAGAAGTTATAAACGGAGCTAAATTCCGAGAGCAACACCCTGCTTCCACCACGGCAGCCATTGGAGGGTGAACCAACAGCAAAGGAAGACCTTTCTCTCTGTCTCTCTCTCTCACTGTCCACTCTGCCTGTCAAAAAAAAAAAAAAAAAAAAGTTACTCTAGGGGCTGGGGCTGGGGCACAGCAGGTTAAGCCACTGCTTGTGACGCCAGCCTCCATATAGGCATTGGTTCGTGTCCTGCCTGTTCTACTTCTGATCCAGCTCCCTACTAACGTGCCTGGAAAAGCAGCAGAGGATTTCCCAAGTATTTGGGTCCCTGACACCCATATGGAAGACCTGGATTGAATTTCTAGCTCCCAGCCTTGGCTCCTCAACTATTGCAAGCATTTGGGGAGTGAATCAGTAGATAGGAGCTTTTTCTACCTTTGTATCTATCCCGCTACCTCTCAAATAAAAGTGGCTTAAAAATAATTCATAAGTTGCCATAGTCAGAAACTGTACCCTCTTAACTAATTCTTGTATTTAAATAAGTTCACAGACCCAGAAACCCTTGGCTGAGCCAGACATTGAGGAAGGGTCATACAGAGCAGTCACAGATGCTTTCCATGAATCGTCGCCCAAGGTTTTCCACGGGTGCCCACCTACTTCTAGGACAATAACATGACAGTGTTATAGCTGGAGCAGGATGTGGCTCACCAAACCCATGCAAACATTCACGCTCTGAAGTCATACATTAATGACTGATGGATCCAGGGGGTCAGACTTGATCTGATCATGGTGCCTGAGAGGTGGGTCTGATGCGAGGTCTTATTTAGGTCATTGGAAATTTGCCCTCAGAAGGTTGTTCTCATCAGAGGGTTGGTTATTTAAACCAAGTCTGGCCCAACTTTTCTGTCTCTCCTTCCTGGCTCGCCACGTGGTCCTCCACACGTGCCCAGCCATGTCAGAATGCTCCAGATGGCACAAAAATGGGTCTGCTTGATCCTGAACTGTCAGACTAGAAGCCAAAAGAAGCCTTCTCCTTCCAAAGAAGCTCCTCTCGGGTATTTAAAAGCAACAAAAAGCTGACTAACACTGTAAATACAAGATACTGACTCTGAAGGAAGCCTATTCTCCAGGGATTCAAAGTATCTTCTGTGGTCCATCAGAGCAGAAGTTATGGCGACCCCAGGATAGATGGTGTCTTGCCTGAGAGGATTTCTCCATGACAACAATGGGAACAGACACACATCGATCTCTGGTTACCCACACCATCTCAGAGTGCGCAGTGGGAAGTTATTATTTAATAATGGGTACAGTCCACACTTTCGCTTCCAGGCCTGTGAAGTGAGGGTTGTTTGGGTAAGAAGGGCAGAGAAGAACTTTTGGAATGGCCTCATCCTAAGACGTAAACCAAACACAGTAGCCCACCCTGGGGTACTTGCAGCAATCATCGCCACCATCAAATACTTTGAGAACTGTAGTGATGATATTTAATTTTTTAAAGATTTATTTATTTGAAAGGCAAACTCATAGAGAGGCAAAGGCGAAAGAGAGAGAGAGAGAGAGAGAGAGAGAGAGCTTCCATCTGCTGGTTCACTGCCCAAATGGCCACAATGGCTAAAGCTGGGCCAATCCAAAGCCAGGAGCCAGAAGCTTCTTCCAGGTCTCCCACACGGGTGCAGGGGCCCAAGCACTTGGGCCATCTTCTACTGCTTTCCTAGGCGCATTAACAGGGAGTTGGATCAGAAGTGGAGCACCCAGGACTCAAACCAATACCCATACAGGATGCTGGCATAGCAGATGGCAGCTTTACCTGCTATGCCACAGCACACCTAACATGCAATTTACCATCTCATCCTATCTTAAATGCACAGTTCAGTTACGATGTTCACCGAAACTCTATGCCCATTAAACAACTGCCTTCTTCTCTCTCCCTCCAGCCCTTGTAAACAACCATTCTACTTTCTGTTACTATGGACTTGATGACCTTAGATGCCAGGAATTCTTAACACAACACCATTAAATGTTTGTGTTTTCCCAGTGCAGAAGCCGGATAGGGCACTAAGATAACTGCAAATTATCACCAAGAGCAGCAGATAAAGATGCCAATCACTGCTGCAGCTCAAAGATGGAACAAATTAACACGGCCCCTGGAAATGCATGTGCATTTCACAATTTCATTGCTGAAGGTGAAGACACAGAGAGTTGCCTTCAGCAAAGTACGGTCTTGTCTTGGAGCTGTATGAGAGAACATCAAAAAGTTAATGAAAAATGAAAACTATGAGAAATAAAATTTAGTAAGAAAATTAAAGGATCCAATCAGAAAACCTAAATCAGAACCTAGGAGGCCACAATCCAAGATTAATCAAGCCCCACTGGTTTGGCACTTGGTGATGGCACCTGGCAGGCAGAGGCATGTAGCAGCACAAGGCACTACATAGAGATGTGGAGTGTGTGTCTGCCTCTCTTACAAAGCCATCAGGATTCCATCATGGAGACTCTACCCCAACAACATAACCCCATCTATTTTCCAAAAGGCCCACCTTCAGACACCATAATTGGGTTAGTTTTCACCCTCTTAGTATCATTAACAAAAGATATTGGAGACAGAAACTTTAACATATTATGTGGTCCTTAGAAGACATCCGACATCCAAACTAATACCCAAGCCACAGCAACATAAAATACAGTTAATCTTCATATTAATTTTTGATGTCATTCTTAGGCAGATTTAGCTAAAACTCAGGTAACCTGAATCGTACTCTGTAGCAAAGAAGTTATAAAATTTAAAAGAGGCCGGCACCGCGGCTCAGTAGGCTAATCCTCCGCCTTCTGGTGCCGGCACACCAGGTTCTAGTCCTGGTCGGGGCTCCGGATTCTGTCCTGGTTGCCCCTCTTCCAGGCCAGCTCTCTGCTGTGGCCTGGGAGTGCAGTGGAGGATGGCCCAAGTGCCTGGGCCCTGCACCCCATGGGAGACCAGGAAAAGCACCTGGCTCCTGCCTTCGGATCAGCGCGGTGTGCTGGCCACAGTGGCGGCCATTGGAGGGTGAACCAATGGCAAAGGAAGACCTTTCTCTCTGTCTCTCTTTCTCACTGTCCACTCTGCCTGTAAAAAATAAATAAATAAATAAATAAAAATTAAAATTAAAAAAATAAAAAATTTAAAAGAACCATTTCTTTTTTAAAAAAAGATTTATTTATTTATTCGGAAGTCAAAGTTACAGAGAGAGGGGAGGTGCAGAGAGAGAGAGAGAGAGAGGTCTTCCATCGCTGGTTCACTCCCCCGTTGGCCGCAACAGCCAGAGCTGCACCGATCTGACCAGGAGCCTCTTCTGGGTCTCCCGTATGGGCGCAGGGGCCCAAGGACTTGGGCCATCTTCTACTGCTTTCCCAGGCCATAGCAGAGAGCTGGATGGGAAGTGGAGCAGCCGGGACTTGAACCAGCACCTATATGGGATGCCGGTGCTTCAGGCGTTAACCCACTGTGCCACAGTGCCAGCCCCAAAAGAACCATTTTTAGCTCTTATTTATGCAACAGGATGATTTCTTCCTCTTGTTTTTTGGAATTCAGCCTATAATTACCTAGGACATATGAACTATGTGATTGAAAGTAACTAAGATATGTCATAAGTGTCCAACCATCAACTAAATGCTAGCCATTTACACCAAGTTGTTGGCTGTGGTCTCTTCTGAGGAAAAGATTTTTGTTTTTCTTATTTTGATGTAAGAAGATCCTCCTTCTTTTCTTCAGGGGAACTTTGATTTTTATGAAGCCATTGAAGTTGTAAAAATGCTTATTTATTTACTTTATTACTTGAAAGGTAGAAAGAGAGAGAAACAGAGAGACAGAGGTCCTCTATTCCACAGGTTCACTTCTCAAATGTCTACAACAACCAGGGCCAGCCAGGAGCCAGAAACTCAATCCAAGTCTCCCACGAGTGGCAGGAACCGCAGTAGTGCCTCCCAGAGAGCACATCATGAGGAAGCTGGAGAAGAGGAACCCAGACTCAACACCAAGCTCTCTGATATGGTATGCAGGCAACTCCTGTGCGAGTCTGCACCAAACACCCACCCCGAAGTTTTCTCCACTTGAATAAACAAGACATTTCACTGAAGAAATTAGAGAGATTAAACTATTTAGACAATATGCTATATGTTCTCATTGGAGAAGAAACAAAAACTTTGTAACTCCATTTCCTGTTTGTCAAACTCTATACTTTTTAAATTTTTGAATTGATGCATAAAAATTGTACATGCTTACGGGGTACTATGTGATGTATCCTTACGTATACTCCCCATGTAATGTTCAATTTGGAGCTAACACATCTACCTCCTCGATAATCATCTCTTTATGGTAAAAACATTGAAAATCACTTTTTCTATTTTTTTTAAGGCACAGTATATTATTATCATTCTGCTGTGCAATAGAACCCCCAAACTCCTTCCTCCTACCTAACCGTAACTTAACACCTGTTGATCAACCGTTCCCTGTCCCTTCTTGGTCCCTTCTCTGCCAGCCTCTGGTAATGACCATCATACTCTTAATTTCTATGAGACCAACATTTTTAGATTCCACACAGGAATGAGATCATGTGGTACTTGTCTTTCCGTCACTGATTTATTTCACTTAATGTAATGACCTCTAGTTCCATCCATCCTTACTTATTTCACCTAACATAATGACCTACAGTTCTTCCAGGTCCAGTTGTCACAAATGGCAGGATTTCATCCTTTGTTTTTACTTTGGAAAGCTGCGAAGTATTTTTTTTAATTTCATTTATTATTATTAATAGATACAGCATCATAATTCAACACATGTATTCAATCCGTGATTATCAATTCAGATTATATAGCATTTCCTCCTTCTAAACATTTTTTAATTTGTGATTAACATTAAGTTATTGTAGATACTTATGGACTACACTGATATTTCAGCAAAAGTATGCAATGTGTACTGATAAAATCAGAACAATTAATGTGTCCCTCTCCTCATTACTTTGTGTTTGGAGACTTGGAGTGCATCTTCTAGTTGTTCATAAAGTGCATAATAGGTTATTGTAAGCGACAGTCACCCCACTATGCTATGGAGACACTGGAACTTGCTCCTCCCATCTGCTGTGTCACCCAGCCTCCCTCTACCTCCCACTCTCTCCTACTCTTCCCAGCCTTCAGTAGCCACTGTTCTGCATTCACAGTCTGCGTGTGAAAGCTTCCGCATGTGGAAGAGAACTCGCAGTGTTTCTTTCTGAGTCTGACTTATTTCACTTACTATCTAGGCCTCCAGTTCCATCCATTTTTGCTGTAAATGCTAGTATTATGGCTCGAGTAGGACTTTTCTACCCAAAACTCATGCAAATGTTTAAGCTGGGACATCTTACTGCTAATGCTTGGTGGCTAAGGGTGGAGACTTGAGCTAACTGTGATGCCTAGGAGGAGGGGCATATGGAAACTCTTTAGGTCATTGAAGGCATGCCCTGGGAAGGTGGATCTCATAAGAGGGCTGATCGTTTGAGTTCAAGTTCTGCCTAGCTCTTCTACCTACCTCCTGGCTCGCCATGTGATTATTCCCTGGCACCCACCAAGACCAGCCTCCACAAACACTGGGCTGTAGGATCGCCCAATCCTAAAACGTAACCTCCAAACTCTAAGCTTAAATAAGTATTTTTTCCCATAAGAAGTTCCTTTCAGGTATTATAGTTAAAGCAATTAAAATGAACTAACGCAGACAGAATATCCGCCTTTAAAAAAAAGATTTATTTTATTTATTTGAAAGAGTTACAGAGAGAGGTAGAGACAGAGAGAGAGGTCTTCCATCTGCTGGTTCTTTCCCCAGATGGCTGTATGGCCAGAGCTGCACTGATCTGAAGCCAGGAGCCAGGAGCTTCTTGTGAGTCTCCCACGTGAGTGTAGGGGCCCAAGCACTTGGGCCATCTTCTACTGCTTTCCCAGGCCATAGCAGAGAGCTGGATGGGAAGTGGAGCAGCTGGGTCTCAAATCAACACCTGTATGGGATGCTTCAGGCCAGGGCTTTAACCCGCTGTGCCACAGCACCAGCCCCAGAATATCAGCCTTTATGGCTGAGTAGTATTCCAGTGTGTAGCTATACCACATTTTCTTCATCCGTTCACCAGAGGACGGACATTTAGGTTACTTACAATTCTTGGCTATTAATGAATAGTGTTTCAATAAACACGAGAGTGCAGCTGTCTCTCCGAAAGACTGGTTTCATTTTCCTAGGATATATGTACCCAGTAGAGGGATTGTTAAGTCACATGGCAGTTCTATTTTTAGTTTTTGGAGGACTCTCTATGCTGTGCGCCATAATGGATGTGCTATTTACATTCCCACCAGCAGGGTGCAAGGGTTCCCTTTGCTCCACATCCTCACCAGCACTTGTTATCTTTTGTCCTTTTGATAACAGGCTGTCTAACCGTTGCGAGGTGATATGTCATTTGGATTTGAGTTGCATTTCCCTGATGATTAGTGAGAATGAGCTTTTTTTTATATACTTGTTGGCATTCAGATGTCGTCCTTTGAAAAATGGCTGTTTAGATGCATTGCCCAACTGCCCACTTTTAAATTGGATTATTTGAGTTGGTTTTGTTCTGTTTTGCTATTGAGTTCCTTATTTATTCAGGTTATTCCCCTATTGTCAGATGCACAGGTTGCAAATATTTTCTCCCATTCTCCCAGTTGTCTCTTCACTCTGTTGAAGGCAGATGCTTTTTAGCTTGATGCAAACCCTTTTTTTTCTATTTTTGCTTCTGTTTCCTGTGCTCCGGGGCCTAACTGTGTTTCTAACAGCATCATCAAGTCTGCCTCATCTGGGAATAACACCACTGTCTTCTAAATGTGGCACATTTTCCTTCCAATTATTTATTGTTCGATGACAATTGCTACTGCCATAGACGTGAAAAACAGGTCCACTGAAACAGCTCCCCGCCCAGCCACCACGGGACATTGAGCAAAGGAAAACACCAGCTCCATAGCATCCTGGGACCCTGGGAGTCCACAGGGATGGGGTCTCCAGTTTAGCAGCTTCTCCACCTCAACGAGGACCTGAAGTGCGGAAGGAGCTCTTTCCACACCTCGTTCCGTCTTGGGTGGTGTTGGGTATCCCCTGGAAGGAAAGCTCCACCGAAATGCAGGGATGCACTGACTCGTACAGTCCGTCACGCGCAGGAGGGGCAGGTAAACACTGGTCACAGCAGCTCTGCTCTTGCTTTCCAAATGTCAGTCTTGGAGAGAGAGAGAGGGAGAGAGAGAGAGAGAGAGAGAGAGAGAGAGGCTCTTGCTGGGGTAATGAAGGAGACAGCTCATGATTCTCAGCCCTGGGGCTAAGATTTTAATTTCCTTTTCCAATCAGGTTTTTTTTTAAGATTTATTTACTTATTTGAAAGTCACACACACACACACACACACACACACACACACACAGTGGGAAGGGGGGTCTTTCATCCGCTGGTTCACTCCCCAGATGACTGCAACAGCCAGAGCTGTGCTGATCTGAAGCCAGGAGCCAGGAGCTTCTTCCAGGTCTCCCACATGGGTGCAGGAGCCCAAGGGCTTGGGCCATCTTCCACTGCTTTCCCAGGCCCTAGCAGAGAGCTGGATTAGAAGTACAGCAGCTGGGACTTGAACCGGTGCCCATATGGGATGCTGGCACTGCAGGTGGTGGCTTTACCCACTGTGCCACAGCACTGGCCCCTCCATCAGATTTTAACATAATATTTCTCTGTTCTTCCCATGAACATAAAGAGGCTCACATAGACACAAAAGAGAGAAATCTTTGTTTCAGTGTCAGCAAATTATCCCGGGTATTGCTTAGCATAGACTTTGGTGAGATTCTGGCAAGGACTGGTGTTGTACTAAACAAACACTATAAGTAGGTGCTAAGACGGTGTAGAGGGGTCAGCAAAAGTTTCCACCTAAGTACATCTGTGGCGGATCTACATTCATGGTGGAGACAGCACTGGAACTGGCCTGGAAGGGGGAGAAATTCTCCCTAATGACAGCACTCCAGAAAGGCAGAGCCTTGCACACAAAGGCACTAAGGCAAGCCCAGGTGGGCACCCACAGCCAGCCTGTGGCCAGAAGCAAACACACGTGACTTCTCTGAACTCCTGGAAGATAAAATAGGCTTCAGTTACCTTTAGCTATGAAAATTGCCTCAACTCCAAAATTAAAATAACAAGTCCCATATAATAGTGAAACTTACAACACTGAACGTGGTCTTGCCTTTTCTCCATCCTCCACATTTTGCTACTGTCTCTTCAGAACTGCCTGCTACACGTGCTAGCTCACTTCCTCCCCCACCAGGAAGCTACAGCTTCAGACCCCTCACTGTGTTTATCCTCCAAAGAATCTCGTACCAGAAATTTGGTCCCCCGTAGAGTGGCACTGCACGGTGGCAGGACCTGGAAGAGGTGAAGAAGGGACTAATGCCATTCTCTCAGAATGGGTTCGGTCCCAAAGGAGTGGATGCATTCCCAAGAGAACGGGTTCTAAGAATGACCTCTCCACAGTCTCCTGCTTCCTCTCTTGTCATGTGACACCCCTCTCTCCTCTCCTCTCCTGTCCCCCCCCCCACTAAGTAATGCCATTGGCTAAGCTGTGAAGCAGACAGAAGGCCCTCACCAGAACCCAGCCACATGATGATGCTGGCACTCTCCAGTTACCAAAACTGTGAGCCAAGTAAATCTCATTTCTATATGCATTATTCAGCATCAGGTTCTATTGTCGCAACACAAAACAGACTAAGAAACCCCCCAGAGTCAAAGTGGGTGACAGTGAAGGAGGAGGTAAGAGATTCTTGTGGGTCTTGCTGTTTGTTCCACATGGACTGTGGTGGTGCTTCCCACAGATTCCTCAGAAGATCCCATGATGAGGAAATCACCTCGCAGCTCCTTCTTCAATCCTTGGCCATCTTCTCTCTGACAGCACTACACCATGGGCCAAAGGGTCCCCACACCAGATCTCTCCCACGCTTGGTCCAAAGGTGTCCACAGGAAACCATTCCACATCCCTTGCCTGAGAGACTCTCAGAAAGACACATCTCAGAAGGGACTGTCATGCAGAACATACTAAGACAGGGAAGGCGTTTGGCACAGCAGTGCCCGCATCCCTTGTTTGAGTTCATGAATTTGAATGCCAGATCTATTCCGAGTTCTAGCTTCCTGCTAATGCTGACCAAGGGAGGCAGCAGGCAATATCTAAAGTACTTGGGCTCCTGCCACCCACACTGGAGAACCAGGATGAGTTCCAGGTCCTCGGCTTCAGCCTGGCCCAAACCCAGCTGTTGCAGGAGTGAACCAACAGGTGAGAAATTTCTCTCCATGCACTCCTACCCCCAAACTTGCAAATAACTAAAATACCACTTCAGCCCTCTGATTAATGAGATGTTTGTGGAAGCAGGGAAAGGCATATCCAAAAAGAAGTGGAGCAACCAAGAGAAAATTGAGTTAATGTTCACAAGTGCAGAGGAAGAGCTCTATGACAATGGAATTCTGAACTTGAACTGCTCAGGACAGGAGGACAGCAACGCTCTTCTGGGAGACAGATGGGTTCTGGTGATTTAAATGAAGCCCTTCCAAACTGTGATGCTAATTCCAGGACACAAGATAAGAAAATCGTGGATAAACTGGAGGTACATCTATCTGTCTAACCCACTTCCAAAAGACAGTTGCAAACTCATTTTTGTAAAATTATCAGAAAACTTAGTGGAGATTCACTGAAAAACTAATTATTTTATTCAGATTATAAATTTTCTGCAACAAGTAATGTCCAATTCCATGCACTTTTGATGCATTTACAAAATATCTGGGTTTTTTGTTTACCTTTTTGTCGAATTATGAATGGTCGATTTAAAGCTTCCAATAAGAAGAAAAACTTGAAGCATTATTAATTCAAGAACTCAATACAACTTTTTTTTTTTTTTTTTTGACAGGCAGAGTGGACAGTGAGAGAGAGAAACAGAGAGAAAGGTCTTCCTTTGCCGTTGGTTCACCCGCCAATGGCCGCCACGGCCGGCGCGCTGCGGCCGGTGCACCGCGCTGATCCGATGGCAGGAGCCAGGTACTTCTCCTGGTCTCCCATGGGGTACAGGGCCCAAGCACTTGGGCCATCCTCCACTGCACTCCCTGGCCACAGCAGAGAGCTGGCCTGGAAGAGGGGCAACCGGGACAGAATCCAGAGCCCTGACCGGGACTAGAACCCGGTGTGCCGGCGCCACAGGCGGAGGATTAGCCTAGTGAGCTGCGGCGCCAGCCACAACTTTTTTAAAAGATTTATTTATTTGAATGGCAGACTGACAGAAAGCAAGGGAAGCACATACAGAGAGGGGGGCGGAGAGAGAGAGAGAGAGAGAATCTTCCCTCTGCTCATTCACTTCCCAAATGCCTCCAACAGCCAGAGCCAAAGCCAAGAGCTAGGAACTCCATCTAGGCTCCCACATGGGCCATTCTCTACTGCTTCCCACGTGCGTTAGTGTAAGGACAGATTTTTAGGATGGAGAGGCATGTATCTAGGTTTGGCTCTGGCAAACAAGTAACTTGTCTGCCGGATGACCTTCTCCTGCTCCTTGGGAGCCTGGCCAGTTCCCAGGGAGGAGGATAAAGGAATGTTTTTGATAAACAGGTGGGCATACTTCGTGTCTCGGCTCTCTGGCCAAGATCCGAGACGGGACGTACTACTTGCCTAAAATCTTGGCAATGAGCCACTTTTGTCCTTGGGGGCTTTAAGAGGGAGCCAGAGCAAGCCTCTGCTGCTGTTTCATCTGCGGGGAACACGCAGTCAAGCTGCACGTTGAACGTGCGCGTGATGATTACTGACGATGTTGGTTCTCAGTATGGATCCTTTTCTGGTGCTGTGTGAAGATTGCCTAGTGGTAAATTCCCGGGTTGAGTCTCCTATTCTTAGGGACCCCCCCTCCAGCCTTTCTTTCTCTCTCTTTCTTGCTTCTTAAAATTTGCTACTTAAATAAACTGCTTTTGTTAATATTACAAGGCTTGCAGCGTATTTCTTGCAGATCGAACTGAAAGTAACTAAGTATGTGCATAGCAGACAGCTGAAAAATAATTTGCTGTCACATTAGTAGGACACTAGATCAGAAGTGGAGGTGGGACTCAATCCCAGGCACTCTGATATGGGGTGCCAGTGTCCCAAGCGGCAGCTTAACCCACTATACCATGATGCCAGCTCCTATTTTTAAAAAACATCAACAATAAGAAAACAGACAACCCGATTTTTAAAAATAGGCCAAAGATCCAGTTCATATATATATATATATATATATGGCAAACAAGCATATAAAAAGATGCTCAACATCATATATCATTAGGTAATTACACATTGCAACAAGAGTGAGATACCACTACACATCTATCTGAATACCCAAAATCCAAAATACTCACAACCCCAAATGCTGGCAAAGATATTGAGCAACAGGAACTCTCATTCATTGCTGGTCAGAAGGAAAATGGATAGCCACTTAGCAGTTAGGCAGCCTCTTACGAAGTCAAACATACTCTTGGCACGTAATCCAGCAGTACTACTCCTTGGTATTTACACGAATGAGCTGAAAACTTACACCCACACAAAACCCTGCACTTGGATTTTATAGCAGATGTATTCAAATCGCCAGGAAGTCCTCCGGTAGGTGAATGAATAAATAAACTGTGTTCTATCCATACAATGGAGTATTATTCAGTACCAAAAATCAACAAGCTATCAAGCCATACAAAGACATTGAGGAAATTTAAAGTCATATTACTAAGCTAAAGTAGCCAACCTGAACCTAACACGTGTTGTGTGATCCCACCTATAGGACATTCTGGAAAAAGAAAAACTATGGAGACAGTACAAATATCAGTGGTTCTTGTGAACTCAAGAGACTTCCGTAGCCTTGACAGCTCATGGCAAGAGCCTCGGGTGATCACTGACATCATAAATAAGAGTGCCAATCATTAAATCAACAACAGGAGTCACTGTGCACTTGCTCCCCATGTATGACCTCTGTCCTTAATGTGTTGTACTATGAGAATTAATGGTAAAACTAGTCTTCAAACAGTGCTTTATAGTTCGTGTGTCTGTGTGGGTGCAACCTGTTGAAATCTACTTAGTATAGAGTTGATCTTCTGTATATAAAGATAACTAAAAATGAATCTTAATGAAGAATGGGATGAGAGAGGGAGTAGGAGATGGGACGGCTTGTGTGTTTGAGGATGGTTATGAGGGGAAGAACCACTATAATCCAAAAGGTGTACTTTTGAAATTTATATTTATTAAATAAAAGTTTTCTATAAAAAATTTTTAAAAATTTAAAAAAGAAAATTAAAACAAAACCAAATATCAGTGGTTTGCTATGACTTAGACAGGAGGGAGGAATGAATTAGTGGAACATGGAGGATTTTTAGGGCAGGGAAATTGTTCTGCATTTCTGGAATGGTGGATATACGTCACTATTCATTTGTATTTTTTAACGTGTATTTTATTTACATGAAAGGCAGAGTAGGAACCAGGGGGAGACAGTGATCTTCTGTCTACTGTTTCATTCCCCAGATGGTCACAGATTGGGGCTGGGCCAGGCTCAAGCCAGGAGCCACGAACTCCATCCAGGTCTCCCATGTGTGTGGCTGAGATGAGGGCAGATGGCCCTGACCTGCTGCTCCCTCCGGTGGATCAGCAGGAAGGTGGATGAGAATTGGAGCAGCCAGGACCCTGGCCTCTGATATGGGATGCTGGGCGCTGTTGCAAGCAGAGGCTTCACCAGCTGCACCACAACACCTGCCCTGCCATACATTGTTCAACACCTAGAGAGTGGACAACCCCAAGAGTAAATCCTATAGAAACTATGGAGCTTCGGCAACAGTGATGGCACATACAGATTCACTGATGGTAACAAATGTCCCACTCCAGAAGTGTATGGAAACACTCTACTTTCCTCTCAACTTTGCTGTGAATCTGAAACTGTTCTAAAAAATAAAAACTGGGTTTTTTTGGCAGCAACAAACTGATGTTAACACCAGAATATAGTAGATGTTGGAATTACCTGACAAGCATTTGAAAGCAGCCATTATAAAAATGCTTCAACAAGGAGTTACAAAATCTCTTGAAGAAAAAAAAAATCTCTTGAAGGAAAAAAACAGGAAGATGTCTGAGCATCTAACAACAACCAGAAAAACTTGATGGTTGGGATCAATAGTGACGTGGAGATGACAGAGGATGGAATCAGTGACCTTGAAGACAGATCAATAGAATGTACCCCATCGTAACAACAAAGACCAGGAAAACGGGATAGGGCTGAAAAGTTATTTGAAACTTAGTGGCAGACATAAACGTACAGATTCAAAAAGCTGAGTGAACCACAAATGGCAAAACCCTCAAGAAATGCACATGACGACACATGCTAAACAAACTCACTAAAGCTGAAGACAAGCCTTGACAGCATCTGGGGAGAAACGCCAATTGGAATGAACATGGATTTCTCCTCTGAAATACAGAAGAACAGGAAAAAGCAGCATAACAGTGTTCAAGGACTTTAATAAGAAGAGGGAACTATTGTTCATAAATTTTATATCCAGTGTGAATATCCTTCAGGAATGAAGGAGAAATAAAGATATTATTCTCAGATAAAGAGAAACAGAATCTGTAGCTGGCAAATCTATCCTTAAAGAGAAGGCTAAGCGGCGCTGCGGATCACTAGGCTAATCCTCCGCCTTGCGGCGCCGGCACACCAGGTTCTAGTCCCGGTCGGGGCGCCGGATTCTGTCCCGGTTGCCCCTCTTCCAGGCCAGCTCTCTGCTGTGGCCTGGGAGTGCAGTGGAGGATGGCCCAAGTCCTTGGGCCCTGCACCCGCATGGGAGACCAGGAGGAAGTACCTGGCTCCTGGCTTCGGATCAGCGCGGTGCGCCGGCCGCAGCGCGCCAGCCGCGGCAGCCATTGGAGGGTGAACCAATGGCAAAGGAAGACCTTTCTCTCTATCTCTCTGTCACTGTCCACTCTGCCTGTCGGAAAAAAAAAAGAGAGAGAGAGAGAGAGAGAAAGAGAGAGAGAGAAGGCTAAGGGGCTGATGCTGTGGCATAGCAGGTAAAGCCCTGGCCTGCAGTGCTGGCATCCCATATAGGTGCTGGTTCAAGTCCTGGCTGCTCCACTTCCCATCCAGCTCTCTGCTATGGCCTGGGAAAGCAGTAGAAGATGGGCCCCTGTACCCACATGGGAGACCCGGAGGAGGCTCCTGGCTCCTGGCTTCAGATCAGGCCAGCTGACCCATTGTGGCCATTTGGGAAGTGAACCAGCAGATGGAAGACTTCTCTCTCTCTCTGCCTCTGCTTCTCTGCAACTCTGCCTTTCAAATAAAATAAATAAGTCTTTTTTTAAAAAAAAAAAAAAGAAGGCTAAAGAAATTTTTTAAACACAAAGGAAATAACAAAAGAATTCTTGAAACTTCAGAAGGTCAAGAACATCAAAGCAGGTAAAAATAGGGATAAACACAACAGACCAAACCATGTCTTACGTGTTTCTTACGTCCTATTTGATGGCGGAAGCAAAAATGATGATCCCATTTGCTGTTATGGGTAAAGGAACCTAAATTGAAGTAAAGTTTCTACCTTTACTTGAATTGGAAAGGAGGATACAACAGTGTGTGTGTATGTGTGCGTGTGTGTGTGTGTGTGTGTGTGTAGTAAAATCTGGAGGAAGCACTAACAGGATTATATAAAGAGATGTACTCAAAAGCTTTATAAATAAATCAAAATGACACCCTAAAAATTGTTAAACAACCCATAGAAAAAGAGAATAGGAGAATGAGAAACAGAAATACTCAGAAAACAAATACTAAAATGGCAGACCGAACCCTTAATGTACATAAACAGACCAGAGTGGGAGGAAATGTTTACAAACCGCAAGTCTAGCAAAGTGCTCAGATGTAGAACACGTAAGGAACTCCCAACACTCAATAGCTAAAAAATCATATTAGAAAATGGGCAAAAGACATGCAGAGACATTTGACCCAAGGGGATACACAGTTGACAAATAAATACAGAAAGACACTGAACATTATTATCATTCAAGGACTGAAAAGTAAAGCCACAATGGCACAGCACCACACACCTATCTAGAAGTTAAACTAAGAAAGTACTGAGCCCCCCCAAAGGCTGATGAGAAGGAAGAGAAGCTGGATCCTGCATGCATTGCTGGTAGGAATACAAAATAGTTACAGCCACTCGGGAAAACATTTTGGAAGTTTCTTACGAGACTAAACATAAACTATTGCATTTGTGGTCATCGATTTATCTCAGAGAAACGAAAAATATCTTCCTCTAAACACCTATACACAGGGGTGGGAGCAGTGTCCAAGCCACCATTTGCAACGCCAGCATCCCACATCTGACTGCCAGTTCATGCCCAGCTGCTCCACTTCTGATCCAGCCCCCTGCTAAGGTGCCTGGGAAAGTAGCAGAAGCAGTCCAAGTGCTTGGGCCTCTGCACCCACATGGGAGACCAGGGTGGAGTTCCTGGCTCCTGGCTTTGGTCTTGCCCAGCCCCATCCATTGTGGGCATTTGGTGAGTAAATCAGCAGATGGGAGCTCCCTGTCCCCCTGCCTCTCAAATAAATAAATAAATAAACAAGTAACATTAAAAAAAAAGAAGAAGACACAGAACTATTTGAACAGGTATCAATAAAGGCACTCAATAAAATATGGTATCCATTCTGGAAAACAAATAAAAGCTTAATAAATTATAAATAGAAGAAAATTTCCCAGATATAATGAAAAGTACTTATCAGGAACCATCTTTAAACAAAACTAATATTACAACAAAATTATTGTCAGAAACCAGACAAGCATGTTCAAAATCATTCAACATTGTTCTTAGGATTCTACTCCATGTATTTATAAAAGAATTTAGAGTTATACAAAGTACAGAATAAATCATCTTCCATTTTGGCATAGGATTTGGTATTCTCCCTGGAAAATCACAGAGAACCAATGAAAATTTATATACTGGTTATTGCACAACAAACATATGACTTTGTTACCATAACAACTAGCTAAAAACACAATAAGAAGGGTTGTAGTCACAACAGCACAACCAGAAATAAACAAACCACACATAGGGCTTAATTTAAGATATATAGAAGACCCAGATTAAGAAAACTGCAAAGACTTCCTGAGAAATGAAACATTTTTGAGAAAGACAAAAGAAAGTTATGTTCTCCAAAGGAAAATTTTGTTAATCCTAGGAGATCTTTCCCAAGTTAAAAATCTATAAAATGAATGTATTCCCAATGAAAAGAATAAAATAATTTTTTGGAACTTAAAACAATTCTACATTTATTCAGATGAACAAATTGAGAACAGCCGGGAAACATTGGGGAATGAAGGATTTGCCACAGCAGAACTGGCTCGAATCCCTCATTCCCACATCCATCGCTCTCGGTGAACCCAGCACCTGCCAGGCACAGGGACACAGGGAACAGAAATGGGCTGGGCTGCAAGGCCCACACCGAAGATGCCCAGGAGCCCCCACCCGCACCCCGAGCTCGTGTGCCGAGGGGAACCTTTGCTCAGACAGCCTGTGCAGTCAGTTTGACAGGATGGAGCTGCACAGGGAGAAACTGGTGTTTGAGTCGGCTAGGACTGCCACACCGCAACCCCACAGCCTGCGTGGCTGAAACACAAGCAGGTCTTCTCCAAGTTTCGGATGCTGCAGGTTCAAGTTCACAGTGTCAGCCCCCCCCCCCCCGAGGCCTTGCCCCTGGGCTTGCAGGCACCTTCTCCCTGGGGTCTGCACACAGCCTCGCCCCCGGGTGCTAACCCCCTCTTCTTGGAAGGACCTTGTCAGTCACACTGGATTCAGCCCCAGTCTGGTGATGTCCATTTTAGGTTAGGTAGCCCTCTGATGGCCCTAACGTTCTGTCCCGAGGCCCTGGAGGTTAGGCCTTCAACATCTGCACTGGGGGTGGGAGACACCATCGGTGGGTACCTCGGGGATGAGAGGGAATGTGCAGGCTCCCTGGCCATGGGTGGTTCCCAGATGCAGAAGTAAACCCAATCATGCCTTTCACATAGGGACTGATGGACAGATTTAGATTCCAACTCCCGCTGCTCGTTAAATGAATGAGCAGATTCTAGCCTCTGCACACCTGACAGAAACTGGGCCCAAGTGCACAGCCCTCCCTCTCTCTGCACGAAAACCTGGACACTGCAGCCACACTTGCTAAAGTTCTGGGGCACTAGGTAGGCTCCCATCACCCTGCAAGGAGACTGTTCCCTTCTCCATGGTGTAACGCAGGCATTTTAAGCAAAAAAGAAAAAAAAACTGTCCATAATTGCACACTGTTTTAAATTCCCTCTTGTAAATTCTCAAAAACAAAACCAATTACCAACAGGCGGGAGGCCACTGGTAGGACAGGAAGCAGTCACTTCTTTTCTCTTTCCCCACAAATCAACAAGTTACCTCATTTTCATTCCCTTTCGTCTGCAAACAACAAATAGTCAGCAAGTCAAGGTTAGAATTCTCTTTTCACATTCAAGATGGAGATGAGCATTTAAGAATCTGATTTTTCAAAAACCAGGAGTGTGTTTATGTGTGTGTGTGTGTGTTCATGTGCAGGTACACACACATTCCCAACAACAGGATGACTTTAAATCATCTATTTATTCAATTTATTTGAGAGACAGACAGTGAGAGTTCCCCATGCAC